>NW_023270374.1:1612555-1681890 GCF_011800145.1 Mirounga leonina
AAGAAAGAAAGAAAGAAAGAAAGAAAGAAAGAAAGAAAGAAAGAAAGGAAGGAAGGAAGGAAGGAAGGAAGGAAGGAAGGAAGGAAGGAAGGAAGGAAGGAAGGAAGGAAGGAAGAAAGAAAAAGAAAGAAAGAAAGAGAAAGAAAGAAAGATTAAGAAAGAAGAAAGAAAAGAAAGAAAAATTAAGAAAGAAAAATTAAGAAAGAAAGAAGAAAGAAGAAAGAAAGAGAAAGAAAGAAGAAAGAAAGATTAAGAAAGAAAGAAGAAAGAAGAAAGAGAAAGAAAGAAGAAAGAAAGAAAGAAAGAAAGAAAGAAAGAAAGAAAGAAAGAAAGAAAGAAAGAAAGAAAGAAAAAGCAAGCAAGAAAGAAAAGTAAAATCCCCCCCCCCCTCAAAAAAAGAAAGAGGCCCCTTCACTACTTTTGTGGAACTGGCCAAAGTGTGAAGAGCAGGAAGCTATGACTCTATTGGCAGCAGAGAAAATACAAGTTTCTTGGAGAGTGAACATCAACTAGAGGAAAATGGAAGGCTTATGTGGTCACATATGAAACACCTTGTGGCCTTTAGAAATACCCCAGATTCTATAGTATGCTGCTGGGGACCTGAGCCACCAAAGCTGAGTTATTACTGCTAATGTAGGGCCCTTCTGTGCTCATAGATAGGGATGCCTGGGAAACCAAGGTGCTACAAGCCCCCCTCAATGACATGCTGGCAGTACAAGATAGTGAATGTGACCAGCCATCGCTTTGAGCTCTGTCTCTGTACTACTCGCTGACAGATGATGATGATGATGATGATGATGATGAGCTCTCCCAACCTATATGCTATTTCATGTTTGCCCCCTTCTTTGTTGCCAGTCTGTCATGGGGCTGGGGGGGGGGGCGCGGTGATCTCCATGTCACTACCAGTTTCTTTTTTTACTCTGACCCTCACATCAGATGGGCCAGAAAGTTCTTCCTCCCCAGTCTACCTGTTTACTATTTTCCTCATATCTCCCTAGTCTGTATTCCTATTTCTAATGGTGTCATTTAGAGGCTGGTTTATTTTCATTCACATTTCCTTAATGTGTCTTTTTTTAAGCCTTTTTTATGGTCTTTAAAAAATGTAGCTGTTTTTATAGAAAAGAATACATGCAAAAGGGAAACAAACAAACAAAAAATACAAAGAAAAATGCAATGAAAACTAAATCCCCCCTTTCTCCGCAAATCCCGTGTCTCCTCCACAGGCAGCCACCATTAACCCTTTTTTAAAAATTTTATTATTTATTTATTATTTATTATTATTAGTCACCATACAATACATCATTAGTTTTTGATGTAGTGATCCATGATCCATTGTTTTCGTATAACACCCAGTGCTCCATGCAGTACATGCCCTCCTTTAACACCCATCACAGGGCTAACCAATCCCCCCTTCCCCCTCCCCTCTAAAACCCTGTTTGTTTCTCAGGTCCATAGTCTTTCATGGTTCATCTACCATTAACCCTTGACAGTGACCCTGTCCAGGGCATCACTCCAGCAGGTACACAGGCACAGGTGTAGGTCCTCATTGCATGCCATTCTTTACTAATCCTTGGAAATAGTTCTGTATCAGCACAGAGACCTCTGCTTCTCTCTTTGCCATGACTGCATTGCATTCCAGTGTTTGGACACCTGAAGAATCATTTTCCCTGCTCTTTTACTGTGCTTCCAATGTCCTGCCACTGGTAACAATGTTGCAATATATTGTAGCATGGTATATGCATTGTGCAAAAAATAGATGTTGCTCTATCATTTTCCAAAATCTCGTTATATTTTCACTAACAATGTATGAGAATCTCTTACAACACTGCCAGCAATAGGTGGTAATAGTTATTTGAATTAATGTGGCAAGTAACTCAGAAGTTGTGATAAATTCAGAGGAAGGGGAGGTAGGGAAGTAGACAATGTAACAGTACTATGTCATGTGCGTAAAGTTAAGACATGTTTGTGGCCACCCTGAGTGCTATTACTCATGCTACTTAAAGCAAGTCCAAGTAAAGTTCTAGGATAAAGTAGTGGAAAAGACCAACGTTTTGTGAAGCTTTGTGAATTTGCAATAAATAAAATCTCAAAAAAGGTAAAAAAAAATTAATTCAACTCATTTCTTGAAGATGGGCTGCATAATGGAAAATCCAGCAGTTTAATTGAGAAGTCTATTAGTGAGGTTTTTAGGAAAGCCACTACAATGATATTTAGATGGAGAGTTCCAGTGCTATGAGCATATGTACTTCCTCCCAAATGAGGCCAAGTCTCTCCTCATATGGGAGAACTTCTTAGATCCAGAGCAATATTTCTCAAACCAAACTATATTGTAATTCAGAATTGTTTCCTAAATCTTCCCCATCATCTCTGCAAAAGAAGAAGAAGGGACAAGTCTGTATGCAACTAACAGGAGCTTCCCTTGCTAAGGAAAGGTATTGAAAGATGTAGAGGGCACGGGCACAAATGTCATTCTGGGGAACAGGACTTTGTATAAACTTAATGGAATGTGCTTAAAATTAAGTGCTAAAAGATACTCTGTGGCTTCAGCTTATTTCTTTTTCTAGAAAAGATTGTGTTCAATGGAACTCCCAATATAAAGAAGAATTAGAGGGTTTCCCAAGTCAGAAAAAAAAAAAAAAAGTAATTATGGCCACCACCAGCTAAACCAATAACCAACAGGTGACAGAAGAAATAGCACAAGCTTGGTTTACTAATTTCTTATTGCTGAGGGAGAGACATTCCAGAGATAGATGCCCACATGCTCTTGTCACAGATGCCTGCCAGCAATGTAAAGGTGCAGCCTTTGAAATCACAGGCATATTGGGGCTGACATTAGACAGCCAGCAAATTCTGAGTAGATAGTATTCCCAGTATTCCCTGGGGAATACTGGCTTACCTACCAGGGAGGTCTTTGCTAAGCCATCAAAGGTTACATATGTATCCACATTGTAACAAAGCCTGGATAAAAAGCAGAGGAACAGTTAGTCAGATGGACATTTCTACCTCCCCTGGTGTGTAGTTAATTCATCCAAACTCTTACCTAATTTCTACTCTTTCTCAGGTATTTTCATATCACAAACACAAGTAATTACTGCACAACATTGCAAGCTTCTCAGGCATGTCTGGAAAACTTCATGTCAAATTTAAAGCTTCTCTAGATCAATAGGGAAAAATCTAGAAGATCAGGTGGGTTTTTGGTCAAGAAAACCAAACATTCAGGTGAATTCCAGAGAACTCTTGCAGGAAACATGTCTTCACCCTTTGCTCAAAGAATGACTCTTGCATAAAAATGTCGTAAGTTTGCCACACACTACAGAACAATTTTATAAGTAGAAATGGTGGCAGTCCAGAATTTACACTTGAGAGTTCTGGGGTGGCTACATGGGTGACAAAGAAAAAGGAGTTTGAGGATTATTCTGAGGCCACTGCTTGTGTCATAGACATGTTGTTTGTATGTTGACATGTTCATGTGTAGGGAAATTAACTGAGATTGAGGGGAGTTAAAGCTGTCCTTTCCGGGCCATTCCTACATGACACTCTTTCTGCACACCTCTGTGTTTCTCACCTTAGGCCCTCAGATAGAACCATGTAGCAAGATACTTCCCCACTGGTTTTTCATTTTTGTGTGTATCTTTTCTTTCTTTTTTTAAAGACTTATTCTATTTATTTGAGGGGGGTACAAACCGGGGGGGCAGAGGGAGAGAGAGATAAACCAACTCCACACTGAACCTGACATAGGGCTTGATCCCAGGACCCTGAGATCATGACCTGAGCTGAAATCAAAAGTCGAATGTTTAACCAACTAAGCCACCCAGGAACCCCTATATTTTTTCACTTAAAGATATTATCAGATAAACCATATATTACTCAATCTTCATATAAAGCCAGTGATATTCCCTAGTCTTTAAGAAGTGTCTCATATCTCTAGGTGTTGGTTGGAAAACAGGAGAGGCCCAGAAGTGATGAGTGTTTGTGCCCTCAACATGCATGGACCCAGAATTTAGATGAGCCCCACAATGATCTGAAGTTACAAGAATGGGTTACGGAGATGAGAATACACACAAAGCCACTTGGTTTTCCAGATCTGTCTCTACCACTGCATAACTTTGTTGACTCAGAATAAAACACTTAACTTTTTGCTTTAAAATAAAAAGAAGTAACCTTAAAAGGTGGGGGATAGAGTAGTTGCTTTCCAAAGTATCCTTTTCTAAAATAATCTTACGATCTTCGTTCTTCAGGGTTAAGCAAACCAGCTGGGCTGGGAACAGACTTCTGCTTCCAGAATCCTGGAATCCTGCTTCGTTGGAGCTACTCTGACCACCAGGGTCCAGGCAGGAAGGAAACCCCTTCATCCTGGGAAGTCACCAGCCAGGTTTCTCAAGGTCCCATCAAGGTAATCTTCCTGCTAATATTGCTGGCTTTAGGAGCCCAAATTTAGTAGTTCCAGTTTGCCCAGGATTTTGTTTTAGCACTGCAAGCCTTGAAATTCCCCAAGTCCCAAACAGGTTGGGATGTTTGGTCCCCACCTGATTATGAGATCAAATCTTTTACACTTTTGAGAAACAACTTGCCCCAGACTGCCTTGGTATAAGACAGGGGTTTTTGTTTGTTTGTTTGTTTGTTTTGTTTTGTTTCAAAATCATACTTCCCTCTAATTTCCAGCTCTGCCCATGGGGATGACTGGTATTTTTGCCCATTCTTAACTCACTCCCCACATCTGGTGGATTGCTGCACCAGACCTTCAGACTCGGCTCAACCTCTTGGCAACCTGACCCCACAGAATCCATCTTTTCTTACTGTGTGGCACAGGCCCCTATTAATCCTTTTGTCTATCTCCAAATAATAGTATGCAATTGACATCTTGCTTGAATGGGCTAAAATTCGACATGGTCAGGAGGAAACAATTGTGTCTGCATCATGGCCTCAGATCTTCCCCATACCAGGGGTCAGCAAACATTCTGTGAAGGGCTACAAAGCACATACATCAGGCATACAGGCCACATGGTCTGTTCACAGAGTCCCTGCTTTAATCTCTGGTGATTCATAAGCTGAAGGTTGAGAGACACCCAAGGATGAGCTTGGGCAATCATGTGACAAATCAGTCAGAAAATGACTGCTTTTTGTAGGGACTTCAAACTTCTCACATGACCTTCAATTTAGTCTAATCCCATTATACATCTCTAGTGCACGGCCAGGAATCTGTGACATATTAGATAGATAATGATGCCAATTTGCATCTAACTTTAGCAGGAAAGACCTATAGTTTGTGGTCACTCTGTGCAAGCTCAGGATTAGGATCGTATGCACCTGACTTCACTCCAGAATGACTTTTCACTCATGGAAACTTTAGCCCCCATGATTTGATTTGAATTGTTGCATTTTAATGAGAGTACATATTTGGAATAATCCAGAGGTTAGCATTTGGAACAAAGTGTTCTGATGACATAAAATCAAAAGAATTCAGAAACGGAACATCTCCAGTGTGATCTGCTGGACATTCATGGTTCCCCAGCTGCAAGAGAGATGGGTTCTGGGAAGGAATCCTTGAAGGAAACTCTGCATTTGTATTCAAAGAATTAGCATGTCAGTCTGCAGTGTTAAATGGCTTAATTTTCCCAGAGGGCCAGATGTGTTTGCCTACATCTTTGAAGCTTATGAAATTGTTCTAATTTAAAAGCTTTTGTCTGTATGTAAGTATGAAATAACAACTACTGCAATAAAAGCTCAAAGAACAATCCTCTGCCCAGGCTGGCTCTGCTGCCACCCCTATGCCTGTCACCTGCAGGCACTGTGATCCTCAGCCCCCCAGGTCGGTTCTGCTCAAGGTAGGAAATGCCATGGCAGCCTCGGACTACCTCCTGTGACTGGGGCCCTAATCCTTGTTTCTACTGATATGGAGTAAAGTTAAAAACTGCACAGAGGCCAGGGGTCACACACTGGGCATGACCGAAAGTACATTTGCCATCTCCCTCCACCCCTGCTGCATGCACACAGTGTAAGCTACAAAACCTGCTGTGGCAGCTGTCTCCTCTTCGCCTCTGAGTAGTAACTAGACGTGGTGGGCATGTCATGCCTTCTACAGGTCTGAGGACTTGGTATTTTGTGGGTGCCATGACCTGCAGTATTCTGTTTGGCCCTGTGCTACCCCATTGACTGGGTATTGCTCTCCCAAGCCACCAGGAGCCTACCTCTGTATTTTCTGTCGATGGTCTTTTATGAGCTGGACATTTGCCTCTCACATGGATTGTTTAACTGTCCAGTCACCTGCCCTCTCTCCAACCATGGTATTTGTCCTGGAGTGGCCCAAGTTGGCTATAACAGACACTTCTGGTTTTGAGTCACATTCCTAGGCCCACCATGCTCCCATGGTGGAAGGCAATTCCTTGTGTCCAGACATCTTCCTCCTCATGCTCTTGCTGCCAGTCTCTTAGTTTTCTCCCCTCTCCCTGAATGCCGGAGCTTTTGTCTGAAACCACAGAACCTGTTCAGTACAGGAAACTTGGCTGTCAATCCATAGTGGGTGCAAAGTGGTAGATACATTCTTCAACCATTTTCCATCCATCCCTTGGATGAACGCATCTGTAAGGAATTCTGGAAGCTGAGCCCCTGGGCCTTGTCAGGGTCAGCAATTGCTGACCCTCTGGTGGCTTTTCCTCCTGGGTTACACTCTCCCACTCCCTCATTGCTGCTTCTTGGGAGGACCTCCCCCAATCCCTGCTTCCAGTTCATGCACATCCCAGGCTCTGCTTTAGGGGTCGGGGGCAAACTGAGTCACTGGGCCACTAGAGGTCTTCTAGGGGGTCCTTCTGACCCAGAGTCAGTCAGCAAATCCAGTTTGTTCTGGTGGCAAGGCTGTAGGAAGTGTCCTAGCTGTTGCTGGAGTTATCTGTCCACCCAGGAAAGATCCAGTCAGTGAGGAAAGCAAGCTGAGATGTGGTGGGATGTGGAAGCCAGAGATGAAGGGTCAGGGACCCAGGAGCATCAAGGTCCATGGTTCTGCCACCTGAGACCAGGCACTCTTCTTCCTTACTGGGGGTTGATTAGGAAGTTAATAAATCCCTGCTCTTGCCTTGGCTAGTTCATAGGCACGCAACAGTGAGGAAAGCCACAATTCCAGAAATCATGTCCCTTAAGGACTGCCCACTGCTCACCAATCCTCGGCTGTGCTGTTTGAGCTGGGCTCCTCTGCCCACAGCACCCAGGGTCCTCAGCAATGACTAGAGCTACCCCTCAGTGGTCTCCGCTGCCCAAGCCGCTTTCTGCCAGTTCCATTGCCTTCTCCTTGTCCTTACAGGTCTGTTTCTGAGACTCCTGAGTAACCACAGTGACTAGCAGAGACTGAAAGGAATCCAGTTTTCAGTAAGCCAAGGTCCATGTACAATGACAATTAATATTCTTGTCTTTGGGTTCATACAGACTTGATTTCTGCCTCTTCCCATTTCTTACTGTCCCCCCGCCATGTTCTTTATCTAGTACATTCCATGAAGATTGTGTGTACTCTGTAGTTTTTTATGTGGAGCTCAGGGAGACCTGGTTTTATCACTGAGCCCTCTTTGTCACTTTATATTGGTCAAAGCCACTTCAACCCAGCGTTGTTCTCTCCCTCTTCTGTCTTCATACCATCCTCCTTCTCTTAATCAGCTGAGTAAAATCTGAGTCTGAATTCCATTCTTTTATAAATAACCATCTACTCTGCCATATGAATAGCAGTAAACAACAGAAGCATAAAGTCAGACATCATTAGTGTAAGGAGGGACACTCAAGATCATAAATTCCAAATTTAAAAATTTTTTGTACATTAGGAATAAGACTCAAAGAGGTGAGACACAGCCACAATTGGTGATCACTGTGTGACCCCACAGCAGATATGATTTCTGCAGGACACAGGCTTACAGTCATCTTTAAGACTAGACTATTCTTCTTTCTGGTGGTGATTTTGTCATCACTATTGTAGGAAAAAGTGCCATAAACTGTAAACTACAAGGGGTCATTATCTCAACATTTCTGATTTCCCCCTGAGCTGTCCACTCTGCTCTGAAAGGAGATTTGGTTCAGAGTAGGACAATGCTTCCATCCCACTGGAGATGCTGTTGAGGAGGGAAAGGCCAATGTACTTGAAACTGGGTAAGAAACAACACCTTCAGAAAAAGATGCTGTTGGGGCACCTGGGTGGGTCAGTCAGTTAAGTGTCTGCCTTCAGATCAGGTCATGATCCCAGGGTCCTGGGATTGAACCCTGCATCAGGCTCCCTGTTCAGCAGAGTCTTCTTCTCCCTCTGCCTCAGCCCCTCCTCCAATGCTCGTGCTCTCTCTCTCTTTCTCTCTCAGATAAGTAAATAAAATCTTAAAAAAAAAAAGAAAAAAGATGTCATTTTTTCCCGTTTGTGTTATGCTTTTGAGTGAACCTTTTTTTTTTTTTTGGTGTGGAAATAATACTGTTCCTTTAAGCTCTTTCTGCATTCCTCTTTTCCTTCTTTCATGAACATACACCAGTGTCTCCTCTCTTTTGATGGCTGTGACCACATCATTTCAAGTGAAGAAAACATGAAGACAATGGGTGGTTTTATAGTTACGTGACTTCTTCAGGGACAATATCTGGTTCCAAGAAAATGTGCCAAATTAATTCTTTTAGATAATTTTCAGGGCATATTTCCCCATGAGCTAGTTAATTATTTTGAAGACAGAAGCAGTATGTAGGCCATTGCCAGAATTTTTTCATAAAAATAAGCCAATTGTCTCAGTCAAACTAGCTCCCACTGGGCTAGCTGTGCAGTTGTGGGCCAGGCACATGCCAGAGGAGAACTTGCTGGCCACACACATCTCAATATTCATCCAAGGACCCGCCCACACTGCTCAGATATATTACAACTCCCTGACTTGATGTGCCCTATGAGCAACAACGTAGTAGGGGTTGCCAATACTCTACCACACAGCTTAGGTCCCCCCAACTGGATGATCATCTGCAGGCAGTTCCCTATAGGCTGAGGACCTCTTGCATCTTTCTACCCGAAAATGTTCCCAGGCCTCAGGAATGGATTTGATCCACACTCAGAGTCAGGTACTATTTATTCTGTGAGTCCATGCCCTGGAAGCAGCCTTCAAACAGGGATCAACAGAAGGTAGTGGATAAAAACCCCAGCTTCCTCAGTCCTTAGGACACAGCTCTTTGGTAGGTCTGTGGTAAACCTGAGCCCTAGTGGCCACAGTGAAAACTCAATCATGAATGCATTCTGCACTAGCCACCTTCCCTTCACAGGCTCTCCCTTTACTCTTCTAATGATGTTTTCTGGAGTCACCTCCCAAATAAACTACTCACACCCAAAAATTGTCTAAAGGCCTGCTTTTGGGAGAACCCCAATTAACACCAATTTAAGAGAAATTCACTTGTTATAATATTCATAAAAAGTTCACAGGTGTAACTACTAGGTCTTCTCTCTGATTCTCGAGCCAATGTTTGGTCAGGAGCAGCTGGACTTTTAAGGCAGTCTAGATTTTATAAAATCTGGATGCCCACCTGGAGACTGTGTGAAAACCCAGACTCTGCTTCAACAGATCTGGGGTGGGGATTAATATTCTGCACTTCTAACAAGCCCCTGGGTGATGCCAATGTTGCCACCCTACAGACCACACTAACTAAACCCCGGGAAATGAGAGGATCCCAAAGCTTAAACTTTTATTCAGATTGACATGTGATTTCTCTGAAATTGACCTTTACCCTTGCATTTGGTCCCAGGTGTCAATATCAAAAGACACTCTATGTAATATACTGGCATAACTCTGGGGTTTTGTTTTTCAAAGAAGAAACACAGGGGGTCCTGGGTGGCTCAGTCAGTTAAACATCTGCCTTCAGTTCAGGTCATGATCTCAGGGTCCTGGGATCGAACCCTGCATCGGGCTCTCTGCTCTGTGGAGAGTCTGCTTCTCTTGCTCTCTCTCCCTCTGCCCGCCACCCCCACTCTTGCTCTCTCTTTCAAATAAATAAATAAAAAACCTTAAAAAAAAGAAGAAGAAGAAACACAATCAAACTGCCTTAGGCAGTGGAGTGTTTACAAGGATTCAAAAGAATCTTTAAAAATCTGGAAACTTTTCTCTGATGCTTGATAATCTTGTTTTCTCTCTCCTCTTTTGATACCTTTCCCATGACTGACAAAGTAAATGAATGTGCTAAATGGCCATTATCCATTCCAAAATATCCCTCATGGCCAGTCATTGGCCCAGCCAGCCATCTCTGGTCCAAATAACTTTGAGCAGTGCCATTAGTTGTAGTCACATTAGTGCCTTTAATCTAGAATAGATCTACTTTTTCTTTTTTTTCTTCTTTATGATGCAGGCAGCCTTTTTGAATAGACAGAGCTGGTTGTCTGGTAGAATATCTTATATCGGGTTTCCCTGATTATTTTCTTGTGGTGTCACTTAATTTGTTCCTTTGTTCCCTATATTTCCTGTAAACAGGAACTTGGTCTGAAGATTTGATTAGATTCAGTATGAATGTTTTTGACAAGAATACTTCATGGGTGACACTATTTTATTCTGTATTCCATCATTGCTCACATCAAGGTTTATCAGTAGGTGCACTGGGTAACAGCCAGATCTCTCTGTAAATTTAGATTTTCCCTTGAAATTGACAAGTAATCTGTGGGGTTTCCCAAAGACCCATACTCTAATAGTATTACTTAGTGTCCGTTGGTTATCCTTGCCTGGATTAATTACATCATTCAGGGTTGCAGAAAGGCAATTTTCTAATTCTATCTTTAGGTTGATGTTTTCCTGGGAAGAAAAATTTGACCTTTTCAACTAGGAATGACTAAATTCTTTCTAAACAGGCAGAATAAATGCTTAATTCCTTCCTTTTATCATAAGCTTTTTTTTTACTTCAATAGGTACTTTATTAAAAAATCAAAATTGCTAATAAACATATAAAAAGAGGTTTGCCCTCATCATCACTTTTTATTTTTTTATGTGATGATGTTTCCAATTTGATGTACACTTAGGTTTATTTATTTTCAATTCTAGCATTTTCCATTTATTCTTTTTTATGGTAATTTTACTTTTTGACTTTGTAAGATATTGATACGGTTCAAATATAAATATGTATGTGTACTCCAAGTTTCCAATTCCATCCTCATCCCTCTGCTCTTTTGCCTTTAGGTGATTATTTTATAAAAAATATCAATAAATATTTATTAAACATGAATAAATATTTGATTTATCTCTCCAGTGTTTTGTTTTCTGAAACAGAACAAAACAAAGTCATTCATATATACATGTAAACTTATGTATTAGTATTTCCCTTTCTATGTTATACAAAACATGGCATCCTATTTACACTGCCTCATACCTGGTTTTCTATCTCCCTCCCTCCTTCCTTCTCTCCCTCCCTCTCTTTCCTTCCTTCCCTCCCTACTTCCCTTCTTTTCTCCCTCTCTCTCTCCCTTCCTTTTTTCACTTTATAATAAACCCAGAGATTACTCTTTATTTTACATGCTATATATGGAAGCTGTCCACCACCACTTTTTTTTTTTTTAAACAGCTTTGTGGTGGTCCATTATGTGGCTACACTATAATTTATTCAGGCAATCCTCTATGGATGGCCCTTTGGATTGTTTTCTATCTTTCAATATAATTAATAATACCCCAATAAACATAAACGTATGTTGTTTTATATTTGTGGATGTGTATCTTCAGAGTAGAATCATTGAAATGGGATTGCAGAGCCAAAAGTAATTCAGAAGCAATGTTATTAGATATTGTCAAGTTCTTCTCCATAGAAGTTATGTATTTTGCCTTTTCTCTACAGTCACTGCAAGATTTGTTGTAAATTTTCTTGTAGTGTCATGAGTGAGAATTGACACTCAATGTTGTTAAGTTCTATTTGTGAACATCATGTTTAGAATATTTACATCCATATCCATAAATGATATTCATTTGTATTTTCTTGTTGTGTACAAAATTGTATTTGCTTCATAAAAAAGAATTAGGAGTTTTCTCTTCTTTGTCTATGTTCCAAAACAATTCAAATAGAATAGTGTTATATTGTCTTTGAACTTTTAGTAGATTCCTTATTAATCATCGAGCTGAGGCTATTTCAGGGGGAAGGGTGTGTACAAGCTCATTGATGTTCTCCATTTCTTTTATGGAAGTTGGTCTCTTTAGACTTCATGTAATCAGTTTGGTAAATAATATTTTCTTCCTAGGAAATGACCTATTTCATCTAGGTTTTCAGATTTTATTACATAGCCTTGTGTGAAATAGTCTCATTTGATTTAATTTTTTCTTTCTTTTAACAGTTATTTCCCTATTATTATTTCTTATTTTGTGTATTTGTGTTTTCCTTCAAGTTCGGTAGTGGATTCTGTATTTTGTTTATTTTTTTTTCATGCAGACAGCTTTTTAATTTATGTATTACTCTTACTATTTTTCTGTTTTCTTTCTTTCTTTTTTTTTTTAAAGATTTTTATTTATTTATTTGACAGAGAGAGAGATAGTGAGAGCAGGAACACAAGCAGGGGGAGTGGGAGAGGGAGAAGCAGGCTTCCTGCCGAGCAGGGAGCCTGATGTGGGACTCGATCCCAGGACCCCAGGATCATGACCTGAGCTGAAGGCAGACGCTTAACAACTGAGCCACCCAGGCGCCCTATTTTTCTGTTTTCTAACTCAATAAATTCTGCTTTTAATATCTTCATTGAGAATTCTACTTTATTCAGTATTAATATTCTGCTTTCCTTTGAGTACTGTTTGAATGATGTATCCTTTTCGAAACTGTTACTTTCAATTTGAATATATATATACACATAATTACATATATATAACATATATATACATATATATAACTCATATATATATATATGAGATCCCTTCATCAAGTTGAGGACGTTCCCCTATTCTTAATATTTTATGACCATTTTTATCATAAGTGGATGTTGAATTTTTTCAAATGCTTTTTCTGCATTGAGTGATGTGATTATGTGAGATTTCTTCTTTAGTCTATTGATATAGTGAATTACATTGATTTTTTTTAATATTAAATCAGATTGTGTCCCTGGGACATGTCTCACTTGTCCATAGTGTTTAATTTTTTTAATATATATGCTATTATTTTGTTAAAGATTTTTATATCTATTTTCATGAGGGATATTAGTCTTTACTTTTCTGTTTTTCCTCCTGTCTCTGTTTGGTTTTGGTATTAGGATACTTGCAGCTTCATAAAATGCATTAAGAAATGTTTCCTATTTCCTTAATAGTTATAGGGGTATGCAAGTTTTCTATTGAATATTGGGTTGACTGTGGCAGTTTTTGTTTTTTGTGGAACTGGTCCATTCGTTTAGTAAGGTGTCAAATTTATGAGTCTAGTGTTGTTCTTAGTATTCTCTTATTATCCTTTCAATATCTACAAAGTCTGTACTGATATCCTTCATGTCATTTCTGATATTGGTGACTTGAGTCTTGTCTCTTTTTTGTCAGTCTTGCTAGAGGTTTCTCAATTCTATTGATCTTTTCATACAGTAAGGTTTGAACTTCTCTATTGTTTTTCTATTACATTGATTAGTGTTATCATTATTCTTTCCATTTTCCTAGTTGCTTTGTTTGTTTGTTTGCTTTGCTTTGCTTTTGTGCATGTATGTTCCTGAGATGGGAAGTTAGATTGATTTGAGACCTTTTCTCTTTTCTAACATTTATATTTCATGCTCAAAATTTCCCTCAGAACCATAGCTGTATCTCACAAACTTTGATAAGCTGTACTTTTATTTTCATTTCGTTCTGTGTATTTTTTACTTCTTTTTAGACTTCCTCTTTCATGCGTGGATTGCATTGCTAAGAAATATGTTGCCTAGTTTCTAAATGTTTGGAGATTTCCCTGTTACCTTTCTGTTATTGACTTCTAGTTTGGTTTCTTTGTGGTGGGAGAACACACTAATTATGTGATTTCAATTCTTTTAAATTTGTTGATGTTTGTTTTATGGCTCAAGATTAAGATCAGTCTTGATATATGTTCTGTGAGCCCTTGAAAAATCACATACATTGTGCTGTTGCCTGTGTGGTATTCTATAAACTTTAATTTGAACATGTTGAAATGCTGATTGATGGTGTTGTTGACTTGTTTTATACTCTTATTGACCTTTGGTCTAGTTGTTCTATCAAGTATTTAGAGAGAGGTTTTGGAGTCTCCAGCTGTAATTGTGGATTTTTCTCTTCCTCTTTTCACTTCTCTCAGTTGTTACTTCATATAATTTTTGACTTTGTTGTTTGGTGCATACACATTTAGTATTGCTATATCTTCTTGGTAAATTGACTATTTTATTATTACACAGTGTCCCTCTGGGTCTCTGGTAATTTGCTTTGCTTTGATGTCTACTTTATCTGATATTAATATATATTGCTGCTCCTGCAAAAACTTTGATTCCTTTGATTACTATTTACATATTATTTTCCATCCTTTTACTTTCATTTTTTTGTATATATATAAATACATTTATATACAAAACCTGTTACATTCAATAATATATATACTGTATATATATAAATGTACTATATATATGTTATATATATATAGCACATGCATACTTTATAGTACTTGGGTAGCTTCTTTTTTTATTATTATGTTATGTTAATCCCCATACTTTACATCATTAGATTTTGATGTAGTATTCCATGATTCATTGCTTGCATATAACACCCAGTGTTCCATGAAAAACGTGCCCTCTTTAATACCCATCACCAGGCTAACCCATCCTCCCACAGCCCTCCCACTAGAACACCCATCTGTTTTACAGAGTCCATAGTCCCTCATGGTTCGTCTCCCCCCCTGATTCCACCCCCTTCATTCTTCCCCTCCTGCTATCTTCTTCTTCTTTTTCTTATTTTTTTTGACATATAATGTATTATTTGCTTCAGAGGTACAGATCTGTGATTCAACAGTCTTGCACACTTCACAGCGCTCAACATAGCACATACCTTCCCCAATGTCTATCACCCAGTCACCTCATCCCTCCGTGCCCACCACTCCAGTAACCCTCTGCTTGTTTCCTGATTAAGAACTCCTCATATCAGTGAGGTCATACATGTCTTTCTCTGATTGACTTATTTCGCTCAGCATAATACCCTGTAGTTCCATCCACGTCATTGAAAATGGCAAGATTTCATTCTTTTTGATGGCTGCATAATATTCCATTGTATATATATATACCACATCTTCTTTAGCCATTCATCTTTCAAAGGACATCTTGGCTCTTTCCACAGTGTGGCTATTGTGGACATTGCTGCTATAAACATCAGGGTGCACATAACCCTTCAGACACCTACATTTGTATCTTTGGGGTAAATACCCAGTAGTGCAATTGCTGGGTCGTACGGTAGCTCTATTTTCAACTTTCTGAAGAAATTCCATACTGTTTTCCAGAGTGGCTGCACCAGCTTGCATTCCCACCAACAGTGTAGGAGGGTACCCCTTTCCCCACATCCCCGCCAACATCTGTCATTTCCTGACTTGTTAATTTTAGCCATTTGACTGGTGTGAGGGGGTATCTCATTGAGGTTTTGATTTGGATTTCCCTGATGCCGAGCGATATTGAGCACTTTTTCATGTGTCTGTTGGCCATTCGGATGTCTTCTTTGGAAAAATGTCTGTTCATGTCGTCTGCCCATTTCTTGATTGGATCATTTGTTCTTTGGGTGTTGAGTTTGATAAGTTCTTTATAGATTTTGGATACTAGCCCTTTATCTGATATGTCATTTGCAAATATCTTCTCCCATTCTGTCGGTTGTCTTTTGGTTTTGTTGACTGTTTCCTTTGCTGTGCAAAAGCTTTTTATCTTGATGAAGTCCCAATAGTTCATTTTTGCCTTTGCTTCCCTTGTCTTTGGCAATGTTTCTAGGAAGAAGTTGCTGCAGCTGAGGTAGAAGAGGTTGCTGCCTGTGTTCTCCTTTAGGATGTTGATGAAATCCTGTCTCACACTGAGGTCTTTCAACCACTTGGAGTCTATTTTTGTGTGTGGTGTAAGGAAATGATCCAGTTTCATTCTTCTGCATGTGGCTGTCCAATTTTTCCAACACCATTTGTTGAAAAGACTGCCTTTTTTCCATTGGACATTCTTTCCTGCTTTGTCAAAGATGAGTTGACCATAGAGTTGAGGCTTCATTTCTGGGCTCTCTAGTCTGTTCCATTGATCTATGTGTCTGTTTTTGTGCCAGTACCATACTGTCTTCTTGATGACAGCTTTGTAATAGAGCTGGAAGTCAGAAATTGTGATGGCACCAGCTTTGCTTTTCTTTTTCAGCATTCTTCTGGTTATTCGAGGTCTTTTCTGGTTCCATACAAATTTTAGGATTATTTGTTCCATTTCTTTGAAAAAAGTGGAGGGTATTTTGATGGAGATTGCATTGAATGTGTAGATTGCTCTAGGTAGTATTGACATCTTCACAATATTTGTTCTTCCAATCCATGAGCATGGAACGTTCTTCTATTTCTTTGTGTCTTCCTTATTTTCTTTCATGAGTATTATAGTTTTCTGAGTACAGATCCTTTGCTTCTTTGGTTAGATTTATTCCTAGGTATCTTATGGTTTTGGGTGCAATTGTAAATGGGATCGACTCCTTAATTTCTCTTTCTTCTGTCTTGTTGGTGTATAGGAATGCCACTGATTTCTGTGCATTGATTTTATATCCGGCCACTTTACTGAATTCCTGTATGAGTTTTAGCAGTTTTGGGGTGGAATCTTTTGGGTTTTCTACATAAAGTATCATATCATCTGCAAAGAGTGAGAGTTTGACTTCTTTGCCAATTTGGATGCCTTTTATTTTTTGTTCTCTGATTGCTGTCCTAGGACTTCTAATACTATGTTGAATAGCAGTGGTGATAGTGGACATCCCTGCCATGTTCCTGACCTTAGGGGGAAAGCTGTCAGTTTTTCCCCATTGACAATGATATTCGCTGTGGGTTTTTCATAGATGGCTTTGATGATATTGAGGTATGTACCCTCTATGCCTATACTCTGAAGAGTTTTGATCAAGAAAGGATGCTATACTTTGTCAAATGCTTTTTCTGCATCTATTGAGAGGATCATATGGTTCTTGTTCTTTCTTTTATTAATGTAGTGTGTCATGTTAATTGATTTGTTGATGTTGAACCAAACTTGCAGCCCAGGGATGATTCTCACTTGGTCATGGTGAATAATCCTTTTAATGTACTGTTGGATCCAATTGGCTAGCATTTTGATGAGAATTTTTGCATCTGTGTTCATCAAGGATATTGGTCTATAATTCTCCTTTTTGATGGGGTCTTTGTCTGGTTTTGGGATCAAGGTAATGGTGGCCTCATAAAATGAGTTTGGAAGTTTTCTTTCCATTTCTATTTTTTGGAACAGTTTCAAAAGAATAGGTATTAATTCTTCTTGAAATGTTTGGTAGAATTCCCCTGGGAAGCCATCTGGCCCTGGGCTTTTGTTTGTTGGGCGATTTTTGATGACTGCTTCAATTTCCTTACTGGTTATAGGTGTCCAGGTTTTCAATTTCTTCCTGGTTCAGTTTTGGTAGTTGATACATCTCTATGAATGCGTCCATTTCTTCCAGATTATCTAATTTGCTGGCATATGGTTGTTCATAATATGTTCTTATAATTGTATGTATTTCTATGGTGTTGGTTGTGATCTCTCCTCTTTCATTCATGATTTTGTTGATTTGGGTCATTTCTCTTTTCTTTTTATCAGTCTGGCCAGGGTTTATCAATCTTGTTAGTTTTTTCAAAGAAGAGCTCCTTGTTTCATTGATCTGTTCTACTGTTCTTTTGGTTTCTATTTCATTGATTTCTGCTCTGATCTTTATGATTTCTCTTCTCCTGCTGGGTTTAGGCTTTATTTGCTGTTCTTTCTCCAGCTCCTTTAGGTGTAGGGTTAGGTTGTGTATTTGAGACCTTTCTTGTTTCTTGAGAAAGGCTTGTATTGCTACATACTTTCCTCTTAGGACTGCCTTTGCTGCATCCCAAAGATTTTGAACAGTTGTGTTTTCATTTTCATTGGTTTCCATGAATTTTTTAAATTCTTCTTTAATTTCCTGGTTGACCCATTCATTCTTCAGTAGGATGCTCTTTAGCCTCCATGTATTTGAGTTCTTTCTGACTTTCCTCTTGTGTTTGAGTTCTAGTTTCAAAGCATTGTGGTCTGAAAATAGGCAGGGAATGATCCCAATCTTTTGGTACCAGTTGAGACCTGATTTGTGACCTAGGATGTGATCTATTCTGGAGAATGTTCCCTGAGCTCTAGAGAAGAATGTGTATTCTTTTGCTTTGTGATGGAGTGTTCTGAATATGTCTGTGAAGTCCATTTGGTCCAGTGTGTTATTTAAAGTCTTTATTTCCTTGTTGATCTTTTGCTTAGATGATCTATTTCAGTGAGGGGGGGGTGTTAAAGTCCCCCACTATCATTGTATTGTTGTCAATGTGTTTCTTTGCTTTTGTTATTAATTCCCTTATATAATTGGCTGCTCCCATGTTAGGGGCATAGATATTTACAATTGTTAAATCTTCTTGTTGGATAGACCCTTTAAGTAGAATATAGTGTCATTCCTCATCTCTTATTACAGTCTTTGTTTTAAAATCTAATTTGTATGATATAAGGATTGCCACCCCAGCTTTCTTTTGGTGTCCATTACCATGGTAAATAGTTTTCCACCACTTCACTTTCAATCTGGAGGTGTCTTTGGGTCTAAAATGAGTCTCTTGCACACAGCATATTGATGGGTCTTGTTTTTTTATCCAATCTGATAGCTTGTCTTTTGATTGGGGCATTGTACCCACTTACATTCAGGGTAACTATTGAAAGATAGGAATTTAGTGCCATTGTATTGCCTGTAAGGTGACTGTTACTGTCTATGGTCTGTGTTCCTTTCTGGTCTTGTCGCTTTTAGGCTCTCTCTTTGCTTAGAGGACCCCTTTCAAGATTTCCTGTAGGGCTGGTTTCGTGTTTGCAAATTCCTTTAGTTTTTGTTTGTCCTGCAAGCTTTTTATCTCTCCTTCTATTTTCAATGACAGCTTAGCTGGATATTGTATTCTTGGCTGCATATTTTTCTCATTTAGTGTTCTGAATATATCCTGCCAGTCCTTTCTGGCCTGCCAGGTCTCTGTGGATAGGTCTGTTGCCAATCTAATGTTTCTACCCTTGTAGGTTATGTATCTCTTCTCCCGAGCTGCTTTCAGGATTTTCTCTTTGTCTATGAGACTCATAAGTTTTACTATTAGATGTTGGGGTGTTGACCTATTTTTTTTGATTTTTAGAGGGGTTCTCTGTGTCTCCTGGATTTTGATGCCTGTTTCCTTCCCCAAATTAGGGAAGTTCTCTGCTATAATTTGCTCCATTATACCTTCTGCCCCTCTCTCTTCTTCTTCTGGGATCCCAATTATTCTAATTTTTTTTGTCTTTTGGTATCGCTTATCTCTCCAATTCTGCCCTTGTGATCCAGTAGTTGTTTATCTCTCTTTTTCTCAGCTTCTTTATTTTCCATCAGTTGGTCATCTATATCACTGATTCTCTCTTCTGCCTCATGTATCCTAGCAGTTAGAGCCCCCATTTTTGATTGCATCTCATTAATAGCCTTTTTGATTTTGACTTGGTTAGATTTTAGTTCTTTTATTTCTCCAGAAAGGGTTTTTCTAATAACTTCCATCCTTTTTTCACACCAAGCTAGCATCTTTAAAATCATGATTCTGAACTCCAGGTCTGACATCATACTAATGTCCGTATTGAGTAGGTCCCTGGCAGTTGGTAATGCCTCTTGTTCTTTTTGTTGAGGTGATTTTTTCCTTCTTGTCATTTTGTCCAGAGGAGAATAGATTAATGAGAGAACAAAACGCTAACACGGTAACAATGTTCCTAGAAAATATACTCTAAACAAATCAGAAAAGACCTGAAGCTGGGGAAAAAGAAAGAGAAAGAAATAAAAAGGAAAAAGAGAAATAAAGAAAAAGATAGAAACACACAACAACAGAACAAAACAAACAAACAAAAAACCCAGAATATGATCAAATATGATCAGGGTGGTGCATAGATCAGTGCCACACACTAGATTTTGGGTGTATTTTGGTCTGTTAGAAGAAAGTGCCTGCCAAAATTTTAAAGAAAGAAAAACTTATATATGTACAAAAATACGGGTTAATATGATGAAGGGATGGAATATGATTGTAAAGATGAAAAGTATAAAAGATTTTATAAAAGGAATTGATAAGAAGTTTTCTTTAAAAAACAAAGAAGAGAATTTTTTTTTTAAGAAAAGGAGAGAATGTGATCAGGCAGGAGACTAGAGCAACGCTATACACTAGAGATTTAGGGTATATTTTGATCTGTTAGAAGAAACTGTATCTCAAAATTTTAAAGAGAGAACAACTTATATACATTTGCCTAAAATAAGGGTAACTACTATGAAGGGATAGAATATGACTCTAAAAATGAAAAATAAAAATGTTTTTTTTTAAAAAAGGGATTGATAAGATGTTGGTTGAAAAAGGGAAAAAGAAAAATTCCAAAAAAAAAAAAAAGGGACAGTTAAAAAAAAAACAACCAGCTTTGAAAGGCTAACGAATCATGGTAAAAAAGCCATGGATTCTATGTGCAGTATTCCCCTAGCTCTGGAGTTCTGCTGTTCTCATTGATTGGTAAACTTGATCTTGGCTAGTGGTTCTTGCTGATCTTCTGAGGGAGGGGTCTGTTGCCGTGGTTTCCAAATGTCTTTGCCAGAGGCAGAATTGCTCCATCCTTGCCAGGTCAGGCTAAGTAATCTACTCGGGTTTGTCTTAGGAGCTTTTGTTCCCCGCAAGCTTTCCGTACAGCTTTGGAGGACGAGAGTGAAAATGGCGGCCTCCCAATCTCCGCCTCGGAGGAGCTGAGAACTCAGGGCCCCACTCCTCAGTGTGCCCCCAGAGAAAAGCAGTCAGTCACTCCCATCTCCCCAGTCTCTGGCCGCACTCCGCGATTACCTGGCCTGTGACCGAGCATTTCTATCTCTGGTGCACAACCCTGTGTGGAGTCTCTAAACCCAGCAGATCCCTGCAGTGCGTTCCTGCGCCACTCCTCCTGGGGGAGGAAGGAGGTCTCCCCGGATCTGCTGCTTGTTGGGTCCCTGCTGGAGGAGCAGTGGCCCGACTGTGCCGTGGATCTCGGTTTATGCCAACCCCAAGCTGAGAGCCCACTCCTTGGCTCTGTCTCCACAGCCGGCTTCCCCGCTCCGATACCTGGGGGCTCTGACACACTCAGGCACCCCTGGTCTTTCTGTGACCCTGAGGGTCCTGAGACCACACTGTCCCACGAGGGTTCCACCCCCCGCTTAGCCATCAGAGTGGCGTCCCTGAGCGGAGCCGACTTCTAAAAGTTCCGATTTTGTGCTCCACAGCTCTATCACTTGCCAGAAGCAGCCGACGGAGGCCCCCTCCCCCTCCATCTATCCTCCTGAATATCACCTCGGATTCGCTTCTCTGCACATCCTACCTTCCAGAAAGTGGTTGCTTTTCTGTTCAGAGAGTTGTTGCTATTCTTTTCTTCGATCTCCTATTGCGTTTGTAGGTGTTCAGAATGGTTTGATCCCTATCCAGCTGAATTCCTGGGTCCAGACGAAATCCAGGTCTCCTACTCCTCCAGCATCTTGTTCCGCCTCCCTACGTAACTTTTATTATTTAATCCACTCTAACACTCTCAATCTTTTAATTGGTATATTTAGATAATTTACATTTAGTATAATTATTGGCATGTTAGAGCTTAAGTCTGACATTTTACTTTTATTTTTCTCTCTAATTTTTTGTTTCTTCTTTTTATTCCTTATTTCTGTTATTTGAATATTTTTTTAGAATTCCATTTTTATTTATTTGGAGTGCTTTTCAGTGTAGCTGTCTGTATAGCTTTTCTTAGTGGTTGTAGTAGGTGTAATGTTAGGTATATATGTTATCACAGTCTACTGGTATTATCATTTTTACTTGTTCCAGTAAAGAGAATCCTCCTTTACATCACTTTACTCTCCCCCATTTAAATAGAATAATTTAAAATATTTGTATATATTCAGAATCATATGTCTAATATGATTGTCTAATATGATTGTTTAATGCTATAATTTTAATTTCAGCTTTCATACATAATTTAGAAAACATGAATAGGAAAGATGAATGTATCTACCCATATTTTTGTTTATCTTGTTCTTTCTTCCTTCTTGATGTTCCAAGATTCTTTCCTCTATTATTTTCTTTCTTAGAGAACTTCTGTTAGACATTCATTTATGATAGGTTTACTGTTGAAAAGTTCTTAGTTTCCCTTCATCTAAGAATATCTTTAATTCCCCTCCATCCCTGAAGGACATTTTTGCCAGAGATCAGATATTGAACTGACAATTCTTTCCTGTTAGCACGTGAGAAATGTGTCCTACTTCCTTCTGGTCTTTATCATTTTTGATGAGGAATCCACTGTTATTAGAATTGTTTTTCCTTATTGGTATTATGTCATTTCTCTCTCACTACTTTCAAGATTTTTCCTTTGCCTTTTCATAAATTTGACTGTTAAATATCTTCACTTGGATTTGGAGAGGGGTTGCGGTTCTTGTTGAACTTCATTCAGCTTCTTGAATCTATAGGTTTAAGCCTCTTACCAAATGTGGGATGTTTTCAGTCATTATATCTTCAATTGGCTTTTTAGAGCTGCCTTCTGTTTCATATCTCTTTTGAGGACTGATAACTTGGATATTAGATATTTTGTTTTAGCCATGTGTCCCTGAGGCTCTGTTTATTTTGTATTTTTAGCCTACTTTCTCTCTGCTCAGATTAGGTAATTTTTATTGTTCTATTTTCCAGATCACTGATTCTTTTCCCTCCAGTTTTCTTTTTCCTTCTGCTGTTACCACTTTTCAAGGCTTTCTTTTTTATTTCTGTTACTGTATTGTCAATTCTAGAATTTCCATTGGTTATTATACCTTTTAATTCTTTGCTGAGACTTTGCTGACATTTTCTGTTATTTTCCAATTGTTTTGAGGTATTCATAGTTGCTTGTTGAAGCATTTTTACTGTGGCTGCTTAAAATCTTGGTCAGATCATTTTTTTTTAATATTTTTTTATTCTTATGTTAATCCCCATACATTACATCATTAGTTTTACATGAAGTGTTCCATGATTCATTGTTTGTGCATAACACCCAGCGCTCCATGCAGAATGTGCCCTCCTCAATACCCACCACCAGGCTAACCCATCCTCCCACCCACCTCCCCTCTAGAACCCTGTTTGTTTTTCAGAGTCCATCGTCTCTCATGGTTCGTCTACCCCTCCGATTTCCCCCGATTCATTCTTCCCCTCCCGCTACTTTCTTCTTCTTCTTTTTTTTTTTCTTAACATATATTGCATTATTTGTTTCAGAGGTACAGATCTGAGATTCAACAGTCTTGCATAATTCACAGCGCTTACCAGAGCACATACCCTCCCCAGTGTCTATCACCCAGTCACCCCATCCCTCCCACCCCACCCCCCACTCCAACAACACTCAGTTTCTGCGATTAAGAATTCCTCATATCAGTGAGATCATATGATACATGTCTTTCTCTGTTTGACTTATTTCACTCAACATAATACCCTCCAGTTCCATCCACATCGTTGCAAATGGCAAGATCTCATTCCTTTTGATGGCTGCATAATATTCCATTGTATATATATACCACCTCTTCTTTATCCAGTCATCTGTCGATGGACATCTTGGCTCTTTCCACAGTTTGGCTATTGTGGACATTGCTGCTATAAACATCGGGGTGCACGTACCCCTTCGGGTCCCTACTTTTGTATCTTTGGGGTAAATACCCAGTAGTGCAATTGCTGGATCATATGGTAGCTCTATTTTCAACTTTTTGAGGAACCTCCTTACAGTTTTCCAGAGTGGCTGCACCAGCTTGCATTCTCACCAACAGTATAGGAGGGTTCACCTTTCTCCGCATCCCTGCCAACATCTGTCATTTCCTGACTTGTTAATTTTAGCCCTTCTGACTGGTGTGAGGTGGTATCTCATTGAGGTTTTGATTTGGATTTCCCTGATACCAAGTGATATTGAGCACTTTTTCATGTGTCTGTTGGCCATTTGGATGTCTTCTTTGGGAAAATGTCGGTTCATGTCTAATGCCCATTTCTTGATTGGATTCTCTGTTCTTTGGGTGTTGAGTTTGATGAGTTCTTTATAGATTTTGGATACTAGCCCTTTATCTGATATGTCATTTGCAAATATCTTCTCCCATTCTGTCGGTTGTCTTTTGGTTTTGTTGACTGTTTCCTTTGCTTTGCAAAAGCTTTTTATCTTGATGAAGTCCCAATAGTTCATTTTTGCCCTTGCTTCCCTTGCCTTTGGTGATGTTTCTAGGAAGAAGTTGCTGAGGCTGAGGTCAAAGAGGTTGCTGCCTGTGTTCTCCTTTAGGATGTTGATGGACTCCTGTCTCACATTGAAGTCTTTCAACCATTTGGAGTCTATTTTGTGTGTGGTGTAAGGAAATGGTCCAGTTTCATTCTTCTGCATGTGGCTGTCCAATTTTCCCAACACCATTTGTTGAAGAGACTGTCTTTGTTCCATTGGACATTCTTTCCTGCTTTGTCAAAGATGAGTTGACCATAGAGTTGAGGGTCCATTTCTGGGCTCTCTATTCTGTTCCATTGATCTATGTGTCTGTTTTTGTGCCAGTACCATGCTGTCTTGATGATGACAACTTTGTAATAGATCTGGAAGTCCGGAATTGAGATGCCGCCGGCTTTGCTTTTCTTTTTCAACATTCCTCTGGCTATGCGAGGTCTTTTCTGGTTCCATACAAATTTTAGGATGATTTGTTCCATTTCTTTGAAAAAAGTGGATGGTATTTTGATGGGGATTGCATTGAATGTGTAGATTGCTCTAGGTAGCATTGACATCTTCACAATATTTGTTCTTCCAATCCATGAGCATGGAACGTTTTTCCATTTCTTTGTGTCTTCCTCAATTTCTTTCATGAGTATTTTATAGTTTTCTGAGTACAGATCCTTTGTCTCTTTGGTTAGATTTATTCCTAGGTATCTTATGGTTTTGGGTGCAATTGTAAATGGGATCGACTCCTTAATTTCTCTTTCTTCTGTCTTGTTGTTGGTGTATAGGAATGCCACTAATTTCTGTGCATTGATTTTATATCCTGCCACTTGACTGAATTCCTGTATGAGTTTTAGCAGTTTTGGGGTGGAGTCTTTTGGCTTTTCCACATAAAGTATCATATCATCTGCAAAGAGTGAGAGTTTGACTTCTTCTTTGCCGATTTGGATGCCTTTGATATCTTTTTGTTGCCTGATTGCTGTGGCTAGGACTTCCAATACTATGTTGAATAGCAGTGGTGATAGTGGACATCCCTGCCGCGTTCCTGACCTTAGGGGGAAAGCTTTCAGTTTTTCCCCATTGAGAATGATATTCGCTGTAGGTTTTTCATAGATGGCTTTGATGATATTGAGGTATGTACCCTCGATCCCTATACTCTGAAGAGTTTTGATCAAGAAAGGATGCTGTACTTTGTGAAAAGCTTTTTCTGCATCTATTGAGAGGATCATATGATTCTTGTTCTTTCTTTTGTTAATGTATTGTATCACATTGATTGATTTGCGGATGTTGAACCAACCTTGCAGCCCAGGGATAAATCCCACTTGGTCATGGTGAATAATCCTTTTAATGTACTGTTGGATCCTATTGGCTAGTATTTTGGTGAGAATTTTTGCATCCATGTTCATCAGGGATATTGGTCTGTAATTCTCCTTTTTGATGGGGTCTTTGTCTGGTTTGGGGATCAAAGTAATGCTGGCCTCATAAAATGAGTTTGGAAGTTTTCCTTCCATTTCTATTTTCTGGAACAGTTTCAGAAGAATAGGTATTAATTCTTCTTGAAATGTTTGGTAGAATTCCCCTGGGAAGCCGTCTGGCCCTGGGCTTTTGTTTGTTGGGAGATTTTTGATGACCGCTTCAATTTCTTTAGTGATTATAGGTCTGTTCAGGTTTTCTATTTCATCCTGGTTCAGTTTTGGTAGTTGATACATCTCTAGGAATGCCTCCATTTCTTCCAGGTTATCTAATTTGCTGGCATAGGGTTGCTCATAATATGTTCTTATAATTGTATGTATTTCTTTTGTGTTGGTTGTGATCTCTCCTCTTTCATTCATGATTTTGTTGATTTGGGTCATTTCTCTTCTCTTTTTGATAAGTCTGGCCAGGGGTTTATCAATCTTGTTAATTCTTTCAAAGAACCAGCTCCTAGTTTCGTTGATCTGTTCTACTGTTCTTTTAGTTTCTATTTCATTGATTTCTGCTCTGATCTTTATTATTTCTCTTCTCCTGCTGGGTTTAGGCTTTATTTGCTGTTCTTTCTCCAGCTCCTTTAGGTGTAGCATTAGGTTGTGTACTTGAGACCTTTCTTGTTTCTTGAGAAAGGCTTGTATTGCTATATACTTTCCTCTTAGGACTGCCTTTGCTGCATCCCAAAGATTTTGAATAGTTGTGTTTTCATTTTCATTGGTTTCCATGTATTTTTTTAATTCTTCTTTAATTTCCTGGTTGACCCATTCATTCTTCAGTAGGATGCTCTTTAGCCTCCATGTATTTGAGTTCTTTCCGACTTTCCTCTTGTGATTGAGTTCTACTTTCAAAGCACTGTGGTCTGAAAATAGGCAGGGAATGATCCCAATCTTCTGGTACTGGTTGAGACCTGATTTATAACCTAGGATGTGATCTATTCTGGAGAATGTTCCATGGGCACTAGAGAAGAATGTGTATTCCGTTGCTTTGGGGTGGAATGTTCTGAATATGTTTGTGAAGTCCATTTGGTCCAGTGTGTCATTTAAAGTCTTTATTTCCTTGTTTATCTTTTGCTTAGACGATCTGTCCATTTCAGTGAGGGGGATGTTAAAGTCCCCCACTATTATTGTATTGTTGTCGATGTATTTCTTTGCTTTTGTTATTAATTGCCTTATATAATTGGCTGCTCCCATGTTAGGGGCATAGATATTTACAATTGTTAGATCTTCTTGTTGGATAGATCCTTTAAGTACGATATAGTGTCCTTCCTCATCTCTTATTACAGTCTTTGGTTTAAAATCTAATTTGTCTGATATAAGGATTGCCACCCCAGCTTTCTTTTGGTGTCTATTAGCATGGTAAATGGTTTCCCACCCCCTCACTTTCAATCTGGGGATGTCTTTGGTTCTAAAATGTGTCTCTTGCAGATAGCATATTGATGGGTCTTGTTTTTAATCCAGTCTGTTAGCCTGTGTCTTTTGATTGGGGCATTGAGCCCATTTACATTCAGGGTAACTATTGAAAGATAGGAATTTAGTGCCATTGTATTGCTTGTAAGGTGACTGTTACCGTATATTGTCTGTGTTCCTTTCGGGTCTATGTTGCTTTTAGGCTGTCTCTTTGCTTAGAGGACCCCTTTCAAGATTTCCTGTAGGGCTGGTTTTGTGTTTGCAAATTCCTTTAGTTTTTGTTTGTCCTGGAAGCTTTTTATCTCTGCTTTCAGGATTTTCTCTTTGTCTATGGGACTCGTAAGTTTTACTATTAGATGTTGGGGTGTTGACCTATTTTTATTGATTTTGAGAGGTGTTCTCTGTGCTTCCTGGATTTTCATGCCTGTTTCTTTCCCCAAATTAGGGAAGTTCTCTGCTATAATTTGCTCCATTATACCTTCTGCCCCTCTCTCTCTTTCTTCTTCTTCTGGGATCCCAATTATTCTAATGTTGTTTCGTCTTATGGTATCGCTTACCTCTCGAATTCTGCCCTCGTGATCCAGTAGTTGTTTATCTCTCTTTTTCTCAGCTTCTTTATTTTCCATCATTTCATCTTCTATATTACTGATTCTCTCTTCTGCCTCATTTATTCTAGCACTTAGCGCCCCCATTTTTGATTGCACCTCATTAATATCCTTTTTGATTTCTACTTGGTTGGATTTTATCTCTTTTACTTCTCCAGAAAGGGTTTCTCTAATAACTTCCATATTTTTTTCAAGCCCAGCTAGTATCTTTAAAGGGATGATTCTGAACTCTAGATCTGACATCGTACTAATGTACGTATTGAGTAGGTCCCTGGCAGTCGGTACTACCTCTTGTTCTTTTTGTTGAGGTGATTTTTTCCGTCTTGTCATTTTGTGCAGAGGAGAGTAGATTAATGAGAGAACAAAATGCTAGCAGAGTAACCATGTTCCCAGAAAATATACTCCAAACAAATCAGAAAAGACCTGAAGCAGTGGGATAAGAAAGGGAAAGAGAGAAAAAAGAAAAAGAAAAATAGAAAAAGATAAAGCTAAAAACATAAACAAACAAAGCAAAACAATAACAACAACAAAAAACCAGAATGTGATCAAATATGATCAGGCTGGTATATAGATCAGTGCCACACACTAGATTTGGGGTGTATTTTGGTCTTTTAGAAGAAAGTGCCTCCCAAAATTTTAAAGAAAGAAAAACTTATATATGTATAAAAATAAGGGTTGATACGATGAAGAGATGGAATATGACTGTAAAAATGGAAATTATAAAAAACTGTATAAAAGGAATTGATAAGAAGTTGTTTGAAAAAAGAAAGAATAGGATTTAAAAAAAGAAAAAAAGAAAAAGGAAAAAAAAGGGAGAGGATGTGATCAGGCAGTGGAATAGAAAACACCATATACTAGAGATTTAGGGTATATTTTAATCTGTTAGAAGAAACTATCTCAAAATTTTAAAGAGAGAACAACTTATATATATAAGCCAAAAATATGGGTAACTACTATGAAGGGATAGAATATGACTCTAAAAATGAAAAATAAAAATTTTTTTTTTTAAAGGGATTGATAAGATGTTGGTTGAAAAAGGGAAAAAGAAAAATTCAAAAAGTAATAAAAAGACAAAAAAACAGTTAAAAAAATTAACTTTGAAAGACTAAAGAATCATAATAAAAAAGCCGTGAATTCTATGTGCAGTAGTCCCCTAGTCCTGGAGTTCTGTCGTTCTCATTGATCGGTAAACTTGGTCTTGGCTGGCTGTTCTCGCTGATCTTCTGGGGAGGGGCCTGTTGCCGTGGTTTCCAAATGTCTCTGCCCGAGGTGGAATTGCCCCGCCCTTCCCCCCTCCCAGCTAAGTAATCTGCTTGGGTTTGCTCTCCGGGTCTTTTGTTCCCTGCGAGCTTTCCATACAGCTTTGGAGGCGGAGAGTGAAAATGGCGGCCTCCCAATCTCCGCTCTGGAGGAGCCGAGAACTCAGGGCCCCGCTCCTCAGTGCGCCCCCAGAGAAAAGCCATCAGTCCACTCCCGTCTCCCCGGTCTCCGGCCGCACTCCGTGCTCACCCGGCCTGTGACCGCACGTTCCTATCTCTGGCACCCGACCCCGGGTGGAGTCTCCAAACCCAGCAGATCCCTGCGGTGCAGTCCCGTGCAGGTCCTCCCGGGGGAGGAAGGTGAGTCTCCCCGGATCTGCCGCTTGTTGGGTCGCTGCTGGAGGAGCAGTGGCCCGACTATGCCGCGGATCACGGTTTATGGCCACCCGGAGCTGAGAGCCCGCGCCTGGGCTCCGTCTCTGCAGCCGGCTTCCCTGCTCCAATACCTGGGAGCTCTGCCACACTCAGGCACCCCCAGTCTTTCTGTGACCCCGAGGGTCCTGAGACCACACTGTCCCGGAGGGTTCCATCCCCCGCTTCGCCACCCGAGTGATGTCCCTCAGAGGAGCAGACTTTTAAAAGTTCCAATTTTGTGCTCCGTGGTTCTATCACTTGCCAGAAGCGGCCGACACAGGCCCCTACCCCGCCGTCTATCCTCCGGAATATCGCCTCAGATTCACTTCTCCGTACGTCCTACCTTCCCATAAATGGTCGCTTTTCTGTTCAGAGAGTTGTTGGTATTCCTTTCTTTGATCTCCTGTAGGTTTGTAGGTGTTCAGAATGGTTTGGTCCCTATCCAGCTGAATTCCTGAGAGGAGACGAAATCCAGGTCTCCTACTCCTCCGCCATCTTGCTCCGACCCCCTTGGTCAGATTATTTTAACTGTTCTGTTATCTTGGTGTTGACTTCTATCAATTGCCACTTTTCATTCAGTTTGACATCTTTCTGGTTCTTTCTATGATAAGTGAATTTTGACTGAAATCTGGACTTGTGGCTCTTATAGTTGAAGACTCAGGATCTTCTTTCAGCTTTCTTTTTCAGCTGTTTTCTTCTGATATCATTTTTGCATGGGAGAGGAAGGCACTGCCTCATTGGTACCAGGCCAGAGTGTACACCCAGGTTCCCCTTGGACTCTTTTGACCCCTGAGGGGTAGGGATCATCATTACTGCAGGACCAGGGCAGCAGTTCTGGCTTCTGCCCCCAAGACCTCCATTCATATCTCCCAGGTAGAAGGGATTGGAATGCCTCCTCACTGCTCCCACGACTGCAGTTGTGGGAAGGATGCTGGCCTCATTACTACTGCACAGTGGTGAAATATTTAACTCCCCACTAGCCCTCCTTGGACAACACTGGAAGATGTGTTTGTTACAGCCTGGTGATAGTGAAAGTCTAGACTCTCTACCTGGCCTTGGCTGGCATGGTTGGAGGTGAGGCCACACTGTTTCCTGTGGTGTTAGGCTGGAGAAGAGAGGTTATTGTATGAAGTTGTTCTATCTTGTTAGTCTGTCCTTTTCTTAGTCCTTTGGCGAAAGAAAGTAAGCTTTTGTTGGGACTTTTCTTATCTTTGAGTTGCCAGCTTTTTCAGCTCCAGATCTGGGACATATAAGGCAAAAAGGAAACCGAAGGAACTAACCACTATGCGTTCTCTGAGTCCTGATGTCCTTAGCTAGCCTTCTTTCTTTTTTAAACTTTTAGAGTATTATGTTTGTTTTATATGTAATTTTAGGGTTTTTATTCATATTTAATGGGAAGATTAAGTAGAAGTATGTCCAGTCCATGTTCTTGGAAGCAGAACCATTCTGGCTATTATTAAGAAGGAGGGATTGCATTACTGGGTATTTACCCCAAAGATACAAATGTAGTGATCCAAAGGTGTATGTGCACCCCAATGTTTATAGCAGCAATGTCTGCAAAAAACCTGAAATCTTGCCATTTGCAATGACGTGGATAGAACTAGAGGGTATTATGCTAAGTGAGATAAGTCAATCAGAGAAAGACATGTATCATATGATCTCACTGATATGAGGAATTCTTAATCTCAGGAAACAAACTGCGGGTTGCTGGAGTGGTGGGGAGTGGGAGGGATGGGGTTGCTGGGTGATAGACATTGGGAAGGGTATGTGTTATGGTGAGCACTGTGAATTGTGGAAGACTGATGAACCACAGACCTGTACCTCTGAAACAAATAATACATTATATGTTAAAAAAAGAAGAAGAAGAAGAAGAAGATAGTAGGAAGGGAAAAATAAAGGGGGGGGGGAATTGGAGGGGGAGACAAACCATGAGAGACTATGGACTTTAAGAAACAAACTGAGGGTTTTAGAGGGGAGAGGGGTGGGGAGTTGGGTTAGCCTGGTGATGGGTATTAAAGAGGGCATGTATTGAATGGAGCTCTGGGTATTATATGCAAACAATGAATCATGGAACACTACATCAAAAAAATAAAGAAGGAAGGAAAGAAAAGAAAGAAGGAAAGAAAGAAAGAAAGAAAGAAAGAAAGAAAGAAAGAAAGAAAGAAAGAAAGAAAGAAAGAAAATAAAAGAAGGAGGGAAACCACCATTCTCAATGACCGCACTACCCTTATTTACTACTCTCCATGTTCACAGGAGATGTAAATGTCCTGACGCTGTGGCCATAGTCCATGCAGAAGCCTATGAAGGTTTTCATACCTGACTCTGAGTTTCGCTTCTGTGAATTGCCCCATTTCACCCTTAAGAACCATCGGGCATAACATTCTCCTCAAACAAGAGGAGGCCTGGGCAGCTTTCTCATGCTTTTGTCCACATTAAAGAAATACATATGTATTGCTCTTGGTTCATAGCTTTTCTCTTGCTTTTCTATGGAGGGGGTGCTGGTGGAGAGAGAGAGAGAGAGAAATAAAGGACCAGACTTGGGATGAGAAACTGTGAAGGTAGGTTGAGAAAAGAATATAATCTCCGTCATAAAGTTTTTGTACTTCACATTCTTGGGGGCAGCCCCTGATGACAAAATTAGATTGTTCTCAGCAATTAGTGAATGGCTGCCATTACACAGTTCTTTAATCTGCCATCCCATGCCCACTTGGCATCTCTATGTGGCCATCAAGAAAAGCAAACAAGAGCAGACTTTTTTTTTTTAATAGCCAGTGGAATGTCTCCCCCATATTCCCAGAGGACAAAAATGACTGTGCTTAATATGTTAGGAGCAATAGTTGGTGACTTGAAGACCCCAGAGCTGGAACGTTGATGCACAGGAAGACAGGAAATATGCAGAGAATCTGGGCTTTAGTGTCAAAAACTGCACTTGATCATTTCCTAACATATGCCTTGAGTATGAGATGTGGCCTTGGCAAGTCTCAGGTTGTCACCAATAAAATGGTTTGGTAGTACTACCTCATGAGGTTGACAAGGAGATCTACACATGGATGTGAAGTCCTGGGGAAGTAGCTGCTTTTATGGAGGAACAGGATTTAAAGGACAGGAGGACTAATGCTTCACTCTTGGGAAGAACATTTTCAGGTCCTTGAGCCCAGACTCAGTCCTCCTGTTCCTTTTATTCTGTCTCTGTTTCAACTTATTTCTAAATACCTAGTGTTGGCCATGAGACTTGCTTTGTCTCCTAGGCACATCCTTTGAGCTTGCATGTCTTTTGCTGCCAGATCTTTTGCTGCCAATATCTCCTATTGAGCCTACTGTGACCTGAGTCCTGGTTTTTCATCCTGGATCAGCCAGCTGGCTTTCCTAACACCAACTGTCTTGACACCAACCTGCTCCCTGTTCATGCCACCACCTGGTTCAGACCTGCTCCTCACCTTCAAACCACATAATCAGGCACAGGGGTTTGGTCAGCACCTATGAACAAAGGTGGGAGATCAAACTGTGTTAAACATGTTGTCTTCACAGTTAATTCATATCAGGGCTTTCACTGTCCTAACACAGAGGAATGTCAATGTGATAGTTTGATCTCAACCAAGAACTTTTCAATATTTGCAACATTTTAAGCTTTCATTGCAAAATATACCAAAACTGTTGTGCTGAGTCTGCCATAGCCATACTTCTCCACACTGATGCATCATGAATCACACAAGGAATTGCCTCCATGGCCCATGGTATGGGTAAAACAATCTCATGAGTTAAGAACTGAAATGGAAATCTTGGGAATATCCATGAAGGTATTGCAGGAGAAAGCCTATTTATAAGAAATTTTGCTGTGTATCCATGCTGAATTTTCATTTCTAGCAGTTCACCTGTCCAAGCCTGACCTGTTTTTGTGCCATTTCCTCTGAGATCCTTTTTTATGTCACCACTTCTACCCTCCTTCGACCACTCCTGAAGCACACCCTGCACCACTGATTTAGCATTCTTAGTAGTTATAAAACCTTCATATATGCTGCCTTCATTGCTCTAAGAAACATGGATATCCTCACCACCAAGTACCACACCTCCCACCCTTTGCAGTGTGAAGGCCCAAGGCTGAGAGGAGGAGAAAGGACGGGTGTAGTAGTCCTAGAGGGGATGTGTCAGCTTGATCCCGCTACACTTCAGACTTGTCTCCACCCCAATACAAGGTGCTGGGCTTTCCCATTCCCACCCTTGTCAGTCATTGTTCAGGTCTTCCCAAGGTTGGGGGAATGCGAGTTCCCAGGCACACCCAGTGTCTGCAGACTCTATTAGCCTGAGGGATTTTTTTGGAGGAGACTCACAGGCACTGGCTTTGGAAGTGAAAGCATGCTGAAAGGTGGGGGTACAAAATTGGTAAAAAATATCTGAGGGGGCGGTGCCTGGGTGGCTCAGTCCTTGAGCATCTGCCTTCGGCTGGGTCATGATCCTAGGGTCCTGGGATTGAGCCCCGTGTCAGCCTGCTTCTCCCTCTCCTACTGCTTGTGTTCCCTCTCTCGCTGTCTCTCTTTCTGTCAAATAAATAAATAAAATCTTAAAAAAATAATATCTGAGGGGGTCACGGTGAAGAGCTGTCACTATCTGCTACAGAACATCCACCTTCCAGTATGTGTGCCCTCAGAGCTCCAGTTCATGTGAGTTGTACAATACATATATTGGCTATGTTACAGATCACATATAAATATATATAAACAAAGTATACATCACATATACTTATAAATACACTTATATATAAGCATCATACATATCACACAAGTCATGCATATTTATATATTTAAGTATACTATATATACTTACATATAAGTGGGGAACTATATGTATGAGTGTATATATATATATATATATATATATATATATATGTACACATAAATGTACATATTTATACAATGATGTAATATATGTGTGTAGTCACCTAGTATTCTGCCAGAGCCACTGCTATGTGCTGGTCACGCATATTATCTAATGTTATCCTAATGATCTACAGCCTCACATGGTCACTTTTTTTGAGGAACAGCTCTCACAAGTGAGACTGAAGGTCCATGTGGTGCTGAGGGCACCATAGTGGATTTGGTGCAGGGAAAAAAGGCAGAGCAAAACAGAATGAAGGATGACAGAGCTGGAAAACAAGCAGAGTGACTGATGCAGGGAAAACCCCTCCCCCACCAAGGAAAATGTCTTCGGAGCAAAGTGTGACTCCCACCCCAGTAAGGAGGGCAATACAAACCTGTGATTCTCTGGAGTCATTACCAGGGAGGTAAATCCAATTTATAGTGAGGAAAATCAGGACAAACCCAATATGGAAATGTTAGCTGCTCACAGCAAGACAGGGTCAAGATAGTGGATGGCTAAGGGAGTAGGAAGGGGGCACAGAGAGATGTCCAAAGCCTGGGAGGCCTGGCAGGGAAGGGGTACAGCTGTGGGGGAAGGTGCTGCTGGGCCGTCAGGCCCCAGGGCTCTTCTAATGGTGGAGCACTTGGCCCAAATCATGAGTGTCTTCTGAAACACCACCCCATGCAGAGGGCATGTGTTCCCCTGCTCCATCTGCCAGTCTAGGCTCCCACTAGTCCCTGGGAGGGCCAGGGCAATTGTAGTTATCTGATGGTCAATGGCGGGGAGGCGGGGAGGAGGGGAAGAGTGGGAGCATGCACAGGCATCCCATTCTGGGAGTAAGGCAGTTCCATTTCCCCTGCCAGGCTGGCACTTTGCACATTGTACTCCAGTCCTCCCACAAGCCTGAAGTGCCCTCTGTTTCTTCCAGGCTCCCTCCTCTTGGAGCCTTTTACACTTCGGGGCTACTGTCCTTCACCAGTAAGTTCAGGCTCATCCCAGCTTCTGGGTCCACACTGGCCTTAAGTGCACCAAGGAAGATACATCTGAACCTTTAACATTAAGAAACCTTGATCTTGATTTTGCCCTTGTCCTGGAAAAATAGAATTTTGTCCAGCTGCACCTTGACCATGTCCCTCTCAGCTTGGTCTCCACATCCAGTTATCAGATTTCCACCAAGGACATGACTTCCCTTCTAATTCTTATTGCTTTGTCTCCAAAATCCAACAGGAACTAGATTTCTGCCCTCAGACAGGAGCCTAAACTCTTCTCCCCTATTCTCTGCTTTAGCAACAAGGGTCTGTCCACTCTGGTCCCTGGAATCCCTCTCTCAGCCATCCCACATTAGTGGAGCCTGGTCCGGAAGAATGAGGGGATATATGGAACAGGACACACATCTTATGCTACCTACTAACATGCAAAGTGAGTTTTTTAATTTTTTAAATTTTCTTTTTTATCTTACAATTGTTTGTAAATTGTATTGGTGTTTTAGGGAACTCAATCTGTTCTCAGTTTCCCATTTGGACAGAACAAGGAGATGCTCAGTTCATGAATGAACAATGTTCAGGGAAGAACTGTTTTAAAAATGGCTTTGGACTGGGAGTAGCTTACAAGTCTATTCTGCTTATTTAGGTTGTCATGACTTTGTTTCTTTCTGCGGGTTAACACTTACGCCCGGTTAAGTGAGTGAGTGGAGAATGTAAAAATAGAGAGCAGACAGGAGTGTGTCCTGATTTAACAGGTGCCTCAGCTCTGGAGTGGTGTCTGAGACCAGATAGGACACTGGTCAGCCAGAATCTGTTGTCCTCTTGCCTGGAGACAAGGAAGGCAGATAAGGCTGGGGCATGAACCTGCTGGGTGATATTCTGTAACCCCGTTCCCCTCTGAATCCCAGTGGGAACCAAAGTGCTGTCCCTTTACCAGCACCCTGTGAGCCAAGGGGGCAGTCAGGCAGGAAAGGAGGAGGTTGTCTTGTGCTTCCAGTAAAATGTCCTGTTCCCAAAGTTCCAAAAAAAACCTTGGAAACTCACATTAGTTTAGTGGCTTGGAATACATTGTAGAAAATGAAGTGTGGAGGTGTTAGCAGCATCTTTCCCAGAAAAATCAAGAAGATTCACAGCTCTGGGCAGCAATTGGTGGTGGTTTTTATAAAGCAGTTTATCCAAACTGCCCAGTCTGGGGGAACAGTCTCCAGAGGACTGTCCTCACATCACACACCAGCCCTTAGTTCAGGGTCCTCAGGACCACCATTACTTTATAACAACTGGTTCCAAATTTGGGAATCCCCAAAAACTCCTGCAGATTTGATGATTCACTAGAATGACTCACAGAATTCAGGGAAGCATGACAACTACATTACAGTTTTATTTTAGCATAAGGATACAGCTTAGAAACAGCCAAAGGCACAGACATGGAGGGAGAAGTCAGGAGGGCTCGAAACACAAAGTTTCTGTCATCCTCAGGGACTCATTACCCTCTCAGCATCAATGTGTAGGAGTATATACAGAGTGCTGCTAACTAGTGATGTTCACCTAAGCTTTGGCATCCAGCCTTTTTATTGGGGTTTTATTATATATGTATGATTGGTTGGCCACATGGTTGAACTCAATTTCCAGGAGTTCAGGCTAAAACCACCTGGCTCAAAGCCCCAACCCTCTAATTACATGGTCATTTTTTCTGGCTTGGCCAGCTCCATCCTGAGTCATTTAATTAGCATAAATTATCAGGTGTGGTGCCAGGGTCCCACCATAAATAACAAAGACTCTTATCACCCAGGAAAATCCAAGGGTTTAGAGGTTAGCTCCCAGGAGAAGGGGCAAAGACCAGACCCCTCTTTGGGTAAGATTAATTCTTCATTCATAGTCATAGGTAGACAGGCTTGTGAAGGTCTTCCAACCACATTTGTTTTGCAGTGGAATCATGTGGAAATGTAGGTGTTGATACTTCTCCCTTTCTGTAAGGTGAAGGTATTCTGTTAGCCAAAGACACAGAGGCTCAGAAAAACTTAAGATAAAGTGAGTAAACTATCCTTTGCTCATCTCCATTTGAATGTGTACTTCTAAGCAAGATTATTCCCTAGCCCCGACCAATTAAAACACTGCATTTTCTTAGAGATCTGGTTTTCATTTACAACGCATTTATTGCCAGTACCTCTTCAATAATAGTGATGTCCAGTTACATATTCCCTGGGTATTTCCAGGGCATTTTCCCATTTTTTAAAAAGATTTTATTTATTCATTTGAGACAGAGAATTACAGAGAAAGAGAGAGAGCATGAGCAGGGGGAGAGACAGAGGGAGAGGGAGAAGTAGACTCCCCACTAAGCAGGGAGCTGGATTCGGGGCTTGATCCCAGGACCCAGAGATCATGACCTGAGCCCAACAGACACTTAACCATCTGAGCCACCCAGGTGCCCTTTCCATTGTTTAATTGTATTTCATAACCCCTGTAAACAGAGAAAAGCAGAATCTGTGACTGAAGTTTGGGATACTCTCCAAACCATCGAATGTGTACTGACAGAGTGTATTCATATTCACATGAGAGATGGAACTGGCTCTATTACACTTCCTGGTGATGGACTGGGGAAGCTACCTGGCTGGTACTGGAGAACTTCTCCTTTTGGAGAAGCATTAAATTATACTAAGCTAGGGTGCCTGGGTGGCTCAGTTGGTTAAGCAACTGCCTTCAGCTCAGGTCATGATCCTGGAGTCCCAGGATCAAGTCCTACGTCGGGCTCCCCGCTCAGTGGGGAGTCTGCTTCTCCCTCTGACCCTCTCCCCTCTCATGCTCTCTCTCACTCTCTCTCTCTCAAATAAATAAATAAAATCTTTTTTTTTTCCACAGTGCTTTTTTAATTCTTATGTTAATCCCCATACATTACATCATTAGTTTTAGATGAAGTGTTCCATGATTCATTGTTTGTGCATAACACCCAGTGCTCCATGCAGAATGTGCCCTCCTCAATACCCACCACCAAGCTAACCCATCCTCCCACCCACCTCCCCTCTAGAACCCTGTTTGTTTTTCAGAGTCCATCGTCTCTCATGGTTCGTCTACCCCTCCGATTTCCCCCGATTCATTCTTCCCCTCCCGCTACTTTCTTCTTCTTCTTTTTTTTTTTCTTAACATATATTGCATTATTTGTTTCAGAGGTACAGATCTGAGATTCAACAGTCTTGCATAATTCACAGCGCTTACCAGAGCACATACCCTCCCCAGTGTCTATCACCCAGTCACCCCATCCCTCCCACCCCACCCCCCACTCCAACAACACTCAGTTTCTGCGATTAAGAATTCCTCATATCAGTGAGATCATATGATACATGTCTTTCTCTGTTTGACTTATTTCACTCAACATAATACCCTCCAGTTCCATCCACATCGTTGCAAATGGCAAGATCTCATTCCTTTTGATGGCTGCATAATATTCCATTGTATATATATACCACCTCTTCTTTATCCAGTCATCTGTCGATGGACATCTTGGCTCTTTCCACAGTTTGGCTATTGTGGACATTGCTGCTATAAACATCGGGGTGCACGTACCCCTTCGGGTCCCTACTTTTGTATCTTTGGGGTAAATACCCAGTAGTGCAATTGCTGGATCATATGGTAGCTCTATTTTCAACTTTTTGAGGAACCTCCTTACAGTTTTCCAGAGTGGCTGCACCAGCTTGCATTCTCACCAACAGTATAGGAGGGTTCACCTTTCTCCGCATCCCTGCCAACATCTGTCATTTCCTGACTTGTTAATTTTAGCCCTTCTGACTGGTGTGAGGTGGTATCTCATTGAGGTTTTGATTTGGATTTCCCTGATACCAAGTGATATTGAGCACTTTTTCATGTGTCTGTTGGCCATTTGGATGTCTTCTTTGGGAAAATGTCGGTTCATGTCTAATGCCCATTTCTTGATTGGATTCTCTGTTCTTTGGGTGTTGAGTTTGATGAGTTCTTTATAGATTTTGGATACTAGCCCTTTATCTGATATGTCATTTGCAAATATCTTCTCCCATTCTGTCGGTTGTCTTTTGGTTTTGTTGACTGTTTCCTTTGCTTTGCAAAAGCTTTTTATCTTGATGAAGTCCCAATAGTTCATTTTTGCCCTTGCTTCCCTTGCCTTTGGTGATGTTTCTAGGAAGAAGTTGCTGAGGCTGAGGTCAAAGAGGTTGCTGCCTGTGTTCTCCTTTAGGATGTTGATGGACTCCTGTCTCACATTGAAGTCTTTCAACCATTTGGAGTCTATTTTGTGTGTGGTGTAAGGAAATGGTCCAGTTTCATTCTTCTGCATGTGGCTGTCCAATTTTCCCAACACCATTTGTTGAAGAGACTGTCTTTGTTCCATTGGACATTCTTTCCTGCTTTGTCAAAGATGAGTTGACCATAGAGTTGAGGGTCCATTTCTGGGCTCTCTATTCTGTTCCATTGATCTATGTGTCTGTTTTTGTGCCAGTACCATGCTGTCTTGATGATGACAACTTTGTAATAGATCTGGAAGTCCGGAATTGAGATGCCGCCGGCTTTGCTTTTCTTTTTCAACATTCCTCTGGCTATGCGAGGTCTTTTCTGGTTCCATACAAATTTTAGGATGATTTGTTCCATTTCTTTGAAAAAAGTGGATGGTATTTTGATGGGGATTGCATTGAATGTGTAGATTGCTCTAGGTAGCATTGACATCTTCACAATATTTGTTCTTCCAATCCATGAGCATGGAACGTTTTTCCATTTCTTTGTGTCTTCCTCAATTTCTTTCATGAGTATTTTATAGTTTTCTGAGTACAGATCCTTTGTCTCTTTGGTTAGATTTATTCCTAGGTATCTTATGGTTTTGGGTGCAATTGTAAATGGGATCGACTCCTTAATTTCTCTTTCTTCTGTCTTGTTGTTGGTGTATAGGAATGCCACTAATTTCTGTGCATTGATTTTATATCCTGCCACTTGACTGAATTCCTGTATGAGTTTTAGCAGTTTTGGGGTGGAGTCTTTTGGCTTTTCCACATAAAGTATCATATCATCTGCAAAGAGTGAGAGTTTGACTTCTTCTTTGCCGATTTGGATGCCTTTGATATCTTTTTGTTGCCTGATTGCTGTGGCTAGGACTTCCAATACTATGTTGAATAGCAGTGGTGATAGTGGACATCCCTGCCGCGTTCCTGACCTTAGGGGGAAAGCTTTCAGTTTTTCCCCATTGAGAATGATATTCGCTGTAGGTTTTTCATAGATGGCTTTGATGATATTGAGGTATGTACCCTCGATCCCTATACTCTGAAGAGTTTTGATCAAGAAAGGATGCTGCACTTTGTCAAAAGCTTTTTCTGCATCTATTGAGAGGATCATATGATTCTTGTTCTTTCTTTTGTTAATGTATTGTATCACATTGATTGATTTGCGGATGTTGAACCAACCTTGCAGCCCAGGGATAAATCCCACTTGGTCATGGTGAATAATCCTTTTAATGTACTGTTGGATCCTATTGGCTAGTATTTTGGTGAGAATTTTTGCATCCATGTTCATCAGGGATATTGGTCTGTAATTCTCCTTTTTGATGGGGTCTTTGTCTGGTTTGGGGATCAAAGTAATGCTGGCCTCATAAAATGAGTTTGGAAGTTTTCCTTCCATTTCTATTTTCTGGAACAGTTTCAGAAGAATAGGTATTAATTCTTCTTGAAATGTTTGGTAGAATTCCCCTGGGAAGCCGTCTGGCCCTGGGCTTTTGTTTGTTGGGAGATTTTTGATGACCGCTTCAATTTCTTTAGTGATTATAGGTCTGTTCAGGTTTTCTATTTCATCCTGGTTCAGTTTTGGTAGTTGATACATCTCTAGGAATGCCTCCATTTCTTCCAGGTTATCTAATTTGCTGGCATAGGGTTGCTCATAATATGTTCTTATAATTGTATGTATTTCTTTTGTGTTGGTTGTGATCTCTCCTCTTTCATTCATGATTTTGTTGATTTGGGTCATTTCTCTTCTCTTTTTGATAAGTCTGGCCAGGGGTTTATCAATCTTGTTTATTCTTTCAAAGAACCAGCTCCTAGTTTCGTTGATCTGTTCTACTGTTCTTTTAGTTTCTATTTCATTGATTTCTGCTCTGATCTTTATTATTTCTCTTCTCCTGCTGGTTTTAGGCTTTATTTGCTGTTTTTTCTCCAGCTCCTTTAGGTGTAGGGTTAGGTTGTGTACTTGAGACCTTTCTTGTTTCTTGAGAAAGGCTTGTATTGCTATATATGTTCCTCTTAGGACTGCCTTTGCTGCATCCCAAAGAGTTTGAATAGTTGTGTTTTCATTTTCATTGGTTTCCATGTATTTTTTTAATTCTTCTTTAATTTCCTGGTTGACCCATTCATTCTTCAGTAGGATGCTCTTTAGCCTCCATGTATTTGAGTTCTTTCTGACTTTCCTCTTGTGATTGAGTTCTAGTTTCAAAGCATTGTGGTCTGAAAATAGGCAGGGAATGATCCCAGTCTTTTGGTACCGGTTGAGACCTGATTTATGACCTAGGATGTGATCTATTCTGGAGAATGTTCCATGGGCACTAGAGAAGAATGTGTATTCCGTTGCTTTGGGGTGGAATGTTCTGAATATGTCTGTGAAGTCCATTTGGTCCAGTGTGTCATTTAAAGTCTTTATTTCCTTGTTGATCTTTTGCTTAGATGATCTGTCCATTTCAGTGAGGGGGGTGTTAAAATCCCCCACTATTGTTGTATTGTTGTCAATGTGTTTCTTTGCTTTTGTTATTGATTGCCTTATATAATTGGCTGCTCCCATGTTAGGGGCATAGATATTTACAATTGTTAGATCTTCTTGTTGGATAGACCCTTTAAGTAGGATATAGTGTCCTTCCTCATCTCTTATTACAGTCTTTGGTTTAAAATCTAATTTGTCTGATATAAGGATTGCCACCCCAGCTTTCTTTTGGTGTCCATTAGCATGGTAAATGGTTTTCCACCCCCTCACTTTCAATCTGGGGGTGCCTTTGGTTCTAAAATGAGTCTCTTGCAGACAGCATATCAATCAGTCTTGTTTTTTAATCCAGTCTGATAGCCTGTGTCTTTTGATTGGGGCATTGAGCCCATTTACATTCAGGGTAACTATTGAAAGATAGGAATTTAGTGCCATTGTATTGCCTGTAAGGTGACTGTTACCGTATATTGTCTGTGTTCCTTTCTGGTCTATGTTGCTTTTAGGCTCTTTCTTTGCTTAGAGGACCCCTTTCAAGATTTCCTGTAGGGCTGGTTTTGTGTTTGCAAATGCCTTTAGTTTTTGTTTGTCCTGGAAGCTTTTGATCTCTCCTTCAATTTTCAATGACAGCCTAGCTGGATAGAGTATTCTTGGCTGCATATTTTTCTCATTTAGTGTTCTGAATATATCCTGCCAATCCTTTCTGGCCTGCCAGGTCTCTGTGGATAGGTCTGTTGCCAATCTAATGTTTCTACCATTGTAGGTTACATATCTCTTCTCCCGAGCTGCTTTCAGGATTTTCTCTTTGTCTATGAGACTCGTAAGTTTTACTATTAGATGTCGGGGTGTTGACCTATTTTTATTGATTTTGAGAGGGGTTCTCTGTGCTTCCTGGATTTTCATGCTCAAATAAATAAATAAAATCTTAAAAAAAATTATACTAAGCTATGTACATAGCTATACTAGCTATGTAAAATTTCCCTAATACTCAGTATCAAATTGTAACATTTTTTGGATGATTCAAGTACTTTGCCTCATGAGTGAGGAACAACCATCCATTGGCTGAGTGTCCAAGTCTATCAAGGTTACAGTAGGAGCAGGCTGGTGTTGTGAGTACTGGGGCTTCTCTCTGTGGCCACATCTCTTGTGATTTGAGTTACTTTTGCATACATGTGGATCTCCCCACATTTGGTTTATTTCAGGATAATCCAGAATAAACTCAGGGAACTATGGGGCTGGACACGCTCCTACCACCTTAGAGATTCTTTTCTTAGGAACACCTAGAATGCTTGGGGCATCTGTGTACACTCTTCTCCTTGGCTTCCTTTCTCTTTGAGGTCCTGTTTTCTGGATGTCAGAGAAGTAATAGCTGAGGGCTCAAATTTGGGTTTTGACTTGGAGGAATAAACCCAGGAGGGCCCTATTGGCAAAAAGAAGTGCTAAGATCTTACACAGACTAATCCAGGACTTGAGGCCTGGGCAGTACAGCTGGTGCCTGGGTCCCTGATTCCTGAGCAGAAACAATGCCCTCATGAGGGCTCATAGACTGAATGGGGGTTTCAGGGCTCTTGTAGCGAGAATTCTCTAAGTATATCTTAGGCCACCAACCTGGGAATCAACAAGCTACACTTGATCTTAGCCAAAAGGCCGAGAAGTGATGGGAATCAACAACCTAGATAGCCCATGTTGAATGTAGAGAAGCACTTTCTGAATATCAATTTGGGACAATGTACCCCTATGGCAGGCTGAGCAAGGGTCTGAATCTTCCTACCAGAACATCTTCACCGACACCCTTCTGAGGAGGGGCGCAGTCCTTCTTGTCTGGAGGCAGTAAGATAAAGACAATGTGCTCTTGAGATTCCTGTGGCCTCAGGATTCTATGATCCACCCCCTTCCCCTTTCTACTCCGAGGATGAGATCCTTCTTACAAAACCATGACCTTAGGCTACAAAATGTGACATAGAAAGGTCTTCCTTTTAAAATATATTTTTCATAGTCCTGCTTTGGATTAAGTTGAGGGATTCTGGCCTTTGTACAGTCACTATCAATACACGTGGCTCTATTTTAATAATTGGTTCTACTCTAATTTTCTATAAGCTTGACTCTCTAAACATAATTAGAAGTTTTCTTCATATTAAAACTAACACAGAATCATAGTGAAAGAAGACCCGCACATTAGACTCTTTTCCAGCAGAGTTGGAATAATTGAAAGGCAATACGTGAGTAGAATTTAATGTTGGACAAAATTCTCAGAAGCTGTGGCACTATTTGACAGGGTCAATAGGCTTCACTTTTGCAGAGCAATCTCTGAGCAAATAAAATCTTCAGGGTAATTGATATGGTATATCTGAAAAGATGTGTCAGTTGTTTTTTTTTTAATTTTTTTTTAAAGATTTTATTTTATTTATTTGACAGAGAGAGAGAGAGAGAGACAGCTAGAGAGGGAACACAAGCTGGGGGAGTGGGAGAGGGAGAAGCAGGCTCCTGGCCGAGCAGGGAGCCCAATGCGGGGCTCGATCCCAGGACCCTGGGATCATGACCTGAGCCGAAGGCAGACGCTTAATGACTGAGCCACCCAGGCGCCCCGATGTGTCAGTTTCTTAAGTGGTGTTTGCTCTGGGGAATTAAAGATTGCAAAGGGAAAAGCTTCAGATCTATTCCTTGATCTCAAATGGGTATAGGATACTCAGGCATCAGATGTAGCAAGAAGCTCTACATATATTGGATGAAAGTAGAACTGAAACAAGGAAACCATGCCTTAACAGTGTTTGGGGTTTATTTAGATAGTACTTACTGAAATTAATTACTTTTTAAAATTAAAATACTTAACTAAAATAGTTTTGGAAAATATAATAGATAATGATTCCCACAATAGGCTAGTATGATAATCGTTGACTGTTCTTTGTTGTGGGTCTGTTGCCCTTTAAAAGAACAAACAAAAGACAATAGATTCTAGTTGCCCCAAATAAATTTGAATTCCTGAAGATCAAAGTGGGCTTCTTATTATCTAATTGCTGTGTGAATGAATGGGAAGATAACTCAAAATATTATCCTAACCTCCCACAGCTGTTCAGTCAATATATTTTGTGACATGACAACAGACCTTATTTTGGAGTTTTTATTACATTTTACCAGAAACCTTAAATGTTAGAAGATAAAGAGATCCCAGGTATTTTTAAAACATATATCGCCATAAGAATTGAAGCTGCATTCTGAGTTCCTGGTAACCCCCGGTAATAGAGGTATGGCTTTGCATAGAGCATATTCTTGATTGTAGAGAGGATAAAAGAATCCTAAAGATGGTGGGAAAATACTCCCTCTAGGAAGAAAGGCACAAGAATAGGTTCTAAGATGCAGGAAGATCAATTCTGGAGTCCTGGTAAGGAGAAGAATGTGGGCCCAGAAAAGAGAGAGGGACCCAGGGGAGGAATTATTTTTTGTGGCGTCTGTTTAGTTCAAAGGACTCCCCTCTCTGAATGGAGACTTCTCCTTGGAAGATGCCAGTAGAAAGAGCATCCTGCCCCAAAGCAGCTTATAACAAAACAGTGTGGGAGAGGAATATTTTGGGGGAATGTATATACCTATGGGGGAATGTATATATTTATGGGGGAAATGGTTGATCAAGGAAAACATTCAGAGGGAAAAACAGGAAGGACATAGTGGGGAAAGCCTGGATTTCAGATCCAGGCAGACCTGGTCCAATGTGGCTCTCAGAGAAGATGAGAAAGATCCCTGGTCGGTAACTGTAGGCAAGACTTACCTCCCCAAATCTCAGGTTCCCTGTCTGAAAAATATATAAACACTTTCATTTGTGTAAAAGGAAAAACATACTCATATACTTGTATAGATTATTTCTCAAAAGATAAGTGAGCAAAGGAAAATGAAATAAAACAAAAAGCAAACCTGCTAGGAATTACTGTCTCTGGGAAGGAAACTGGATACCACATCCCCATGGTGGAGACTCTTTGGGTTCTGACTGGGAGGAACAAATCCAGGAGGGCCCTATTGGATGCACTGGATATCCAATTGCACTGGACACACACTGACTTAATTTGATATTTGAAAAAGTCTTGCATGCATATATTTTTTCAAGGGTTGGAGACACCATGCATATATTTTTAAATTAAAATAAAACTTTTTTAAGAGCACATGTTAACTATGCACAAGATCATAACCTCATGTTTAAAGGCATTTTAGGTCACATGGGAACAAAGTCTAATTTTTGAATTTGGGGCAAGGAGATCATGTAATTCCATTGAAAGGGAGGAGACCAGTGTGGCCCCTAGGTCACTAAGCCCTTGGCTTGGATTGTTAAAGCTACTTGCAGAGCACAGGATTGCTTCCTGGCTCCCACCACGTCTGTCTCCTCTGGTGGTGGGGAGTTTCAGAGGGAAATGCTATAGGGTCAGGTGGGAAGGGTGGAGAGTCACAGCTGCAGGCTTGGACAGGTGCACTCATGGGGTGTGTGGGCTGCATGAATGGAGGCAGATGTGCCCTAGTGGGCTTGAGACCTAAGATAGGAAGCAGGAAAATGTCAGAACCCTGCACAGAAAAATATTGCTCCACCTTTAATAGAAAAACAGACAAACAAACAAAAAAACAAAACACGCTTTAAGACAAAATCCCAGGCAAGATAGAGTTGAAAGATAGGTGGACGTGGAAGCAGATGGAGATAAATAAAATAAAACCACTGGCTTGAAGTCAGGTCTGCACGGTCCTTTGGATTAGCCTCAGACACAGCTGTCCCTGCTTCCGAGGAGGGCACCTTCCCACCATGGCCTGCTTGGGTGTTGTTCTTACTCCAGAGAGCTCTGACTGAATTTTGAGAGCTGCTAAGGAGAGCACCATTACAGTATGTCGAGAGATTAAAGGTAATTAGTGTTCACAAGCTCCTTGTAATTCCAAAAGTTCTGACAAGATAGGCATTTAAATTGCTCTATAGTTATCTCGTAGAATTAAAAATTACAGACTTAGAGTGCACATGATTACCGAACTGTGTAGGAGAGAACTGCTGTGATCGGAGAGGCCACACTGCTAACAATAACACAAAAATCAGCATAATACGACTGGCTCCTTCTGAAGTGAGCATTATAATTAACAACAGTATTTTATCACTGGTTCCCTCAAATTCATAAATATTTCAGGATTAACTCTGTTAATTGGGATAAAAAATTCTTCACGGAAGTCATAACACACCATAAAGCAGTGTTTTGTGTACTGATTTCAGTCTCAGAATTAGGAACAGGCGAGGAAGTAGCTGGGCTGGATTCCTGGCATCGGTGACGTTAACAACCATGCACGACTTCTTATGCGTTATTTTACGTATGGTTTTAGCCCTGCTCTCTGGGTTTATGAACCAGCAATAAAACAGCCGAGAAAGAAAGTGAACTTGTTATCTACAACCCTGGGTGATTCCCACCCTGTGCCATCTTGCAGCTAGATTTCATGAAGGAACCCACTACAGGTAATGGACTTTTGTCTTCCCTGCATCGAGGCTGCTACTGCTTGTGTACCTTTGTTGGCATAACTGAAATGATATTCACTTGGACTGAGAAAGGATGCCTGGCAGCTTAATGCACACAGGCCCACAGGCAGTTCAGAAAACTCATGATCTGCACTGTGGACTCCCTTTTGGCCTCAGTGGATGGAAGTTTTTCTGTGTTCAACAGTGTAGGACTGAGATGGATGTGTATCTTCTGACTGCTTTATTATTAATATAATCTGTATGTTTAGTTGCTTTGTCTGCTTGATTTATCACTTCCGTGAGCCTTTGTTAAAATCTACTGGTGGTAGTAATTTATCTCTACCCACAATTCTTATGATTTCTTTTGAACATTTTTATAATCTATATTGTTGGTGAACATACTCTAATGACCACATGTTCAGTGGGACCCAGTTGATAATGGACTTCTGTCATTCCCTGGCATGTTGACAGGTTTCCCACTTGCTCAAAGAGTAATATGAGACCCCAGCCTTTCAAAAATCTTGTCTGGCATAATTTTACCAGCATTATTTTAAACTTTCTTTCCTTATTTTTAAGTGTTATCTCAAATGAGTAACGCATCATTGGGTTTTGCTTTTTCCTAGCCAATATGAGATTTTTCAATCTTTACATTAGTGTAATTACAGTTATAAGTATATTATGATTTTTGTCTTACTAGGTATTATTTCTTCTTCCTTGTTCTACATATACCATAATATGTTGGGTTTTTCCTTGTCACTTACCACTCCTTGGGCTTCTCCCTTAAAATTACATATTTTTTTTCTTATGTGTATCCTCTTAAGGTAAGTTTGATATTTATATTTATTTTTCCGAAAAACTTTGGACTTCCATACTTTGAAATATGACATGCATGTCATATTCCATGTACAATTACATGTACAGTTTAAGGACTAGTTGTAAAGTTACTATCTAAGAAGTGTCAGGTCAATATATTGTGGCCTATATATTCTACCCAATAACGTGGCCTATATATTCTACCCAATAACATTTTCTAAACCCAAAAGTTAAGCATAAAGTATAAAGTCAGCATTTCTTTCATTTTCTTAATATGTGGGGGAAAACTGACCAATATAGTTTTGTTTTTCCTGTTTTGAAACTTTTGGATGAAATCATACAATAGAGATTATTGTTTTATTTTATTTACACAATATAATGTTTGTGATTTTTCCCACGCTTTGGCACCAATATCAATCAAGTTCATCATTTTCATTTTATATAGTATTTCATGGAATTAATTTTTTGAATAAAATGAACTTGTACATTAAAAAAAAAGAAGGTACAGTACATTTCTTAATTGAATACAGATGATTTTCTGGCCACATCTCAGGGTTTGAGTGTCCATGAAGCAGAAACATATACTGATAAAAAACAAAATTGATTTACATGCAATGAGATTCCTTATAAAATAAGCAGATGGATGACTAAAATGGCCCTTTTGTTATGGTTTTCCCCTTTGTAAGTCTTTTAAATTATACTTAGTAAACTTCCCTGGTGTGCTTCTTCTCATAGATGGATCAACAATTTGAAGCAAATTAGTTGATGAGTCGATTCAGGCAAATGATGGTGTGTTTTCAGCTCTTTCTATAGGCCTGTGAACAGAGACAATGGCAGCTCCTTTAAGCTGCAGAGCAGGCCCATTGAATGATAAGTTCTGGCCAAGGTGGTTTCTTACCAAGAAAGACCGGACTGACAGACACTCCTCAGGCAAGCTTGTCCTACCAAATAATAGAAGCTCTACCTTGGGTGTCATATTCCTAATTCCTTGCCTTGCTTAAACATGTGCAGGTTGTTTAATGTCCAAAGTGCACACTTGCCATAGTCCCGAAGGCCTCCCCGTTCTCACACACCTCTCAGAAAGTTCTTGGGGACTTGGTGACAGGAGTCAGGGCTGAGGGCTGTGCATGGAGGGGCTGGTGATGGGCTAGCACAACATGAGCACCCAGAAGCCCTCTCCCCCACGTTTTCAGTCCAGGGCTTGCCTACTGTCTTCAGGGCTCCAAGGATACAAGGCCATGGAAAAGGAACCTTGTCCTGCACCTTCACTGACAAGGAAGTACGTGAAGCAACTGGCCTGGCCTTTCTAACCCAGGAGATTTAGTTCTCTGACCCCATTTCTCGTTGGACAATAAATGCCTTTTTGACAAAAGTCCCCACTGTGCCCAGATTATTCATACACTCTAGTGGTTGAGGGCAACAGTTTGGTGCAGATGGGCTAAAGAAGCATGCCAGGTCTGCAACCAGTCTTCTATCAGCCTCGGAGGCTACTAGCAAATACTTCTTCTTAGATGAGCTCACACCTCTTTCTGTGTCTCCGTGGGCAGGATGCTGGCAGGCCCCAGCTCTCATAATAAATGTGGATACCTTAAAGGAAATTGAATGTGGGCCTGTTTTTCTGATCAGCAGAGGTTTCATTCACACATGCAGCTTCCTAAACTGCTCCTTCATGTTTAGAAAAGGCAAAAATCCAGAATAGAGAGAGGGAAGCGTAGATACTTTCTGTCTTCAGAACTGCAGCATGGGTGCTGGGCTCTTTAGGATTATGACAGGAAGCCTATGACTGACGGGTGAGTCTGGATGGCTCCAGCAGGAAACAGGCACCCTAGTCAGGGATCACCTGGGCTCAAGGGACTTCATCCCGGTCTGTTTTAGAGAATATGAAGGGTGAACAGGGACAGTGAGGGGAGACTTCAGGCACCAGCACTAGCGCAACTCCTCACCAATAGGGGTTGGGGGCAGGGGGCAGAAACCTTGTTTTGTGTTTTTAGGAAGATTTAGTTAGCAGAAAATGCTGCCAGTGTTTCAGGAGAAGCAAAGTAGGCTCCAGGAACTAAATGTTCACCTTGGAACAGGATGAACATTTCATCCTGTTCTCCCAGGAGAGAGGACTCCTGACATGTACAAAGAATTGCTAAGTGGCCCTGGAAAACCACTTCCCCCCTTCCTTACCTCCCTGTGTGTGTCTTGAAGCTGTAAAGCCAGGACTGGCTGCCTTGGAGAATTGTAAAGAAGTCCCCTCCCCGCATGTTCCCTCTTCCCATCCCAAGAGAGGGATTCTTGGGGTCAGTTTAGGACTGCTTCTGTCTGCTTGGCTCTGTGAGGTCTTGCCACCAGCTCCCTGGGGGAGGGGAGGGCAACCATCTCCCTTCTCCCAGCTCCTGACAACCACCATTCTACAGGCTGTCTTTATGAGTTTGACTGTTCCAGGTATCTCATTTAAGTGTTATCTCATATAAGTGTTCCAGATATCTCACATAAGTGCTATCAAAATATCTGTCATTTTGTGACTGGATTATTCTCCTTAACATAATATCTTAAAGGTTTATCCATGTTATAGCATGTGTCAGAATTTCTTTCCTCTGTAAAGTTGAATAATATTCCATTATGTGTATAACCATATTTTGTTTATCCATTCATCTATCAATGGACATTTGGGTTGTTTCTACCTTCTAGCTATTGTGAATAATTCTACTATAAACATGTTTGAGTCCCTGCTTTCAATTTTTTTGTGTATATACCCAGAAGTGGAGTTGTTGAATGTTGTGGTAATTCAATGTTTATTTATTATTTTTTTTTGGAAACTGCCATTCTGTTTTCCACAGCAGATGCACCACTTTACATTTCCACCAGCAATGCCCGAGGGGTTGAATTTCTCCACATCCAATGCTTGTAGTTTTCTGCTTCCTGTTTTGTTTTTGCTTTTATAATAGCCAACCTAATGGGTATGGAATGGTATCTTGTGTGGTATTGTGGGTTTGATGTGATTTTGCCTTAGGATTAAAGATGTTGACCACCTTTTCATGTGCTTTTTTACTATCTGTAAAACTTCTTTGCAGAAAAGTCTTTTCAAGTCTTCTGTCTGTTTTAAAACCATGTTTGCATTTTGTTGTTCAGATGTAGGGGTTCTTTATTCAGGATATTGGTCCTTTAACAGATAATGATTTGCAAATATTTTCTCCCATTCGATGTGCTGCCTTTTCACTGTATTAATAACACTTCTGGATGAACATTTGGTGTCATGCCTCAGAAATCACTGACAAATTCAATGTCAGGAAGTTTTTCTCCTGTATTTTCTTCTAAGAGTTTTGTAGTTTCAGTCCTTACATTCAAGTTTTTGATACATTTTAAGCTAATTTTTTTATGAAGAAGAAAACTTCCACTTGGTCTCGGCTGGTGCTCTCTGCTTAGATTTCATCTCTGGCCCATTGAGTTGCTTTAGGGCACAGTGGTTCTGCCCCCGCAGACCAGACACGTCTGTTTCAGTTCTGATGAAGTCTGGCTTTATGCCCTTCATTGTGGTCAGGTTGTGCTTTATTTGTTCACCTGTGTAGGTGGAATGCAAGAGAAGAGAAATTAGCATGGAGGACCCCTTGTGAGGGATCAGTGCCAATGAGAGATGCTTTCTTTTTTTTGCTCTCCCTGGTGGGCAGTTCTGAGACTCATTCATAGGCTTTCCAGGTCATGGTGGGATGGCACCCAGCCATCCTTATGGATGCCCACACATAGTAGTGATTTCCTTCCTTCCTGTCTGTCCTTCATTGTCCTGCAGCTCTGCTCTCTGAGGTCAGATTCCCAAATAAATCACCGCAGTGCAGGCTTTGCCTCAGGAGATCCCCAATGAAGAGAGCAACTGCTCCTTTTTTTCCTCTCCTCCCCTCTCTCTCACACACATACACCTACCTATGCACACACACACACACACACACACACCTGTACTTACACATGCAGGCACCTATGCCCAGAAACATACACCTGTGTGTACACAAATGCACCTGTGTTCACACCCACCCACAATACCTGTGCTCACACACACATGCACCTGTGTTCACACACACAAATACACACACCCCTATGCTCCCACATACATTTACAACTCCCACTCCTGCCACAATAACTAATACAGTGAGTTTGATTCATTTCCAAACCCAGCTCAAGTTGACCTTCAAATCTGAGGTTCACTCTTTAAACCCTGCCTTCATTCTTCCTCATGTTTTTTTCTTGTGTGAGGAAGGGATTTAGGGTCTAACCCTGTTTTCATTCTTTTGCTACATGCCAGATATTGCTGTATTTCCACAAGTGTCTTATTCATTTATTTCTCACTGTAACCCATGGTAAGATATTCCTAGCCACTTTACATGATGGGCAAATGGAGTTTAGAGAAGTGACTTTTCTGGTTGAAGATTGCTCCTGTCTCCTGGCCTTCAGTTTCAGAGAAGGGTCTGAGGGAGGGGGGGTTCTTATTCTACAGGAGGCCTGGTTTAGAGCTGGGGTTCAGGTCAGACCCCAGAATGGTTGCATGGGAGGAATTGCCAAGAAACAGGAAATCTGATTTCTGATAGACCATCCAATTTTTCTCAATTCCAGCAGGAATTATCTGGGAAATCTGGCTTGCTGTGGTCACCTTTCCCTGTCCACAGAAATAGAAGCAGAGCAAAACTGCATGTTGTTCAGGAGAATGGTGACAATGAGTCACATACACCAGGCTACCGCTTGGGGTGAGAGTGGAAATATCACAACAGTGGGCATTCAAGGACTAGGAACTTTGCAGGGGGAATTCTCTGCTTTGTTTCCTGGAGGGTGATGGGCTCAATTTTGGCATTTCACATTAACAGCAGATGTTACTACACAGGGCCACAGAATCAGAAACCCATCCAAGAAGGAGCCCAGATCTTAAGGACCAGTTGGGCACAAAAACCCAGTAAGCCATTCAAGCTAATTCAAATACCAGATACCCTTGTTGCCACAGTGGTGTAACAAACATGCTGGAGCTCAGTGGCTTAAAACAGGAGTGCAGGGGCCAGTCAGGGCTTGTCTCACGGGGCCATTGGGTGAATTGGGCTACAGTGGCCAGTCAGCTTTGGTCAAATTGGGCCACCGGGTGATTTGGGCTGGGCCCCACAATTGTGCGGGGTCTCAGCTGGGATAACTCGGCTGGCAGGCCCACTTTATGTCTCATCTTCCAGCAGCCCAGTCCCAGCTTGTTCTCAGAGCAAGCAGGAGTCCAAAGGCAGTTATGCAATGACATAGCATTGCTTCTGTCACATTCTGTTAGCCAAAGAGAATCACAGGAAAGCCGAGGCTGGAGGGGTAGGAATGAGATAAGTTGCAGAGGGCACAGATTCAGGGAGGAGCAGAGAACTGCAGCTATATTAGTATCATCTACCAGGGGATTTATCAGAAGGATTTATGGGGAATTACAGGAAATTCCAGTGGGTCTTATAGGAACTGGAAACACATCCTCCTTCTCACCCCTTCCTGCCATTCCTGAGGTACCACGCGGTCTAACATTTCTGTGTGCTCTCAATGTCTGCTGTGTTTCAATCTCCCTTGCCCCTCTTCCTCTGTTAGAGCCAATATTTTCACCTTCCTTATGGAGGTAGAGGTTGATGGGTGCTTATCCATCTCCAATTTGCCCCTCATCAGCTCTAAGTAGATGTAGCCTCAGTGAATCTGACTGCCCCAGTCTTCCTTCATTTGATATATATAAAATCTCCTATGTGAAAAAAATATATATATATACATACATATATTTTTAAAAAGATTTATTTATTTATTCATTTGACAGAGAAAGAGACAGCGAGAGAGGGAACACAAACAGGGGGAGTGGGAGAGGGAGAAGCAGGCTCCCCGCAGATCAGGGAGTCCAATGTGGACTCGGATCATGACCCGAGCTGAAGGCAGATGCTTAACCACTGAGCCACCCAGGCACCCCTACACACATATATTTAATATAATAAATTGGCTCACAGAACTGTGGAGGCTGAGAAGGCCCACGATCTGGAGAATCAGTAGAATCTGTGGTATAAGTTCCAGTCTGAGTCTGGGAAGGCCTGAGAACCTGGAAAGAAAGTGTATAAATTCTAGTCCAAGGGCAGGAGATGAATGTCCCAGCTCAGTGCTCAGGTGGAGAGAGTGAACTGTCCCTTTCTTTGTCTTTTCGCTCTAACCAATGAGATGAGGCCCACCCACCAATCTGTTTCACTCAGGCTATTGTCTCAAGTGTGAATTTCACCCCAAAACATTCTGGCAGACACACCCAGAAATAATCCTTAACCAAATATCCGAGCATTCTGTGGCCCAGCCAATCTGATAAATAAAAGTAACCATCACTCCAGGTGCTTTACACAAAATAAAATAATATTTCATAAGCCTACCCGTTCTGCAGGGGCTGAGTGTGGATGGAAATCTGTAGGATGAACAGTCAGGGAACCATACCAGACACTTAGAGGCAAACCTTCATGTGCATGTTTTGGCCAGGGCTTATAACCATCATCATAAGACTGGAAACAATACCAGGTCATTCCTGTACCTTTGATAGTTTTCTCAAGCTGAGAAAAGTACTGTCACAAAAATATCACCTTGGAGTTCCAGTTTTGAAGTTTCAGTTCCCAGAGGATTTAAAATTGTCCACATTTAAGTTTTAGATTTCTAGGTGGTAAATGGATTTTTTTTTTTTTTTTTTGTATCCAGCATCTGTCAGCATCTGCAAAGTCAGGTCAGCCTCATGGAGAGGGGTTTGGGGTGAGGTGCTACTGGAATGGTTCCCTGTTGAGAGAAGATGCCACAATTAAAGCTCTAATGGGAAGAAAAAAATCACCGCGTCCTGCTTTGGACATTGTGTTCTGCTTTTAATCAAACATCTCTCTCTCCTCACCATGTCCTCTTTGCTTGGCTTTCTCACTCTGAGACTTCCGGAAGATTGTCTGACTGCCTCTGATTTACAGTTCACTAGAAATATGCTCTCTAGTCATTTAAAGGCAAAGAAGTTGTGGTCGAGATGGCATCCTCTTGCCTTGGACTGCAGCAGTGGAACCTCGACCAGACCTGGGCTGGGCTCCTGAGGACTTAGAACAATTTCACTGAAACCTGAAGGCTAATATGTTCTGACTTAACTAAACCCTCGAGCTCACGGCTGTCAACAGGCTTTCACAGTCCTGTAAAATCCAGTCTTTGCTAATCTAATGGTCTTTTCTTTATTGTGATTTATTTTCATTGGAACCAGAGCCTAGCAGAGAGTTCAAGGCTCCTTCAGACTGTGAGTCCACACAGATAATACAAAGAGATGGCAAGGACTAAGGGCTTCTCTGCCAGCCATGTCCAGAGGGTGAGTGTCTATCCAGGGGGTGAGGTCAGGGCAAGGCAGCAGGTTCCAAGTCCCCAGAACAGAGAGAGCAGGAGTCTTGATGGGATTATTCAGTGGGGCACAGGGACTCCCTGACGCTGTATCTAGGCTCTTTCCTCAGCTGTATCAATACAGCTGAGAAACTAACCAAACTTCTCGGGCTGTCCTAAGAGAAAAGTAGAAATCAAAGGTTTCTTGAAATCCATTTCAGCTGTGCACCAGATATCTTTTCTGGTTTCAGAGGTGGTTGTTGATGTTACACCAGTGGGTCTGTGGCTCCCCATTATCTGTCTTCTGGCTTTAAATTCTAGACACATCAAAGGAAAAGAAGGGCCAGCTTGTATTTAAATAATTTGAGATTCAGAAGAGACTTGTCTTCCCTCTGTCTTGATGTCTAAAATCAGCAAGTGAGCAGTCTTTGGTTAGTCCCCTAGTGGGTTTTAAAATTAAAATTAGTCACATAATGCAGAGCCAAAAAAAAAAAAAATGCACTGGGAACAAACATTGATTTTCCTCATCTTATTTAGCACTGCATATTTGCAGAGTGTTTTACAGCCCACCATTAACTAATAGCTGGGGCCTCAGTGTGAGAAGAGCAGCAATGAGTCCCATTAGTCAGAGAAAATACAGACAAAGCCTGCATATCAACTACTCACTCCTGCAGGACTGTCATTTCCCATCTGCCTGAGGGGCTTGTTAACACTCCCTCCCTGAGGGCTGATCTCTGCTGTTAAGGTCCCTGTTTGTAAAGAAGAGCTGCTACAGAAAAGGAGCTTCTTAGCAATTCATCTTCAGTGAGAAGGACCTCTCTATTAAGGACTGGAATAGAGCTTATATTAATTATGAATGGCGCTCATCGATCAGATCTGCTCATCTGGGTGGCTCAGTGGTTAAGCATCTGCCTTCATCTCGGGTCATAATCCAAGGGTCCTGGGATCGAGCCCCACATCGGGCTCATAGGTAGCCCTTACTACCCCATCTTATTCACAGCTATATCATCAAGAGTGACCTCTAATGAGAACTCCCAGCAATCTCCAGGCTGTGTATTCTGCAGGGTACGTAGGAGCATGTTACCCAGGGGACCTCGTCAGATTCTAATCAGCATTCACTCTAGAATTCCTGCAAGCAGGGCATATCTGCAGGAAAAGGGGCACCAGACTTAGGGGATGCCAGGCTTTAGAGGAAATATAATGTCCCCATGTCACAGAACATGCACAAAGCTGAGAAAGAGTATGACAATAGCACCCTGTTGCTCTAGGGGTATGTGATGTTTATCAAAGGTCAGCACATTGCTACCGTGCACAGGGAGGTCACAGTTTTAAGTCTCACCTTGTATTATAGCAGCCTCTTCACTCCAGTGTACCAAAATAACTGTCAAAAGAGCAGAACAAAAGTGCAAGGAAAGAAGCACAGGTGATGCAGGGGTACAGCAAAGAGCCCATGTCATCCTTGTGCTCATCTGGCTGGTCAAAGCTATAGGAGGTCACAAAGCACAGTTCTATGAGGTAGACCAGCTCCAGCACCTGCTGAGGGGCCAAGAAGTTCATTCCTGTAGGATGCTGGACACTGTGGGGCCTGAAGCAGCCTAGTGTCAGGAGTGGTCCAGGATGAGGGATAAAGAGAGAAATGGTCACTGGGCTTGGGAGCTCTTTATGATGTGAATCTGCTATAGACAGGAGAGTGGGATGGGCAATAGACACTAAAGAAGTGAGCAGTGCTCTGAGCCAGGTCACCATGTCAGGACCCCTGGAGGATAATGGTCAGGCCTGGGGACACTCAGGCCTAGGGACTGGAGAGAGCAGATTCATCTATCCCAGGAGGTGGCATCCTGGACTTCCTTTTAAAAGAGCTGTCTGCCTTCTTAATAAAGGTAATTTTCACAAATTGGATGAACTTCTTGAGCAATCGCAGAATCTGGCAAATTTCTCTTAATATTTTCATTAATAACAAGGGCAAGCAGACCCTTGGGAAGGGAACATGACTGTGCCTGCAGAATGCCTTGGGGCTCCATGGCCATCACTCTTATAGGCTATCTTGTCACAGAGGATGAGAAACTGAGGACAAAATGTTCCTTTTCAGATGTCCTGGTGGTCTAATGTGTAGCCTTGCACCATTGTTTTGAGTCAAGATTTTAAAGTTCTCACTGCAGTGAATTTTATGTCTCTCAAGTTGATGCTGTGTCACCCCCAGGGAGTCTCCCCATGGTGGCTCTTCATTGAGCCTACCCTGATTGAAGCTTGATATAGACCCATCTAAGTTCTACCAGGCCATTCCTTCCCACTCACATCACTCAAATAGAGGTCCTATTGTTCCTATGGGATTTATCTGACCCTTGAACTGTGAAGGATGCAGTACCTGGCCTTTTGTGGCCAGCTGCTGGTCTGTCCTTTCAACAGGGCCATCCCAATGCTCTGCTACCTTTAGCTGGTGCAGAGAGCCACAGAGAGGGTGCTGTATCTTAAGAATAATATGAGAGGAAGAAGCTAAACTGGGTTGTCATTAACCAAAATCTGTTGGTGGTACTTACCAGATTTTCAGAATGGATTGTGCAGTCTTATTGTCTATTAAAATTAGTAGTCATTTTAACGAAGAGAGTGTTTTGCATTTTCATTGCCTCCACAAACCACTGGAACAAAGTAAATCTTCATTAAGCCTTTTGGTCCTCAGGAAATATATGCTCATTTTGGCTCAGAGCCTGTGTTCCAGAATGCAGGTGGTGTGTGGCTTCTATCAGGCATAGCTGCACAGGAATCTTTTCAGAACTGACATCCTTTCCAGGCAGGGCAGTGCTAGGGTTGTGCTGGGCAGGCTGGGAACCTGTTAGGATTACCCTCACATTAGCAGGACTCTTCAGCATCCGGAGGGCAGAGTTTCTAGCTTGTCCATCCTTGGCCAGACCTTCTTTGACATGGGAACAGAAGGATGCACAGGGCTGAGTCAGGTGTGTGCTCGAGGTGGAAAGAGACAAAGAACAGTAGGTCTGTTGGCTCCATGCCCCAGCCTTAATGCTGGACCAGCAGAAGTATTTCTCTCTCAGACTCAGCAGGTTCAAGGAAAAGTCAAACTCTGTATTTAGCTAACCTGTTCCTCTGTGTAAATCCATTGCTATTTGAAAACTTTTGTGAAGATGCTACTAGGGCAAAATATGATCAAATGCTCAGAGCCCAGGATCCAGCACTCCTCCCTCCTCCCCACTCCCCACCATGTTCCTTCTTTAGTCAACTTTGGTTTCAGGACTGGAAATCTGGTGGTGTCCATTAGCAGAGTTTCTGCTCCCAATCCTGTTCCATTGGAAGCAAAATGCTGGAAACATGCTGACAAGTTCCTACAGCAAGGGTCTCAAATCACCTCCAAGAAGGTGTGCTGGCCCTTGTGCAGTGTCGTATTTCTAAAGTTCATGCTTTTTTATGCCATTTGATGATCAGTGAGCCCTTTTGAGTTACTTACCACAGAGGAAGGAAGTGAAGTAAAAGCAATGTCAGAATAAAACTTATTTATTATTTATTATTAATAATAAATACTTATTTAATAAATAACATTTATTATTCTATTTTATTTAGGGGGAGAAGAAGACCCACTAGACCTTATAGCAACAAAGTCTGGCAATGGACAGGTTGAACAAGCTTTCTGGCTATCCCCATGAGATTTCTTCTTTTGCTTCTGAATGTACAAAATCCTTAGAAATCCATTACCTGTGGTTTTACTGAATCTGCAGAAATCAACCACCACCTCACATAACGACATTTTCTGGGTGCTTGGGTAACTAGGTTCCCTGAAATAGGCAGAATCACAGATTCTCTGTGAGCCACTTTCTACTTTAAATAAATCCCACAGCAGTGAGTTTTGCAATGTTTATAAATTAGGGCATCCATGCTCTGCAGGTCAGCAGAGAGGTGGCCACCCTGCTCTGAGGGGTGCTGTGTTCTTAAATGTGCTCTGAGGTATTCTTAAAAAACAGATAATCTTATCCCATGGGCATGTGAATGCTCAAGAAGATATAGAACCAATTTTTCTTTACAGAAAGCCTACTAACATCTCCTAGGATAGCAGTATCTGCAGGAGCAGGATCCAAAGTGGGTGGGCCTGGCCCATGGCACTCAGGGCTTCTTATCTAAACAGATCCTTGAAGAGAATACTTAGGAGGGAGAGGATTGTGGTCCTGGATGAGGTAAACATCTCCTCTAACTATTTTCTCTTCATCTAGAAGTCTACAGGGCTCCCCTTTGTCTACTGCTCTGGGAGAGAGGGGTGGTCTAGGAAAGGGATACCATGGTCCCCATCTTTGTGACTAGCTGGGAATATTATACTCACATCCTTTCCTTTTCTATATCTCCAGGAAACAGATTATGAATTCCATACCTCGACTTCCATCTGCTATAAGCTCTCTGACCAAACTGACCACCAACACTGAAAAACAGCAGACCCCAACAATTTGACCAACAGCTCACAGACATCCCAACCCCTTGATTTCATCTAATATCTAGAGGAATGATAGTCATTCATTGCACACACTAGGTAATAATGTAACAGATGGTTATATAAGTAAAGACATGTTCATAGTTCATGGGGAGTATGGAGAGGGTGGTTCTTTCCAAGACCCCAAAGATGGTATTTTGTGACCTGTTGCAAGTAAGAACCCATCCTTCTTGGAGATGGTCATGGCAGAGCTACTGATCACCCCCTCAATATCCATCCTCCACTTTTTCCATGGTATTAAACTTGTAGCTAACACATGGCCACCAGGATGAAGTCTACATTCCCCAGCCTCCCTTTTGGTTAGCTATATGACATGAGAGCACAGACATGATATGGAAACACCCAGAACCTCCCCTAAGGCATAGTAGGTGTGCTCCTTTGTGTTCTTCTACTATGTTCCTTCCTCCACTCATCCTGCTGCCTGGAAAATGGAAGGACCAACATAGACCATGGGATTGAGGCCATACACGACAGAGAAACAGGATAGGAAAGCCTGGGTCACTGACAACATGGAATGCCATATCCCCTGTGTGCAGCTGGGGTGTTACTGTACAAGTGGAATAAACATGTCTTGTTTAAGCCTCTGATATATTGGGGTTTCTACCCCTTGTAGTTGAACCCAATCCTAACTGATTCAGTCTACCTCCTATTTGGAGAAGCTGGGCTCCCACATCTTGTGGGAGGAAGTGGCTAAAATTTCAAGCTCTGGAGTTAGGCTGGCTGTGTTAGACCCCAGGGTTGCAGTATGGCATGTGGAATGTGGCACATGGCATCTTCTGGGAGGATGGACAGGCACTGATGCCAGACCTTCTTTCAAAGTTAGTTCTTTCACTTCCCATCTCCCAGTCTCTTAGAGCCTTGGTTTTCTTATTTCTGAGAGAGGAGGATACATCACCAAGTGTCCAGCACCCAGACTGGAACTTTTGGGGCACTCAGTAGTTTGAGTTGTGTTGGAGAAACAGACTGTGTGTGTCTTTACCAGGTCCCTTGTCTTGACTCTTTGTGGTGGTCTCTCAGCCTCAGACATTCCTCCCCACACCTGTGATGGGCCCACTGGACATGTTTTCAAATGACAGGCAGGCCACCAATGGGAGAGCCCAGGGTTTATCTCTGACAGGGAGGTCCATGGCGGATTGTTGGCCCAGTGTGCATGGAGAGAAGGGATGGTGCGCCGTAGGAGTTAACAATGTTTTCTCCCAGGTGTTCCCCATCAGTGCTCATTCATAGTTCACCTGAGTGATATGGCAGCTTTGCCTTATTTAAAGGAAAAGTAGCTTTCACTTTGTTGTTTTACGTCTATATGTAGTGTCAAATTTTGTTGGTTAAAACTCAGAAGGTTGTTTTTCAAATTAGTAATGTGTGGGGGGTTGACAAATTATGTGAGAATTGGATGAGTGGTCTCTCATAGGAAACAAATCTTAACAATAGTTGACAATAGGGCTGTCTGCATATACCTAATTGCTAGAGCCTATTAGAAGGCACACACCTGCCTCCTATTATTATACTCTTACATAAGTTATTTCACTGTGGTTAGCAATGCAGCATGCCGTAACACCAATGTATCAAAACCCTGCTTTACCTTAAACTAAAAATCTCTCCTTGTTGCTTCAGTTTTCCTCATAAAGAATCTGTTTTGTTGTTTATGGAGTCATCCTGCTTGGCTCTCTGTGGATGATAGATCAGAATATACTGCCCCTGACCTCCAAGCAGGTAAGCTGCTGCTTAATATTGCTCATTATGAAATGTCAGGAGCAAAAGGCAGGCGACTCCAAAATGCAGAGAGATTGCTCTGGGAAAACTTGATGTCCCAGTGACCTGAAGCCTGACAGCCAATGCATCATTTTTCCTGGCTGAAGTGAATTGAATCTGTCACCAGCAAACTAAATGCAATCAGGATCTTGACTGGAATCATAAATTGCATTTAAATTACAGTTAGCAGGGAACTGAGGCTAGAAACCAGTGCAGACGAGTTTGCAGAGATACATGAGTGAGTGGTTTCCCATTTTCTTAGAATCCTGAAGTCTATTATTATTTTGGGAATTACTCTGATACACACCTGCCTATCAAAAAAGTGTGTGTCAGGGAGGAAGAGTGTCTCTTTGGTGATCATATTTAGTTAAACTAGAGTGTATTACTGTCCAAAAGCCATGAAGCATCAAGACTAATTTTTTTTTTTTTTTTGGTGGGGTGTCAGTTTTTGAGTGAAGAAAATTACAACAATGGTGAACTATTAAGTCAGCAAATGCCTGGCTGTGAGTTCTACTTGCATTAATTTGCTCCTTCATTGGGAGAGGACACATTCTCACTGTGTCCATCTTTCCTGGAAAGTCCCCCTTTGAGTGGGGACAGGTGCCTTGCTGATTAGATGTTTCAAAATATGCCAGCCCTCAAAAGCAGTTCTTTGCAATGGGAGCCTCTCTTGATAATCTCAGAGAAGGAGAAGCAGTGATTCATGTGAAAATGATGTCTGTCATGAGTAGGATTTCTGGGGCATAAATCCTTAGAAGACCATGGATTAGAAATATGTTAGCAAGAAGACCAGGTGATGGATGTAGGGAGAGCAAACTCTCCCAGTGTGGGCGGGTTGCTGTGTACCTATTCTGTGGCAGAGTTTTGTTCTAGAAGAGGCCCTACCATTCTGACAGAAAAAAGCCAAAAAAAAAAAAAAGAAGAAAAAAGAAAAAGAAAAAAACCCTTAAAATTGCCACTCATTTTAGTCAGACATCTTTTTTATTTTTTTCATTTTTTCACAGACATCTTTTATTTTTTTATTTTTTTATTTTCTAAATTTTATTTTATCATGTTATGTTAGGCACCATACAATACATCATTAGTTTTTGATGTAGTGATCCATGAGTCATTGTTTTTGTGTAACACCCAGTGCTCCATGCAGTACGTGCCCTCCTTAATACCCATCACCAGGCTAACCCATCCCCGTAACCCCTTCCCCTCTAAAACCTTCAGTTCATTTCTCAGAGTCCATAGTCTCTCATGATTCATCCTTCCCTCTGATTCCCCCCCTTTATTTTTCCCTTCCTACTCCTAATGTCCTTCATGCTATTCCTTATGTTCCACAAATAACTGAAACCCTATGATAATTGACTTTCTCTGCTTGACTTATTTCACTTAGCATAATCTCCTCCAGTCCCATCCATGTTGATGTAAAAGTTGGGTATTCATCCTTTCTGATGGCTGAGTAATATTCCATTGTATATACAGACCACATCTTCTTAATCCAGTCCTCTGTTGAAGGGCATCTCGACCCTTTCCACAGTTTGGCTATTGTGGACATTGCTGCTATGAACACTGGGGTGCATATGGCCCTTCTTTTCACTACATCTGTCTTTGGTGTAAGTACCCTGGGTCATAGGGTAGCTCTATTTTTAATTTTCTGAGGCACCTCCACACTGTATTCCAAAGTGGCTGTGCTAACTTGCATTCTCACCAACAGTGTAAGAGGGCTCCCCTTTCTCCACAACCTCTCCAACATTTGTTGTTTCTTGCCTTCTCAATTTTTGCCATTCTAACTGGTGTAAGGTGGTATCTCAGTGTGTTTTTGATTTGAATTTCCCTGATGGCTAATGATGATGAACATTTTTTCATGTGTCTGTTAGCCATTTGTATGTCTTCTTTGGAAAAGTGTCTGTTCATGTCTTCTGCCCATTTTTTGATTTGATTATTTGTTTTTTGGGTGTTGAAATTGAGAAGTTCTTTATAGATCTTGGATACCAGCCCCTTATCTGTGTGTCATTTGCAAATTTCTTCTCCCATTCTGTGGGTCGCCTCTTTGTTTTGTTGACTGTTTCCATTGCTGCGCAGAAGCTTTTTATCTTGATGAAGTCCCAAAATTTTATTTTTGCTTTTGTTTCACTAGCTTTTGGAGCTGTATCTTGAAAGAAATTGCTGTGGCCGATGTCAAAGGGGTTACTGCCCATGTTCTCCTCTAGGATTTTGATGGATTCCTGTCTCACATTGAGGTCTTTCATCCATTTCAGACAGACGTCTTTTAAATAAAGTTTGCTACATAAAAATATAAACTGTAAAGGAAATATAATGAGAACAGGGCAAAATAAATGATCAAGGTAAAGCATATTGTAAAAAGACAATAAGAAATAAGCTAGAAGATCTGAGTTCCAAACCTTGGGGGAAAAGGGAGAAACACAGTATAATGAAACAGTGAAGCAGGTAAAACATTAGCTGAGCCAGTCAACGAAAAAATCAAGAATGCACAAATAAAAAATCAAATTAGAAATTCAAAGGTTATATTCTTAAGGAAATAAAAAGCCCTTTTAAAAATATGCTTAACTTTAAATATGAGGAAAAAAAGCTGAGGAATGAAAAATGTCTATATTAAATAACCAAAATTGATGCAAAAATAAATATAATATGAAATATACAAGGAAGAAAAGAAAAATGTTTTTAAACAATTAACTTACAGTAGGAACAGGAATGTAAGAATGTCAAGAGTTCGTGGTGTTTGGACCACACTACACTCCTTTCTGTATTCTCCCAGTTTATCATGAAGACCATTAATTTGGAGACAGCACAGACAAAAACACAGGGCTCCCCCTCTCCCTGCTCCAAGACTAGAGCTTCAGTATCTCCCTTGGAGGGACAGGCAAACAGCATTTCTCACCACAATTACCTCATGCTGTGGAAAGTCTATTTCAGGCAGTCATAATCAAGGGCTCCCTTTGCATAGTCACTTCCATGGCAGAGTTTGCTTGTAGGGCACATAGGGACCATTGAGCTGAGGGTATCAGAAGCTCATATCTCTGCCTAGTGCCTTGTTCATAAAGCATGAGTGTCATCCCCAGATCTAGAAGAGTGGTGCAAAGTTTTAGCTCAGGAGGAGAGACAGGCCATTAAAAATGGAGAGCTCCATAGCCCTTCCCAAATGGAATTCACTTCACTTAGAAGAGAGCATGGGGAAGTTCCAGCTTAAGAGTTGTCTTAAAAATAATGGAGGTTTTAGTGGTAAACTGTTAAAGGGAAACTGGTGGTTATATGTGAGTAAAAGCCAAGCCATAGCCTAGCTAGGAGCTTACCAGAGGGAACCATGGGAAAATACAGCTAAGAAGGGTCCTTTGGGTTCTGAACAAACCTCAAAGCCTGGCATCAAACAGTACTGAAAAGGGGCCCAAATGTAATTGGATCAGACTGTAGAACAATTATTGCCCCAAGGCATTTTAGGAAAGAGTAGAGCAGAGAGGAGGAGAAAGATGGCGGAGCAGTAGGAGACCTGGATTTCATCTGGTCCCAGGACTTCAGCTGGATAGGGATCAAACCATTCTGAACACATATGAACTCAACAGGAGATTGAAGAAAAGAATAGCAGCAACTCTCTGAACAGAAAAGTGACCACTTTCTGGAAGGTAGGACGTACAGAGAAGTGAATCCGAGGCGATACTCGGAAAGATAGATGGCAGGGGAGGGGGCCTCCGTCAGCCGCTACTGGCAAGTAATAGAGCAACGGAGCACAAAATCGGAACTTAAAAGTCGGCTCTGCTAAGGGACGTGGATCCAGTGGCTAAGTGGCGGTGGAACCCTTGCTGGGACAGTGTGGTATCAAGACCCTCAGGGTCACAGAAAGACTGGGGGTGCCTGAGTGCAACAGAGCTATCAGGTATCCGAGTGGGGAAGCTGGCTGCAGAGACAGAGCCAAGGCATGGTCTCTCAGCTTGGGGTTGCCATAAACCGTGATCTGCGGTACAGTGGGGCCACTGCTCTTTCAGCAGGGACCCAACAAGCAGCAGATCCGGGGAGACTCCCCTTCCTCCCCCAAGAGGAAAGGTGTGGGAGTGCACCACAGGGATCTGCTGGGTTTGGAGACTCCAAACGGGTCAGGTGCCAGAGATAGAAATGCTCAGTCACAGGCCGGGTGAGCACGGAGTGCTGGACACCAGGGAGACGGGAGTGACTGCTTTTCTCTGGGGCCTCACTGAGGAGTGGGGCCTGAGTTCTCGGCTCCTCTGGACAGAGATTGGGAGGCTGCCATTTTCACTCTCATCCTCCAAAGCTGTACAGAAAGTTTGCAGGGAACAAAAGCTACTGAGAGCAACCCCGAGCGGATTACTTAGCCTGCACCAGCAAGGGTGGGGCAATTCCGCCTCCAGCAAAGACATTTGGGAACCATGGCAACAGGCCCATCCCCCAGAAGATCAGCAAGAACAGCCAGCCAAGACCACATTTACCGATCAATGAGAACAGCAGAACACCAGCACTAGGGGAATACAGCACATAGAATTCATGCTTTTTCCCCATGATTCTTTAGTCTTTCAAAGTTAATTTTTTTAATTTTTTTTCCTTTTCTTTTTTTTTTGAATTTTTCTTTTTCCCTTTTTCAACCAATATCTTATCAATCCCTTTTTTAAAAATCTTTTTTATTTTTCATTTTTAGAGTCATATTCTATCCCTTCATAGTAGTTAACCTTATTTTTGGTATATATATAAGTTGTTCTCTCTTTAAAATTTTGGGATACAGTTTCTTCTAACACACCAAGATATACACTAAATCTCTAGTGTATAGTTTTGTTCTAGTCTCCTGCCTGATCACATTCTCTCGACCTATTTTTTTTTTTAATTTCTCTTCTTTCTTTTTTCAACCAACTTCTTATCTTATCAATTCCTTTTATAAAATCTTTTATAATTTTCATCTTTACAGTCATATTCCATCCTTTCATCATATTTACCCTTATTTTTGTGCATATATAAATTTCTCTTTATTTAAAATTTTTGGAGGCACTTTCTTCTAACAGACCAAAGTACACCCAAAATCTAGTGTGTGGCACTGATCTATTCACCAGCCTGTCATATTTGATCATATTTTTTTTAATTCTTTTTCTTTTCTTTTTCTTTTTTCTTTATTTCCCTTTCTTTTCCCCTGGTTTCAGTTCTCTTCTGATTTGTTTACTGTATATTTTTCTGGAGTCACTGTTTCCCTGTTAGTATTTTGTTCTCTCATTCATCTATTCACCTCTGGACAAAAAGACAAGACAGAAAAATCACCTCAAAAAAAAAAAAAAAGAAAAGAAAAGAAAAGAAAAAGAGGCAGTACAGACTACCAAGGACCTAATAAATATGGACATCAGTAAGATGTCAGAACAAAAAGCATGGAAGATATTAGAGAAACCCTTTCTGGAGAAATAAAAGAACTAAAATCTAACCAAGTAGAAAAAAAAAGGCTATTAATGAGGTACAATAAAAAATGGAGGCTCTAACTGCTAGGATAAATGAGGCAGAAGAGAGAATCAGTAATATAGAAGACCAAATGATGGAAAATAAAGAAGCTGAGAAAAAGAGAGAGAAACAACTACGGGATCACGAGGACAGAATTCAAGAGATAAGTGATACCATAAGATGAAACAATATTAGAATAATTGGGATCCCAGAAGAAGAAGAAGGAGAGAGAGGGGCAAAAGGCATATTGGTGCAAACTATAGCAGAGAACTTCCCTAATTTGGGGAAGGAAACAGGCATCAAAATCCAGGAGGCACAGAGAACCCCTCTCAAAATCAATAAAATGAGGTCAACACCCCAACATCTAATAGTAAAACTTACGAGTCTCAGAGACAAACAGAAAATCCCAAAAGCAGCTCAGGATAAGAGATCTGTAACCTAAACTGATAAAAACATTAGATTGGCAACAGACCTATCCACAGAGACCTGGCAGGCCAGAAAGGACAGGCATGATATGTTCAGAGCACTAAATGAGAAAAATATGCAGCCAAGAATACTCTATCCAGCTAGGCTGTCATTGAAAATTGAAGGAGAGATAAAAAGCTTCCAGGACAAACAAAAACTAAAGGAATTTCCAAACACGAAACCAGGCCTACAAGAAATCTTGAAAGGGGTCCTCTAAGCAAAGAGAGAGCCTAAAAGCAACATAGAACAGAAAGGAACACAGACAGGGGTGCCTGGGTGGCTCAGATGGTTAACCGTCTGCCTTCAGCTCAGGTCATGATGATCCCAGGGTCCTGGGATCGAGCCCCACGTCGGGCATCTGACTCAGCAGGGAGTCTGCTTCTTCCTCTCCCCCTCTCCCTCTGCCTCTCCCACTGCTCATGCTCTCTCTCTCTCTCTGTATCTCTGTGTCTCAAATGAATAAATAAAATCTTTAAAAAAAATAAAGGAACACAGACAATATACAGTAACAGTCACCTTACAGGCAATACAGTGGCACTAAATTCCTATCTTTCAATAGTTACTCTGAATGTAAATGGGCTAAATGCCCCAATCAAAAGACACAGGCTATCAGATTGGATTAAAAAACAAGACCCTTCAATATACTGTCTGCAAGAGACTCATTTTAGACACAAAAACACCCCCAGATTGAAAGTGAGGGGGTGGAAAACCATTTACCATGCTAATGGACACCAAAAGAAAGTTGGTGTGGCAATCCTTATATAAGACAAATTACATTTTAAACCAAAGACTATAATAAGAGATGAGGGAGGAAACTATATCCTACTTAAAGGGTCTATCCAACTAGAAGATCTAACAATTGTAAATATCTATGCCCCTAACATGGGAGTAGCCAATTATATAAGGCAATTAATAACAAAAGCAAAGAAACAGATTGACAACAATACAATGATAGTGGGGGACTTTAACACACCCTCACTGAAATGGACAGATCATCTAAGCAAAAGATCAACAGGGAAATAAAGACTTTAAGTGACACACTGGACCAAATGGACTTCACAGATCTATTCAGAATATTCCAACACAAAGCAACGGAATTCCCTAGTGCCCATGGAACATTCTCCAGAATAGATCACATCCTAGGTCACAAATCAGGTCTCAACCAGTACCAAAAGATTGGGATCATTACCTGCATATTCTCAGATGACAATGCTTTGAAACTAGAACTCAATCACAAGAGGAAAGTCAGAAAGAACTCAAATACATTGAGGCTAAAGAGCATCCAACTAATGAATGAATGGGTCAACCAGGAATTTAAAGAAGAATTTAAAAAATTCATGGAAACCAATGAAAATGAAAACACAACTGTTCAAAATCTTTGGGATGCAGCAAAGGCAGTCCTAAGAGGAACGTATATAGCAATACAAGCCTTTCTCAAGAAACAAGAAAGGTCTCAAGTACACAACCTAACCCTACACCTAAAGAAAAATAGCAAAATAGCAAATAAAACCTAAACCCAGCAGGAGAAGAGAAATAATAAAGATCAGAGCAGAAATCAATGAAATAGAAACGAAAAGAACAGTAGAACAAGTCAAC
>NW_023270374.1:1681900-1833635 GCF_011800145.1 Mirounga leonina
AAACTAGGAGCTGGTTCTTTGAAAGAATTAACAAGATTGATAAACCTCTGGCCAGACGTATCAAAAGAAAAGAGAAAGGACCCAAATAAATAAAATCATGAACAAAAGAGGAGAGATCACAACCAACACCAAAGAAATAAAAATAATTATGAGGACATATTATGAGAAACTATATGCCAGCAAATCAGTTAATCTGGAAGAAATGGACGCATTCCTAGAGATGTATCAACTACCAAAACTGAACCAGGAAGAAATAGAAAACCTGAACAGACCTATAACCACTAAGGAAATTGAAGCAGTCATCAAAAATCTCCCAAAAAACAAAAGCCCAGGATCAGATAGCTTCCCAGGGGAATTCTACCAAACATTTCAAGAAGAATTAATGCCTATTCTTCTGAAACTGTTCCAAAAAATAGAAATGGAAGGAAAACTTCCAAACTCATTTTATGAGGCCAGCATTACCTTGATCCCAAAACCAGACAAAGACCCCATCAAAAAGGAGAATTACAGACCAATATCCCTGAAGAACATGGATGCAAAAATTCTCACCAAAATACTAGCCAATAGGATCCAACAGTACATTAAAAGGATTATTCACCACGACCAAGTGGGCTTTATTCCTGTGCTGCAAGTTTGGTTTAACATCTGCAATCAATCAATCTGGTACAATACATTAACATAAGAAAGGACAAGAATCATATGATCCTCTCAATAGATGCAGAACAAGCATTTCACAAAGTATAGCATCCTTTCTTGATCAAAACTCTTCAGAGTATAGGCATAGAGGGTATTTACCTCAATATCATCAATGCCATCTATGGAAAACTGACAGCGAATATCATTCTCAATGGGGAAAAACCGAGAGCTTTCCCCCGAAGGTCAGGAACGCGGCAGGGATGTCCACTATCACCCTTGGTTTTCAACATATTACTAGACGCCCTAGCCACGACATTCAGACAACAAAAAGAAATCAAAGGCATCCAAATTGGCAAAGACGAAGTCAAACTTTCACTCTTTGCAGATGATATGATACTTTATGTGGAAAACCCAAAAGACTCCACCCCAAAACTGCTAGAACTCATACAGGAATTCAGTAAAGTGGCAGGATATAAAATCGATGCACAGAAGTCAGTGGCATTCCTATACACCACCAACAAGACAGAAGGAAGAGAAATTAAGGAGTTGATCCCATTTACAATTGCACCCAAAGCCATAAGATACCTAGGAATAAATCTAACCAAAGAGACAAAGGATCTGTACTCAGAAAACTATAAAATACTCATGAAAGAAATTGAGGAAGACACAAAGAAACGAAGAACGTTCCATGCTCATGGATTGGAAGAACAAATATTGTGAAGATGTCAATGCTACCTAGAGCAATCTACACATTCAATGCAATCCCCATCAAAATACCACCCACTTTTTTCAAAGGAATGGAACACATAATCCTAAAATTTGTATGGAACCAGAAAAGACCCTGCATAGCCAGAGGAATGTTGAAAAAGAAAAGCAAAGCCGGCGGTATCACAATTCCAGACTTCCAGCTCTATTACAAAGCCGTCATCATCAAGACAGTATGGTACTGGCACAAAAATAGACACATAGATCAATGGAACAGAATAGAGAGCCCAGAAATGGACCCTCAACTCTATGGTCAACTAATCTTTGACAAAGTAGGAAAGAATGTCCAATGGCAAAAAGACAGTCTTTTCAACAAATGGTGTTGGAAAAATTGGACAGCCACATGCAGAAGAATGAAACTGTACCATTTGCTTACACCATACACAAAAATAGACTCTAAATGGTTGAAAGACCTCAATGTGAGACAGGAGTCCGTCAATTTCCTTAAGGAGAACACAGACAGAAAACTCTTTGACCCTGGCTGCAGTACTTCTTGCTAGACTCATCTCCAAAGGCAAGAAAAAAAAAAAGCAAAAATGAACTATCGTGACCTCATCAAAATAAAAATCTTTTGCACAACAAAGAAACAGTCAACAAAACTAAAAGCTACCTATGAAACAGGTGTAATTTGAAAATGTCTTATCAGATAAAGGGCTAGTATCCAAAATCTATAAAGAACTTATCAATCGCTCTTTGTTGAGAGTTCCTCCTCCTAGTCATTCTGTTGTGGGATGGTTGAGCAAATGAACAGGGTCCAAAATATCAACCATGACCCAAGCAAAATGCACCCTAGAAAACATCCGAAGTGGTCAGAAGCTACCACAGATACGAAAACAACGCTAAGATGATCCAAAACAATAAAAGTGGAAGGGGGAAAATGTGGTATATATATATATATATTGCTTTTAGTGGTATATATATACACATACACACACACACACGCACACACACACACTGGAATATTATGTAGTCATTAAAAAGAATGAAATCTTGGCATTTGCAACGATGTGGATGGAACTAGAGGGTATTATGCTAAGCGAAATAAGTCAATCAGAGAAAGACAAGTATCATGATCTCACTGATATGAGGAATTTGAGAAACAAGACAGAGGATCATATGGGAAGGAAGGGAAAAATGAAATAAAATGAACAAGAGAGGGAGACAAAACATAAGAGGCTCTTAATCTCAGGACACAAACTGAGGGTTGCTGGATTGGAGGGGGGTGGGAGGGATGGGGTGGCTGGGTGATGGACATTGGGGAGGGTATGTGCTATGGTGAGCCCTGTGAATTATGTAAGACTGATGAATCACAGACCTGTACCCCTGAAACAAATAATACATTATGTTAATTTAAAAAAAAAAGAAAGAAAAAAGAAGGGGAGGAGACTATAATCTCTCAGGGTGGACAAAGCAGGGTGATCTGCCTATTCCTGATTAATTTTTGTTCTTTGTCTTAGAAGACACTACATCCCAAAATTGCAAAGAAATAAGAACTTATATGTATATATGCATATATATACATATATATATATATATATCAGGATAAAATTGAATAGAGTGAAAAACTGACTAGTATGGATATAAATCAATAAAATGTAGATGTGAAAAAAAAGTTAAACATCGACTTAAAAACATAAGTTGGGAAATAAGAAGCTATTTGAAACGGGAACAGTATAAAGAAAAAAAGAAAAGAAAAGAAACAAAAAAGAAATGTAAAATTTTAGCCTGAAGTATAAACTAGTTTTGAGGGAACACCTAGAGCTCAATATATTATTTTCCCCTGGCAGCTGGAGTTTTACAGTCCTGTGTGAAATAAGCTTGTCATTCCCCTGTTCTTCCAGTCTGTCTTCTGGGGGAGGGGCCTCCTGCTTGGCTTCTCTGGCATCTTTGCCTGGGTGGAGTTGCCCCACCCCTTGTCAGGGGGATGGGCTTAATGTGAGTTGACATTCTGTGTGACTTTTGTTCCCTGGTGGCTTTCCGCGCCTCTTTAAGATGTTTTTTTTTTTTTTTTTTAATTTGACAGAGACACAGTGAGAGAGGGAACACAAGCAGGGGGAGTGGGAGAGGGAGAAGCAGGCTTCCCACTGAACAGGAAGCCCGATGTGGGACTCGATCCCAGAACCCCGGGATCATGACCTGAGCCGAAGGCAGAGGCCTAACGACTGAGCCACCCAGGCGCCCCACCGCGCCTCTTTAAAACAATGAATCATGGATCCCTACATCAAAAACTAATGATGTAATGTATGGTGATTAACATAACATAATAAAATAAAAAAATAAAACAACTAATAATGTACTGTATGGTGTCTAACAAACATAACATAATAAAATTTAAAAAAAAAAGAAAAGAAAAGAAAAGAAAGGGTCACAGCAAATATGGCCCTGAGGGAATCTCTGGCACAGAGCCACAAGGTCGCAGTCCCCTTTCTTCAATAAACCCTCCAGGTCAAACCATCTCTGCTTCCGTGTGTACCAAACTCCACAGACATGCGCTATTTGCTGCACCCGCTGCAACTCTCCTGGCGGACTTCTGGGGACCCGCAAGCATCTCCGTGCTTTGTGACTTTGCAGTTGTGAGTGGCCTTGGGCTCACGCATGCACCCTCTTTCACCGCTCCCATGTCACAGCTGGGTGCCTCCCCGGTGTCCTTTTGGACTGCGAGCTCTGAGAGCTCACTGCCCTGAGAGCTGTTGCCCTGTCATGGGCACAAGTCCTTTCATATCTCCCCTGGGATGTTAAACAGTCTGCACCTTCTAGTCCTTTTCAGGGTGCTCAGGCAGAGAACGGTCTCCCTACCGGACTGGCTAACAGTTTATGGTGACCAGAGCTGAGAGTGTCTTCTGGGCTCACTGACCATAACCAGTCTCCCTGCTCCACTGCTTGGGCACTCTATCGGTTCAGGCTCCCCTGTTCTTTCTCATTCTTCTGGGATCCTGAGACCACAGTCCACCTAGAATTCTGCCGTATTCATCCCCTGTGCCCTTTTCAGAAAGGGATGTCTCTCATTGGAGCAGATTTCTAAGGGTCCCGATTTTGTGCTCTGGTGTTATATCACTTTCCAGTGGCCGGCTTATGGAGGCTCCCTCCCCCTTCCATTTATCTTCTGATATAACCCCCAAGATTCAAGCTTCTGCACCTCCTACCTTTTTCTGCTTGTAGAGATCCTGATGAATTTTCTTACATCTCAGGTTGAATTCATGTGTGTTCAGAATGGTTTGATAGTATCCACCTAAGTTTGAGGGACCAGATGAAATGACGACTCCTACTCTGCCACCATCTTGCCCCTCCCTCTGAATATTGAAACAATTCTTAACAAAATATTAGCAAACTGAATCTTGCAGCATATAAAAAAGGGTTATACACAATGACCACATGGTATTTATTCCAGGAAGGCAAGGTTAGTTTAACATCCAAAAATGAACTAATGTTTTTTTTATCATTCTGTATTTGTCAGCATTATCCAGAGCAATAGAACCAAGAGGATGTGTATATACATATAGAAAGAGATTTATCAGAAGTAGCTGGCTTGCATGCTTATGGAGGCTGGTATGTTTAAAATCTTCGGTGTGGCCCAGAAGGTTCCAGACCCAGGAGAGCCAATGGCCCAGATGGAGTCTGAAGACATTCTGCTGGAGAATTCCCTCTTGCTTGAGGAGGCTGGTCTTTCTGTCCTATTCAGGTCTTCAAATAACTAGATGAGACCTACCCACATTACAAAGGGTATATAAAAATTCATATTTAAATATTAATCTCATGCAATAGCAACCTCCATGCTGATACATAAAATTAACCATCATAGATTCAACCCTAGTCAACTTAACACCCATATGCATCTCCTTAAACCATACTTAATCTCCAATAAAAACAATCACAAGATCATACTTCCACATAACATGAAACATCTATCATGAATATAACCTTTTCCCAGAAGAAGATGCAGTCCTTGGATGATATTTATTAATCTCCTTGATATCCTATAACATAAATTCTATGAAGTAAATGATACTTAAATACTATGATTTACATATGTAAGGGAATAAGAGAGGGAAGAAAAAGATTCTTAATTTATACATGCACACACATACACACACATGTTATTTTATTATTATATTAACAACATAAGAAAAATCACTCATGATAATTACAGTCTTTATTTCTATAAATGGGTATGTGATTATAACTGGTATTTATAGCTATATTTTACCGCTACCCATTTAATATCCCCTTTGCTTTTAATGAGAACCTTAGCTGGTTATGATTCTTTACCTGGTGGAGTAACCCAAACATTCATTCCTGAAAAAATTAGTTTTAATCACAGGGCATGGTTAATACTAGGAGACACACTAAATGATCTCCTGTATTCCAAACATATCATCCTTACTGCCATTATAAAATAGCAGCCTCATTTCTTCTTGGTGGTAAAGACCAACCACCCTAGCCAGATCAGTATCTCTCTTCTTTGTCTGTTATTTACCAGCTGGGTGGCAGTCTTAACTTCCAGTTCAATGGAATTGGTGTTTCTTCTGGTAGAAGTATTCCTCCCTTTGGAACTAAGACCTCTAGACCAGCAGAGCATAAGGTTCTAGGAATAGAAAGCAAATATTTTGCTAGTGAATCTCTAGGGGTAATTGTAAGTTGTGTCATGCCGATTTTCATCCCTTGATTCCTGGACCTATGATTCCTGGCAATGGGAGAAACAGCACCATATACTGGATGCTGATTCAGAGCATATAGAGCTTCCTGGAGAACTTTGTCCTAGCCCAGTATTGCCAACTGGCTGATGCTATAAGTGAGTCTTAAAAAGGCCATTCTATCATTCTACCAAGCTAACAGCTTAGGGAATGTGGTAAAACCATGAATTCCATAACATGGTCTTGTTGACATACTTCATTTGTGTTCCTTGATCAGAAGCAACGCTGTGTGAAATACCATGAAGGTGGATAAAGCATTCTGAAAGTACACAGATGGTAGTTTTGGCAAAAGCACTGCATGCAGGGAAGGCAAATCCATATCCAGAATAAGTGTCTATTCCAGTAAGAAAAAAAAAACACTGTCCCTTCCATGATGGAAATGGTCCAATGTAATCAACCTGCCACCAGGTAGCTGGCTGATTACCCCAGAGAATGGTGCCTTATCTGGGGTTCAGCATTTGGGTCTGTTGCTGGCAGATTAGGTACTCAACCATGGCTTTAGCTAGGCCAAACTTGGTGAGTGGAAATCCATGTTGTTGAGCCCATGCATAACTTCTATCCCTGCCACCTTGCTTATATCCATCATGAGCCCACTGGACAATGACAGGGGTGGCTGGGAAACAATACTGGTTGGTATCCAAAGGAAAAGTCATCCTATCCACTTGATTATTAAAATCTTCTGCTGAGGTTGTCTATGGTGAGCATTCATATGGGGTACAGATATCTTCACAGTTTATGCCCATTTAGAGAGGTCTATCCACATACCTCTTGCCCAGATTTCATTGTTACCAATTTTCCAGTTATGTTCCTTCCAAGTCCCTGCCATCTGCCAAACCATTGGCCACAGCCTGTGAATCATTATATGATCACATGCCTGGTAATTTTTTTTTTTTTTTTCAGAACAAAGTGAACAACCAGGTGTGCTGCCTGAAGTTCTGCTGACTTGAAGTATTTCCCTTCATCACTGTCCTTCAGGGATATCCCAGAAAGGGGCTGTAGTAATACAGCTGTCCACTTTGAGATGGAGCCTGTATATCATACAGTCTGCATCTATAAAACAGGCCTGAGATTTTTTTCTCTATCAGCTGATCCTAAGGAACACCCAGGAGACTATAGATGCAGACTGAGAAAGAAACGGCAAAGTAATAAGGAAAAGGATCATGGACGTTTGGGTCATTCTTCATGTAACTTACTTGTGCCTTCATGGCTTGCTTAGTCCCAATCATGTATATATCATTTCCATTTGATAATGGAGTGCTGCTGTGCACACCCAACTTTATGACTTGGTGGATCAGATTACACCCAGTTCATGATGGACTGCTCAGGTTGCATGGGAGCTTGGTGACCTATGGCTAAGTATTTAGTCTCTAGTAAGACCTGATAGCAGGCCATGAACTGTTTCACAAAAGGGGAGTAATCATTTGCAGAGAGTGGCAGGGCTTTGCTCCAGAATCCTAAGGCCCTTTCTATGAGTTACCCATTGAGGGCCTGTCAAAGGCTCCAAATAACATCCCTGTCTGCTGCTGACACTTCAAGCACCAGTGGATCTGTGGGTTCATATGGCACAAGCAGAAGAGCAGCTTGCATGGCAGCCTGGACCTTTTTCAGAGCCTTGTATTGTTCTGCCCCCCATCCCCAAAATGAATAGTTTTTTTTAAAGCAGCTTTGTCCTATAAGTGGGACAAAGTAACATATACTCAAATGAAGAATATGTTGCCTCCAAAATCCAAAGTGACCCACTAGGTATTGTGCCTCTTTTTTGGTTGAAAGAGGGGCAGATGCCATAACTTATCCTTCACCTTAGAAGGGAGATCTCGACATGCTCCACATATCTGGGCCCATAGAAATTTCACTGAGTTATGAAACTCTGAATTTTTGTCAGATTTATTTTCTACCCCCTGACACTTAAATGTCTTACCAGAAGCCTAGAGTAGTTGTTACTTCTTGCTCACTAGGCCCAATCAACATAATGTTATCAGTAATATAGACTTCTAGCTGATGATGTCCAATCAGCATAATGTCATCAGTGTAACAGGCCAGTGTGATATCTTGTGGAAGGGAAAGACAATCAAGATCTTGCAAACTAAATTATGGCAAAGGGCTGAAGAGTTGATATTCCCCCAAGGTAGGAGAGTGATGGTGTATTGCTGGCCTTACCAGCTGAAAGCAAACTGCTTCTAGTGGTTGCTATTAACAAGGATGGAGAATAAAGTGTGTTCCAGATGCATACCAGGTACCAGGGGATATGTTAATTCACTCAAGCAATAAAACTACATCTGGATAGCAGCTGCCATTGGAGTCACCACCTGACTGAGTGTCAAATAATCCATTGTCATTCTTCAAGGTCCATCTCTCTTCTGCACAGATAAAATAGGCAAGTCAAATGGGGATGTGGTAGGAATCACCACTCCTCCATTGTTCAAATACTTGATGGTGGCACTAATCTCTGAAATCTCCCCAGGAATATGGCACTGCTTGGGGTTTACTATTTTCCTAACTGGAGTTAGTTCTAGTGACTTCCACTTGGCCTTTCCCACCATAATAATCTTTACTCCATAGGTCAGGGTACAAATGTGGATTCTGCCAGCTACTGAGCATATTTATTCCAATTATGCATTCCAGAACTGAAAAAAATAACCACAGGATGGACTCAGAGACCCACTGAGAACATAATGTCATATACCTGAATTAAGATTCCATTGATCATCTGACTTCAGTAAATCCCTACTCTGACTGGTGGACCATGTGACATTTGGGATTTCCTGAAATTAGTTTCAGTTCAGAGTCAGTGTCCTGTAGTACCAGAATGGTATTTCCTTTTCTTCAAATCACAGTTATCCTGATAAAAGATCAGGATGCTGGGAGAAAGATTAACAATATATATTTCTGAAAGTGTATGAGTCCTTCCTCAAGGGAACCTGGCCTCACCTTATTTCAAGAGCTCTGGATGTGTAAACCCCCTCAAATCTGGGAATTGATTGAGGGGCCATGCCTATCTCTTTTTATGATTCAGGTTCAGCTTTTGTTTATGTGACCTAGGCCAGTTCTGCATGTATAAATCAAGTAAGAATTTAGTAGGTTTCCTATGTATGTCACATCTAGGAACACATTCTGCTAACCAAATCCATAGGTTTGCATGGGTCAGACCATTCTGTCACTGTTTTGAAACTGCTGACCATTATGGTAACCACATCTGCCTTGCTTTGGTCAAGAGTGCTGCCACCCCACAACTCTGTTACTCTCATTTCATGTATGTTTCCCAATATAGTGGGCACAGCTCCCATCATCAGCTCTGGCCTACAGTGAAGAGCAATCACAGAGCTCTTCAAGCAAGTTAAGTTAGGGCTCCCCTCATGAATTTATTTTCATGATCCTGGTGAAATGTGTCTCTTCTAGACTCTTCCAGTGTGGATGAATAGATCTTCAGTGACAAATACAGTCTAAATTCTAATCTCCCTAAGGCTTTAAATTCCCTCCTCTACAGTATACAAGGGCAGGTCTGGCATTTTACCCTACTCACTATGGACTACCTGGTTCATGTTTCAGCCAGGCCACCAAACTGTGAAAGCCCTTTCTAACTCCTTGAGCTGCAATATTAAATGTAGAATCTTCGTTTAGTGGACTCATATCCAACAAGCCTGACCCAGCTTTGTTTTTTCTACCATTATCCACACATCCACTCCCACACATATTCCATGGACTTCTGTTTGTATAAGTTAGAAAATTCCAGCAGTTCTTTAGGAGTACAGTGCATTTCATGGGCCACAGTTTGTACTTTATCTTTTGGGGGCTGCTGGAACTTGAGTCTAGTATAGGTTTAGAAGAAAAGAGTGCTGGTAGGGGTGGGTCCTGAAGAGAACCAGCATTGCCTTGTAAGGCAACTGCCTCAGGGTTGGCCATTTCAGGATTACTTTCCTCAGATGGGGATGTGGAAGATGCTTTTACTGGGGGTAGAGAGGCTGCTTCTATTGGCAAAGAAGATTCATCAGAATTTAGGGAATCAAGAGTGCCTAGGTGGCTCAGTCAGTTTAGTGTCCGGCTCTTGATTTTGGCTCAGGGTGGTAAGATCAAGCCCCACACTGGGTTCCATGCTCAGGATGTAGTCTGCTTAAGATTCTCTCTCTCTCTCTCTCCCTCTGCCGCTCCCCATGCTCGCTCTCTCCCTCTCTAAAAATAAATAAATAAAATCTTTAAAAAAATAAAATAAAATACATTTTAAAAAGAATTTAGGGGATCAGTGTACCTAGCTTCATCTGGGTCTTCCCACAAATCCACATTCCAACTTTCAGGATCCTATCCCTTCCCAATCAATGCTGTCACTTTAAAAATAGACACTGTAAAGCTAGAAACTCAATCTGTGTCATAAGTCAGCCGCTGATGGGATAGATTTGGGGTTTTATTTTCAGCAATCTCAGCCCTTTAGATACAGAAGATAAGTGTTTCTCTCAGGGAAAACATGTGTTTGAACTTGAAATTTTAAAACCCTGAGCTCATCTGTTACGTTCCCCACTTTGTCCAATGACATTAGGAGCAACCAGTCAATGTCACTCTAGTTAGTTTGATAAAAATGTCAAAAGTATCATACACACAGTCGTTCAGATCCTTGCTTGTTATTGGTGGTTGATTAGGAGTATCTAATGGTGATATTTTCCACACCTGTATTGCTAGATCACCCCATGTACTCTCAGTAATCTCTTTACTACTGGAAATCATGTCATTAGGGACACTGGACAGCATGTCAGCACTATGACTGGGGGCTATCTGAAACAGATAAAACAGGGGCACCTGGCTGGCTTAGGTGGTAGAGCATGTGACTCTTGATCTCAAGGTCATGAGTTCAAGCCCCATGTTTGGTGTGAAGCCTATTTTTTTAAAAAAAGAAACAGAAAAATCACCAAAAAGTAGCACAATATTTAAAAGCCATGTGCTAAAAAGACACAAAGAGGACATTGCTTACAGTATGAAAGCCGAAACAAGATGGCAGAGCACTGTCTTGTTTGGCCTCAGTTGGTAATGTGTGCATCAGGTGATTCAAGTTTTTGCTTCCCTGTACATGTCTGTGAATAGTTGCAAAAGCACTCTGAGAATTGATTTTGGGGTTACAGATAATTTTATCAAGCAGGCAAATTTAAAAATACAAAACCCATGAATAATGAGGATTGACTGTTTCAGATATAGACCTATTATCCAGAATATAAAAATAAATCTTACAACTTAGTAATAAAGAGGACATATAATGAATTAAAGTGGGCAAAAGACATTTCTCCCAAAAAGATATACAAATAGCCAAGAAGAACATGAACTAATGCTTATATACATTAGTCTTAAGGAAAATACAAATCAAAGCCATGTGATACTACTTTATACCCACTAGAATGTCTAAAATAAAAAAAAAATGATGAGCAATAACGTGTTGACAAGACTGAGAAGAAAGTAGGACCTTTACTTATTTTTTTAGTTAATTAATTAATTAATTTATTTTTAATTTTAATTCCAGTATAATTAACATACAGTGTTATATTAGTTAGCTTTTTTTTTCTTCCTTTGCTCATTTGTTTTGTTTCTTAAATTCCACATATGAGTGAAATCATATGGTATTCGTCTTTCTCTGACTGGCTTATTTCACTTAGCATTATACTTTCTAGCTCTATCCATGTTGTTGCAAATGGCAAGATTTCATATATTTATATATAAATAGAATAGCCAAATATATATGTTTATATATTATATATATTTATTATATACATTATATATATTTTTGGCAAGATTTCATATACATATATATGAATACAATGAATATATATATATATATATATGAATAGCCAAACATATGTTTACAATAGCCAAATTATGGAAGCAGCCCAAGTGTCCATCGATAAATGAATGAAGCAGAAAATCTGCCATGACATTTTTTTAAATATGTGTTCCTCTGGAACATTTAAAGGAGGCTTTTATTTGTAACCTAATTAAGGAGAGATATTGCAGGAAGATGACCATCCATGCATTCTTTTTACAGGATTACACACACACTCAGCAACATGGTAATTATTTTTCTTTCTAGCTCTTCTAATATAATCACCAAGAAATCTGCTGATACATGTAATTACTTATTATTTTTAGCTTTACTATAAAGTAGGGCTCCCCTAAGAAGTAGCATTTCTCAGTTGTCTCCGTAATGAATGAGAAGCCTGATAGTTTATAAGCTCAAAAGCCTACAATCAAGGTAATTTCTATTTGATTTCTGCAAGGGGACTTCCTCATTGCCCATGAGAATTGAAGTCTCAAGGTAATTGTTAGTGCTGAGGCCATGCTGGGAGCAGCTGCCTCCCTCTGTTTCCCTCTGTCTCCTGGTAGGATGACAATGATGCCCTTCTGGCTTGGTCCTGCTCTGGTGGGGATTGCAGGACATCTGGACATCTGTGCCTTGTTCTCTCTCCTGTTGAGAAGACAGTGTGCCTCCAGTGCCTCTCTGAACTCTGTATTACTTACCTGCAAGCTAGAGATCCTGACTGTGGGCTCCCTCACTGGTTGAATAGGTAAAGCACAAGTGAGTTTTAGAGCAGTGAAATGCTTTGGTTTGATATAGTAATGGTGGATACATAACACTATGCATTTATCAAAATCCATAGAACTTTATAACACATACACTGGAACTTAATGTATGCAAATTAAAACAAATTATTTGGGAGGTTGTGAGAATCCTAAGACGGAGTGCAGCTGTGCCAAAAAAAGAATGTAAATATTACAAATGTATAAAACAACCTCACTGAAGGGTGTGGTGGTAAGAGGTGCTGTACTAAAATCACTCAACTTTGGAGATGAGTGGAGTTTATAAGATAAAGGTAAAGGAACTACAACATAAGCACTCTACTCTAGATGATGAAATTGTTTCCCATGGGAGTACAGATTAACACTTCTCATTCTGCTGTACATGTGCTCTGGGATTGAGCAATTAAGTGAAGTTGTGGAAGCAGTTTCTCACTGTTGGGGTGGGAGATACAGATAAGCAAGGGGAGGAGACAAGAATGACCCATGCAGTAAAGGATTCAGGTGAAAACATCAGTATGAACTCAAATTTAGCTTAGTAGTGATATAGAGGGTTACACATAAAAAGTTTATAAATATGTGTATATATGTGCGTTAGTATACACACGTATATCCTTGTTGTGCTAGCTGAGGTAGTTCAGAAGAAACCACACAGCAGCAATGAGCATACTTAAGGCTCACATCTTGGATTCAAATACAAGCATACCTCATTTTACTGTGCTTTGCTTTATTTCGCTTTGCAGATATGGCACTTTTTACAAATTGAAATTTTGTGGTGACCTTGAACCAAGCATGTCTATCAGCACCATTTTCCCAACATTTGCTCACTTTGTATGTCTGTCACATTTTGATAGTTCATATTGAAAGAATATTTCAAACTTCTTTTTTTTTATTCTTATGTTAATCCCCATACATTACATCATTAGTTTTAGAGGTAGTGTTCCATGATTCATTGTTTGTGCATAACACCCAGTGCTCCATGCAGAATGTGCCCTCCTCAATACCCACCACCAGGCTAACCCATCCTCCCACCCCTCTCCCCTCTAGAACCTTCAGTTTGTTTTTCAGAGTCCATCATCTCTCATGGTTCGTCTACCCCTCCGATTTCCCCCGCTTCATTCTTCCCCTCCCACTACCTTCTTCTTCTTCTTTTTTTTTTCTTAACATATATTGCATTATTTGTTTCAGAGGTACAGATCTGAGATTCAACAGTCTTGCACAACTCACAGCGCTTACCAGAGCACATACCCTCCCCTGTCTATCACCCAGTCACCCCATCCCTCCCACCCCACCCGCACTCCAGCAACCCTAAGTTTGTTTCCTGAGATTAAGAATTCCTCATATCAGTGAGATCATATGATACATGTCTTTCTCTGTTTGACTTATTTCGCTCAACATAATACCCACCAGTTCCATCCACGTCATTGCAAATGACAAGATCACATTCCTTTTTATGGCTGCATAATATTCCATTGTATATATATACCACCTCTTCTTTATCCATTCATCTGTCGATGGACATCTTGGCTCTTTCCACAGTTTGGCTATTGTGGACATTGCCGCTATAAACATCAGGGTGCACATACCCTTTTGGATCCCTACTTTTGTATCTTTGAGGTAAATACCCAGTAGTGCAATTGCTGGATCATATGGTAGCTCTATTTTCTTTTCTTTTTTTTTTTTAAAGATTTTACTAATTTATTTGACAGAGAGAGACACAGCGAGAGAGGGAACACAAGCAGGGGGAGTGGGAGAGGGAGAAGCAGGCTCCCCGCAGAGCAGGGAGCCCGATGCGGGACTCGATCCCAGGACCGTGGGATCATGACCCGAACTGAAGGCAGTCGCTTAACCAACTGAGCCACCCAGGCACCCAGTAGCTCTATTTTCAACATTTTGAGGAACCTCCATACTGTTTTCCAGAGTGGCTGCACCAGCTTGCATTCTCACCAACAGTATAGGAGGGTTCCCATTTCTCCACATCCCTGCCAACATCTGTCCTTTCCTGACTTGTTAATTGTAGCCATTCTGACTGGTGTGAGGTGGTATCTCATTGAGGTTTTGATTTGGATTTCCCTGATGCCGAGCGATATTGAGCACTTTTTCATGTGTCTGTGGGCCATTTGGATGTCTTCTTTGGGAAAATGTCTGTTCATGTTTTCTGCCCATTTCTTGATTGGATTCTTTGTTCTTTGGGTGTTGAGTTTGATAAGTTCATCATAGATTTTGGATACTACCCCTTAATCTGATATGTCATTTGCAAATATCTTCTCCCATTCTGTCGGTTGTCTTTTGGTTTTGTTGACTGTTTCCTTTGCTTTGCAAAAGCTTTTTATCTTGATGAAGCCCCAATAGTTCATTTTTGCCCATGCTTCCCTTGCCTTTGGCAATGTTTCTAGGAAGAAGTTGCTTCGGCTGAGGTCAAAGAGGTTGCTGCCTGTGTTCTCCTTTAGGATTTAGATGGACTCCTGTCTCACATTGAAGTCTTTCAACCATTTGGAGTCTATTTTTGTGTGTGGTGTAAGGAAATGGTCCAGTTTCATTCTTCTGCATGTGGCTATCCAATTTTCCCAACACCATTTGTTGAAGAGACTGTCTTTGTTCCATTGGACATTCTTTCCTGCTTTGTCAAAGATGAGTTGACCATAGAGTTGAGGGTCCATTTCTGGGCTCTCTATTCTGTTCCATTGATCTATGTGTCTATTTTTGTGCCAGTACCATGCTGTCTTGATGATGACAGCTTTGTAATAGATCTGGAAGTCCGGAATTGAGATGCCACCGGCTTTGCTTTTCTTTTTCAACATTCCTCTGGCTATGCGGGGTCTTTTCTGGTTTCATACAAATTTGAGGATGATTTCTTCCATTTCTTTGAAAAAAGTGGATGGTATTTTGATGGGGATTGCATTGAATGTGTAGATTGCTCTAGGTAGCATTGACATTTTCACAATATTTGTTCTTCCAATCCATGAGCATGGCATGTTTTTCCATTTCTTTGCGTCTTCCTCAATTTCTTTATGAGTATTTTATAGTTTTCTGAGTACAGATACTTTGTCTCTTTGGTTAGATTTATTCCTAGGTATCTTATGGTTTTGGGTGCAATTGTAAATTAGATCAACTCCTTAATTTCTCTTTCTTCTGTCTTGTTGTTGGTTTATAGGAATGCCACTGATTTCTGTGCATTGATTTTATATCCTGCCACTTTACTGAATTCCTGTATGAGTTCTAGCAGTTTTGGGGTGGAGTCTTGGGGTTTTCCACATAAAGTATCATATCATATGCAAAGAGTGAGAGTTTGACTTCTTCTTTGACGATTTGGATGCCTTTTATTTCTTTTTGTTGTCTGATTGCTGTGGCTAGGACTTCCAATACTATGTTGAATAGCAGTGGTGATAGTGGACATCCCTGCCACGTTCCTGACCTTAGGGGGAAAGCTCTCAGTTTTTCCCCATTGAGAATGATATTCGCTGTAGGTTTTTCATAGATGGCTTTTATGTTATTGAGGTATGTACCCTCTATGCCCATACTCTGAAGAGTTTTGACCAAGAAAGGATGCTGTAGTTTCTCAAAAGCTTTTTCTGCATCTCTTGAGAGGATCATATGATTCTTGTTCTTTCTTTTGTTAATGGATTGTATCACATTGATTGATTTGCGGATGTTGAAACAACCTTGCAGCCCAGGGATAAATCCCACTTGGTCGTGGTGAATAATCCTTTTAATGTACTGTTGGATCCTATTGGCTAGTATTTTGGTGAGAATTTTTGCATCCATGTTCATCAGGGATATTGGTCTGTAATTTTCCTTTTTGATGGGGTCTTTGTCTGGTTTTGGAATCAAGGTAATGCTGGCCTGATAAAATGAGTTTGGAAGTTTTCCTTCCATTTCTATTTTTTTTGGAACAGTTTCAGAAGAATAGATATTAATTCTTCTTGAAATGTTTGGTAGAATTCCCCTGGGAAGCCCTCTGGCCCTGGGCTTTTGTTTGTTGGGAGATTTTTGATGACTGCTTCAATTGCCTTAGTGGTTATTGGTCTGTTCAGGTTTTCTATTTCTTCTTGTTTCAGTTTTGGTAGTTGATACATCTCTAGGAATGCATCCATTTCTTCCAGATTATCAAATTTGCTGGCATAGAGTTGCTCATAATAGGTTCTTATAATTGTTTGTATTTCTTTGGTGTTGGTTGTGATCTCTCCTCTTTCATTCATGATTTTGTTGATTTGGGTCATTTCTCTTTTCTTTTTGATAAGTCTGGCCAGGGGTTTATCAATCTTGTTCATTCTTTCAAAGAACCAGCTCCTAGGTTCGTTGATCTGTTCTACTGTTCTTTTGGTTTCTATTTCATTAATTTCTGCTCTGATCTTTATTGCTTCTCTTGTCCTGCTGGGTTTAGGCTTTATTTGCTGTTCTTTCTCCAGCTCCTTTAGGTGTAGGGTTAGGTTGTGTACTTGAGACCTTTCTTGTTTCTTGAGAAAGGCTTGTATTGCTATATACTTTCATCTTAGGACTGCCTTTGCTGCATCCCAAAGATTTTGAACAGTTGTGTTTTCATTTTCATTGGTTTCCATGTATTTTTTTAATTCTTCTTTAATTTCCTGGTTGACCCATTCATTCTTCAGTTGGATGCTCTTTAGCCTCCATGTATTTGAGTTCTTTCTGACTTTCCTCTTGTGATTGAGTTCTAGTTTCAAAGCATTGTGGTCTGAAAATAGGCAGAGAATGATCCCAAACTTTTGGTACCAGTTGAGACCTGATTTATGACCTAGGATGTGATCTATTCTGGAGAATGTTCCATGGGCACTAGAGAAGAATGTGTATTCCGTTGCTTTGGGATGGAATGTTCTGAATATGTCTGAAGTCCATTTGGTCCAGTGTGTCATTTAAAGTCTTTATTTCCTTGTTGATAGGTCTGTGGATAGGTCTGTTGCCAATCTAATGTTTCTACCATTGTAGGTTACAGATCTCTTCTCCTGAGGTGCTTTTGGGCGTTTCTCTTTGTCTATGAGACTCGTAAATTTTACTATTAGATGTCGGGGTGTTGACCTATTTTTATTGATTTTTAGAGGGGTTCTCTGTCCTTTCTGGATTTTGATGCCTGTTTCCTTCCCCAAATTAGGGAAGTTCTGTGCTATAATTTGCTCCAGTATACCTTCTGCCCCTCTCTCTCTTTCTTCTTCTTCTGGGATCCCAATTATTCTAATGTTGTTTCATCTTATGGTATCACTTATCTCTCGAATTCTGCCCTCGTGATCCAGTAGTTGTTTATCTCTCTTTTTCTCAGCTTCTTTATTTTCCATCATTTGGTCTTCTATATTACTGATTCTCTCTTCTGCCTTATTTATCTTAGCAGTTAGCGCCCCCTTTTTTTATTTCACCTCATTAATAGCCTTTTTGACTTTGACTTGGTTAGATTTTAGTTCTTTTATTTCTCCAGAAAGGGTTTCTCTAATAACTTCCATATTTTTTTCAAGCCCAGCAAGTATCTTTAAAGTGATGATTCTGAACTCTAGATCTGACATCGTACTAATGTCCGTATTGAGTAGTTCCCTGGCAGTTGGTACTACCTCTTGTTCTTTTTGTTGAGGTGATTTTTTCCGTCTTGTCATTTTGTGCAGAGGAGAATAGATTAATGAGAGAACAAAATGCTAGCAGGGTAACAACGTCCCCAGAAAATATACTCTAAACAAATCAGAAAAGACCTGAAGCAGTGGAAAAAGAAACAGAAAGAGAGAAGAAAGAAAAAGAAAAAAGAAAGAAAAGAAAAAGAAAAAGATAAAGATAAAAACAAACACAAACAAACAAAACAAAACAACAACAACAACAAAAACCGAATGTGATCAAATATGATCAGGCTGGTATATAGATCAGTGCCACACACTAGATTTTGGGTGTATTTTGGTCTGTGAGAAGAAAGTGCCTCTCAAAATTTTAAAGAAAGAAAAACTTATATATGTACAAAAAATAAGGGTTGATATGATGAAAGGATGGAATATGACTGTAAAGATGGAAATTCTAAAAAAATTTATAAAAGGAATTGATAAGAAGTTGTTTGAAAAAATAAAGAAGAGTATTTAAAAAAAGAAAAAAGAAAAAAAAAAGGGAGAGAATGTGATCAGGCAGGGGAGTAGAAAAAACCATATACTAGAGATTTAGGGTATATTTTAATCTGTTAGAAGAAACTATGTCAAAATTTTAAAGAGAGAACAACTTATGCCAAAAATACGGGTAACTACTATGAAGGGATAGAATATGACTCTAAAAATGAAAAATAAAAATGTTTTTTTAAAAAAGGGATTGATAAGATGTTGAAAAAGGGAAAACTAAAAATTCAAAAAAAAAAAGAAAAAAGACAGTTAAAAATAATTAACTTTGAAAGACTAAAGAATCATGGTAAAAAAGCCATGAATTCTATGTGCAGTATTCCCCTAGCGCTGGAGTTCTGCCGTTCTCATTGATCGTAAACTTGGTCTTGGCTGGCTGTTCTTGCTGATCTTCTGGGGGAGGGGCCTTTTGCCGTGGTTTCCAAATGTCTTTGCCGGAGGCGGAATTGTCCCGCCCTTGCCCCCTCCCGGCTAAGTAATCTGCTCAGGTTTGCTCTCTGGAGCTTTTGTTCCCTGCAAGCTTTCCATACAGTTTTGGAGGCCGAGAGTGAAAATGGTGGCTTCCCAATCTCTGCCCCAGAGGAGCCGAGAACTCGGGGCCCCGCTCCTCAGTGAGCCCCCAGAGAAAAGCCATCAGTCACTCCCGTCTCCCCCGTCTCTGGCCACACTCCGTGCTCACCTGACCTGTGACCGTGCATTTCTATCTCTGGCACCCAACCCCGGGTGGAGTCTCCAAACCCAGCAGATCCCTGTGGTGCATTCCCACGTGGCTCCTCCCGGGGGAGGAATGTGAGTCTCCCCGGATCTGACGCTTGTTGGGTCCCTGCTGGAGGAGCAGTGGCCTGACTGTGCCGCGGATCACGGTTTATGGCAACCCCGAGCTGAAAGCCCCTGCCTGGGCTCCACCTCTGCAGCTGGCTTCCCTGCTCCGATACCTGGGAGCTCTGCCACACTCAGGCACCCCCGATCTTTCTGTGACCCCAATGGTCCTGAGACCACACTGTCCTGGAGGGTTCCACCCCCCACTTAGCCACCAGAGTGACGTCCCTCAGCGGAGAAGACTTTTAAAAGTTCCGATTTTGTGCTCCGTGGTTCTATCACTTGCCAGAAGCGGCCGACGGAGGCCCCTCCCCCACCGTCTATCCTCCCGAATATTGCCTCGGATTCACTTCTCTGCACGTCCTGCCTTCCAGAAAGTGGTCGCTTTTCTGATGAGAGAGTTGTTGCTATTCTTTTCTTCGATCTCCTGTTGAGTTTGTAGGTGTTCAGAACGGTTTGATCCCTATCCAGCTGAATTCCTGAGAGGAGACGAAATCCAGGTCTCCTACTCCTCCGCCATCTTGCTCCACCCCCCCGAATATTTCAAACTTCTTTATTGTTATATTTGTTATGGTGACCTGTGTTCAGTGATCTTTGATGTAACTATTGTAATTTAGGGGGGATACCACAAACCATGCACATATAAGATGGTAAATGTAATTGATAAATGTTGTCTGTGTTCTGACTGCCCCACTGACAAGTCAGTCATTCCCACATCTCTCTCCCTCTCCTTGGGCCTCCCTATTACCTGATATATAACAATATTGAAATTAGGTCAATTAATAACCCTAAGATGGCCTTTCACTCCTCAAGTGAAGGGAAGAGTTCCATGCCACTTTAAATCAAAAGCTAAAAATGATTAAATTTAGTAAGGAAGCATGTCAAAAGCTGAGATAGGCCTCTTGCAGCAAACAGTTAGCCAAGTGGTGAGTACAAAGGAAAGGTTCTTAAGTTAAAAGTGCTACTCCAGTGAATACATGAATGACAAGAAAGTGAAACAGGTTCATTGCTGATATGGAGAAGGTTTCAGTGGTCTGGATAGAAGATCACACCAGCCACAACATTTCCTTGAGCCAAAGCCTAATCCAGAGCAAGGCCCTAACTCTCATCAATTCTATAAAGGCTGAGAGGTGAGGAAGGTGCAGAAGACAAATTTGAAGCTATCAGAGGTAGTTCATGAGGTTTAAGGAAAGAAGTCAGCCCCATAACATAACAGTGTAAGGTGAGGCAGCAAGTACCGATATAAAAGCTGCAGCAAGTTATCCAGAAGATCTAGTGAAGATAAGTATTGAAGGTGGCCACACTGAACAACGATTTTCAATGTAGATAAAACAGCCTTATATTTGAAGACAATACCATCTAGGAATTCCATAGCTATAAAGGAGAAGTCAGTGCCTTTCTTCAAAACTTCAAAGAAATGCTGATTCTCTTGTTAAGGATTAATGCAGCTGGTAACTTTAAGTTGCTGCAATCTCATGATAAAACTTGAACAGATGACAATTTGCTTCTTATGGGTGAGCAAAGAAGGTGGTTTCTGGAGATGGAATCTACTCCTGGTGAAGATGTTGTGAAGATTGTTGAAATGACAACAAAGGATCAGAAATTACATTTGCTTAGTTGATAAAGCAGTGTAAGGTTTGAGAGGCTTGACTCCAACTGTAAAAGAAGTTCTACTGTGGGTAAAATGTTATCAAATAGCACTGCATGGGGCGCCTGGGTGGCTCAGTCAGTTAAGTGTCCAACTCTTGATTTCAGCTCAGGTCATGAACTCAAAGTCATGCAATTGAGCCCTGCGCCAGGCTTCACAGTCAGCACAGAGTCTGCTTGAGAGTCCCTCTTCTCCCCCTCTGTCCCACCCCTGCTCATGCTTTCTCTCTCTCTCTAAAATAAATACATAAATAAAATCTTAAAAAAAAAAAAAAGCACTGCATGTTACTGAGAAAATGTGAAAGGAAGAGTCAAACTTCACCATTGTCTTATTTTTAGAAATTGCCACAGACATCCCAAACTTCAATAGCCACCACCCTGATCAGTCAGTAACCATCAATACTGAGGCAAAACCCTCCACCAGCAAAAAGATTATGACTCGCTGAAAGCTCAGATGATGGTTAGCATTTTTTTTTTACCAATAAAGCATTTTTAAATTAAGGTATGTGCATTTCTTTAGATATAATGCCATTGTACATTAATATACTGCAGTGTAGTGTGAACATAACTTTTATATGTACTGGAAAACCAAAATATTCATTAGACTTACTTTATTTTGATATTTGTTTTATTGCAGTGGTCTGGAACTAAACCACAATATATCTGAGGTTATGTCTGTACCCTTCTCCAATAAAAGGAACCAGGCTTCCTTGATAAATAGCAAATTCTAAGACAGGGACAGGAAATGTATAAGATAAGAGTGCATTTTATAAGGCAGAAATGTAATGCCTCCTGTAATGCAAGAGAGTAAGGACATGGTAAAAACAAAATCAAACAAAACCACATTCATGAGGGTTGGTTCAAAAAACACAGAAGCCAACTACAAGAGCTCCCAGAGGCCATGGCCAGTGCAATTTGATAATGACATAAATAAAGCAGTCTGGAATTATAACCCAGAATACAAAATAAATATTCATGAGTCCATTCAGACTCCTAAATCCTTAATTTTAATCTGTGCATAATAACTTCCTTTCAAAGAAGATGGTATGCAAAAGGGAGAAAAGAGTAACTGTTCAATGGAAGAACTTGACAAATGTAAACCCCATCCAGATGAATATCAAGAGTATTATTCATGTTGACATCAGGCACTCTTGATAAGATGTGATGAAATTGCCATTTTGCCTCTGTAGTCTTCCTCATGGAAACCAATAACCTTAACTTAATTGTGAAAAGAAAATCAAATAAATCCCAACAGTTTTCCCTCCCTTCCCCAGTGGTCCTCTGCTCTATTCCTTATGTTCCACATATGAGTGAAACCATATGATAATTGTCTTTCTCTGTTTGACTTATTTCACTTGGCATAATCCCCTCCAGTTCCATCCATGTCACTGCAAATGGTAGGTATTCATCCTTTCAGATGGCTGAGTAATATTCTATTGTATATATGAACCACATCTTCTTTATCCATTCATCTGTTGAAGGACATCTCAGCTCCTTCCATAGTTTGGCTATTGTGGACATTACTGCTATGAACATTGGAGTGCATGTGCCCCTTCTTTTCACCACATCTGTATCTTAAGGATAAATACTTAGTAGTACAATTGCTGGGTCATAGGGTACCTCTGTTTTTAATGTCTTGAGGAACCTCCATACAGTTTTCCAGAGTGGCTGTACCAGCTTGCATTCCCATCTACAGTGTAAGAGGGTTCCCCTTTCTCAGCATCCTTGCCAACATTCATTATTTCCTGTTTTGTTAATTTTTCCCATTCTAACTGGTGTAAGGTGGTATCTCATTGTGGTTTTGATTTGTATATCCCTGATGGCTAGTGATGTTGAACATTTTTTCATGTGTCTGTTTGCCTTTGTATGTCTTCTTTGGAGAATTTGGAGAAGTGTCTGTTCATGTCTTCTGCCCATTTCTTGACTGGATTATTTGGTTTTTGGGTGTTGAGTTTGAGAAGTTCTTTATAGATCTTGGATACCAGCCCTTTATCTGTAATGCCATTTGCAAGGATCTTCTCCCATTCTGTGGGTTGCCTTTAAGTTTTGTTGACTGTTTCCTTTGCAGAAGTTTTATCTTGATGAAGTTCCAAAAGTTCATTTTTGCTTTAGTTTCCCTTGCCTTTAGAGACGTGTCTTGAAAGAAGTTGCTATGGCTGATGTTGAAGAGGTTATGGGTATTAAGGAGGGTGCATGTTGTGATGAGCACTGGGTATTATACACAACTAATGAATCATTGAACACTACATCAAAAACTAATGATGTACTATATGTTGGCCATCTGAAACTAATAATTAAAAAAATAAAATAAATAAAATAAATAAATCCCAACAGATAGGAAGTCTACAAGATACCTGACCAGCACTCCTGGTCAGGAGTAAGGACATGGGAAAAATGGAAAAGGTTTTTCAAGCAAATACTAACCACATGAAAGCTGGTGTCACTATCACAATATTAATAAAAGGGATTTTACTACAAAAGTTGTGTGGTAAATGGAACACTAAATAATAAAAAAGGTTTACACAATAAGAAATACACAATAAATCAAAACTTTTATGCACTTATAAATATAGTTTAAATATTTATATTTATATCATATTTGATAAGTCTCCTGGGTAAATAGAAAAATCACTTATATAGTGGGATTTTTTTTAATTCAAATTCTAGTTAGTTGATAAAGTGTTCAATATTGGTTTCAGGAGTAGAGTTCAGTGGTTCATCACCTACACATAACACCCAGTGCTAATCACAACAAATGCCCTCCTTAATACCCATCACCCACCTAGCCCACTCCCTACTCACCTCCCTCCATCAACCCTGTTTATTCTCCACAGTCAAGAGTCTCTTATGGCTTCTTTACCTCTCTCCCTGCCCCCCCAGTGTTCACACATTTTGTTTCTTAAATTTATCTAGTGAGATACTTTGACACTCATTTCCTAATTAATTATGAGGTCATCTAGGAAAAGAATTAGGATTTAGAAGATTTGAGCCACACAATGAATACTCTTTTTTTTTAAGATTTTATTTATTTATTGGAGAGAGAGAAAGAGAGAGCAGGAGCAGGGGGGAGGGGCAGAGGAATTGGGAGAAGCAGGCTCCCCGCTGAACAGGGATCCTGATGAGAGGACCAATCCCAGGATCCTGGGATCATGACCTGAGCTGCAGGCAGATGCTTTACCAACTGAGCCACACAGGTGCCTCAAAATGAACACTCCTGATTTGATGAACACAGAATATGTGCTTCTCTCAAGCACATGTAGATCATATTCTTCAAAAAAATAACTACAGATTAGGACACAAACCATGCTCAATAATTTTTAAAGAACTGCTATCATAAAGTTATTCTCTCTGACCACAATGCAATTAATTAGAAATCAATTACTAAAATATAAATTAAATGTTATAATCTTAGCAATTAAACAGCATACTTATAAATTACCCATGAGACAAGGAAGAAATCAAAATGAAAAATTAAAATTAATTACAATTAAACATAAAAATATTATAATCCAAACCTTTTTTAAGAAAATGAGGAAGGAGCATAAGAACACATACAGCAGTGATTAGAAAGATAGTTAAAAGTTAATAAAAACACAATTTACAACTGTGTCAATAGAAATTAGATCAAATAGAAAACACATCTAGAAAAAAATAAGCTTTCTAAAGAGATTCGAGAATGAATAAAAAATCTGAAACTCCTATAACCATTAAGGCAATTGAATCTGTATTTCAGAATCTTCCCACAAGAGAAGACACCAGGTCATTTTACATAATAGTTAAATTAAGCTTTGAAAGAACATATTATTCTAACAAGATAAAACTCTCCCAGAAGCAGACAAAAAAAGTTGGATTCATTGTTCAACAATGGAAACCTTAATATTATAATCTAAAAAGGAAAGTATGAGAACAAGAATTAGTAGTTAAACATAATCATAAATGTAGATGCAGAAATCCTAAGCAAGATATAGGATCACCAAATAGAGCAATATTACAAAGTTAGACTCTTGGGAGGAGCAAGATGGAGGAGGAGTAAGAGATCTAAATTTTGTCTGGTCCCAGGAATTCAGCTGGATAGGGATCAAACCATTCTGAACACCTACGAACTCAACAGAAGAAAAGAATAGCAGCAATTCTCTGAACAGAAAAACGACCACTTTCTGGAAGGTAGGACATGTGGAGAAGTGAATCCAAGGTGATATTCGGGAGGGTAGACGGTGGGGGAGGGGGCCTCCATCAGCCACTTCTGGCAAGTGATAGAGCAGCGAAGCATAAAATCGGAACTTTTAGAAGTCTGCTCTGCCGAGGGACGTCGCTCCAGTGGCTAAGCCGGGGGTGGAACCCTCGCTGGGAAAGTGTGGTCTCAGGACCCTCGGGTCACAGAAAGACCAGGGGTGCCTGAGTGTGGCAGAGCTCCTAGGTATCAGAGCAGGGAAGCCGGCTACAGAGACGGAGCCAAGGAGTGGGCTCTCAGCTCAGGGTTGTCATAAACTGATCTGCAGCACAATCAGGCCATTGCTCTTCCAGCAGGGACCCAACAGTGGCAGATCCAGGGAGATTCCTCTTCCTCCCCCAGGAGGAGCAATGCAGGAGGGCACCCCAGGGATCTGCTGGGTTTGAAGACTCCACACAGGGTTGGGTGCCAGAGATAGAAACGCTCGGTCACTGGCCTGGTGAGCACAGAGTGTGGCCGGAGACTGGGGAGATGGGAGTGATTGACTGCTTTTCTCTGGGGGCTCACTGAGGAGTGGGGCCCCAATTTCATGGCTCCTCCAGGCCAGAGATTGGGAGGCTGCCATTTTCACTCTTGGCCTCCAAAGCTGTACAGAGAGCTTGCAGGGAACAAAAGCTCCTGAGAGCAAACCCGAGCAGATTACTTAGCCCAGACCCAGCAACTACAGGGCAATTCCGCTTCTGGCAAAGACATTTGGGAACCACGGCAACAGGCCCCGCCCCCAGAAGATCAGCAAGAACAGCCAGCCAAGACCAAGTTTACTCATCAATAAGAATGGCAGAACTCCAGTGCTAGGGGAATACTGCACATAGAATTCATGGCTTTTCCCCCATGATTCTTTAGCCTTTCAAAGTTAATTTTTTTAACTTTTTCTTTTCTTTTTTTAATTTTTCTTTTTCCCTTTTTCAACCAACATCTTATTAATCTTTTTTTTTAAATCTTTTTTATTTTTCATTTTTAGAGTCATATTCTATTTCTTCATAGTAATTAACCTTATTTTTGGTGTATATATATATATATAAGTTGTTCTCTCGTTACAATTTTGAGATACAGTTTCTTCAAACAGACCAAAATATAACCTAAATCTCTAGTGTATGGCTTTGTTCTAGTCTCCTGCCTGATCACATTCTCTCCCGTTTTTTTTTAATCCTCTTCTTTTTTTTCAACCAACTTCTTATCAATTCCTTTTTAAAATCTTTTATACTTTTCATTTTTACAGTCATATTCCATCCCTTTGTTGTATTTACCCTTATTTTTGTACATATATAAGTTTTTCTTTCTTTAAAATTTAGGGAGGCACTTTCTTCTAACAGACTAAAATACGCCCCAAATCTAGTGTGTGGCACTGATCTATGCACAAGCCTGATCATATTTGATCATATTCTGTTTTTTTGTTTGTTTGTTTTTATCTTTTTCTTTATTTTTTTCTTTTTCTTTCTTTCCCTTTCTTTATCCTGGTTTCAGGTCTCTTCTGATTTGTTTACTGTATATTTTTCTGGGGTCATTGTTACCCTGTTAGCATTTTGTTCTCTCATTCATCTATTCTCCTCTGGACAAAATGAAAAGATGGAAAATCGCCTCAAAAAAAAAAAAAAAAAAAGAACAAGAGGCAGTACAGACTGCCAGGGACTTAATCAATATGGACATCAGGAAGATGTCAGAGCTAGAGTTCAGAATGATAATTTTAAAGACACTAGCTGGGCTTGAAAAATGCATGGAAGATATTAGAGAAAAGCTTTCTGGAGAAACAAAAGAACTAAAATCTAACCAAGTCAAAGTAAAAAAGTCTATTAATGAGGTGAAATCAAAAATGGAGGCTCTAACTGCTAGGATAAATGAGGCAGAAGAGAGAAGTAGTGATATAGAAGACCAAATGATGGAAAATAAAGAAGTTGAGAAAAAGAGAGATAAACAACTACTGGATCATAAGGGCAGAATTTGAGAGATAAGCGATACCATAAGATGAGACAATATTAGAATAATTGGGATCCCAGAAAAGGAAGAAAGAGAGAGAGGAGCAGAAGGTCTATTGGAGCAAATTATAGCAGAGAACTTCCCTAATTTGGGGAAGGAAACACACATCAAAATCCAGGAGGCATGGAAAACCCCCCTCAAAATCAATAAAACTAGGTCAACACCCCGACATCTAATAGTAAAACTTACGAGTCTCAGAGAAAAAGAGAAAATCCTGAAAGCAGCTCGGGAGAAGAGATCTGTAACCTACAATGGTAGAAACATTAGATTGGCAACAGACCTATCCACAGAGACCTGGCATGCCAGAAAGGATGGACATGATATATTCAGAGCACTAAACGAGAAAAATATGCAGCCAAGAATACTGTATCCAGCTACGCTGTCATTGAAAATAGAAGGAGAGATAAAAAGCTTCCAGGACAAACAAAAACTAAAGGAATTTGCAAAACCGAAACCAGCCCTACAAGAAATTTTGAAAGGGGTCCTCTAAGCAAAGAGAGAGCCTAAAAGCAACATAGACCAGAAAGGAACGCAGACAATATACAGTAACAGTCACCTTACAGGCAATACAATGGCACTAAATTCCTATCTTTCAATAGTTACCCAGAATGTAAATGGGTTAAATGCCCCAATCAAAAGACACAGGCTATCAGATTGGATTAAAAAACAAGACCCATCGATATGCTGTCTGCAAGAGACTCATTTTAGACCCAAAGACACCCCCAGATTGAAAGTGAGGTGGTGGAAAACCATTTACCATGCTAATGGACATCAGAAGAAAGCTGGGTGGCCATACTTATATCAGACAAATGAGATTTTAAACTAAAGACTATAACAAGAAATGAGGAAGGACATTATATCATACTTAAAGGGTCTATCCAACAAGAAGATCTAATAATTGTAAATATCTATGCCCCTAACATGGGAGCAGCCAATTATATAAGGCAATTAATAACAAAAGCAAAGGAACACATCAACAACAATACAATAATAGTGGGGGACTAAAACACCTCCCTCACTGAAATGGACAGATCATCTAAGCAAAAGATAAACAAGAAAATGAAGACTTTAAATGACACACTGGACCAAATGGACTTCACAGACATATTCAGAACATTCCATCCCAAAGCAACAGAATACACATTCTTCTCTAGAGCTCATGGAACATTCTCCAGAATAGATCACATCTTACATCACAAATCAGGTCTCAACTGGTACCAAAAGATTGGGATCATTCCCTGCCTATTTTCAGACCACAATGCTTTGAAACTAGAACTCAATCACAAGAGGAAAGTCAGAAAGAACTCAAATACATGGAGGCTAAAGAGCATCCTACTGAAGAATGAATGGGTCAACCAGGAAATTAAAGAAGAATTAAAAAAAATACATGGAAACCAATGAAAATGAAAACACAACTGTTCAAAATCTTTGGAATACAGCAAAGGCAGTCCTAAGAGGAAAGTATATAGCAATACAAGCCTTTCTCAAGAAGCAAGAAAGGTCTCAAATACACAACCTAACCCTACACCTAAAGGAGCTGGAGAAAGAACAGCAAATAAAGCCTAAACCCAGCAGGAGAAGAGAAGTAATAAAGATCAGAGCAAAAATCAATGAAATACAAACCAAAAGAACAGTAGAACAGATCAACGAAACTAGGAGCTTGTTCTTTGAAAGAATTAACAAGATTGATAAACCCCTGGCCAGACTATTCAAAAAGAAAAGAGAAAGGGCTCAAATAAATAAAATCATGAATGAAATAGGAGAGATCACAACCAACACCAAAGAAATACTATTAGGGCGCCTGGGCGGCTCATTTGGTTAAGCGACTTCCTTTGGCTCAGGTCATGATCCTGGAGTCCTGCATCAGGTTCCATGCTCAGCAGGGAGTCTGCTTCTCCCTCTGACCCTCCCCCCTCATGCTCTCTCTATCTCATTCTGTCTCTCAAATAAATAAATAAAATCTTAAAAAAAAAGAAATAAAAAAATTATAAGAACATGTTATGAGCAACTATATGCCAGCAAATTTGATAATCTGGAAGAAATGGATGCATTCCTAGAGATGTATCAACTACCAAAACTGAACCAAGAAGAAATAGAAAACCTGAACAGACCTATAACCACTAAGGAAATTGAAGCAGTCAACAAAAATCTCCCAACAAACAAAAGCCCAGGGCCAGATGGCTTCCAGGGGAATTCTACCAAACATTTCAAGAAGAATTAATACCTATTCTTCTGAAACTGTTCCAAAAAATAGAAATGGAAGGAAAACTTCCAAACTCGTTTTATGAAGCCACCAATACCTTGATCCCCAAACCAGACAAAGACCCATCAAAAGGAGAATTACAGACCAATATCCTTGATGAATATGGATGCAAAAATTCTCATCAAAGTACTAGCCAATAGGATCCAACAGTAATTAAAAAGATTATTCACCATGACCAAGTGGGATTTATCCCTGGGCTGCAAGGTTGGTTCAACATCCGCAAATCAATCAACGTGATACAATACATTAATAAAAGAAAGAACAAGAGCCATATGATCCTCTCAATCGATCCAGAAAAAGCATTTGACAAAGCAGAGCATCCTTTCTTGATCAAAACTCTGCAGAGTATAGGGATAGAGGGTACATACCTCAATAACATAAAAGCCATCTATGAAAAACCCACAGCAACTATCATTCCCAGTGGGAAAATTTGAGAGCTTTTCCCTAAGGTCAGGAACATGGCACGGATGTCCACTATCACCACTGCTATTCAATGTCGTATTAGAAGTCCTAGCCACAGCAATCAGACAACAAAAAGAAATAGAAGGCATCCAAATCAGCAAAGAAGAAGTCAAACTCTCACTCTTTGCAGATGATATGATCCTTTATGTGGAAAACCCAAAAGACTCCACCCCAAAACTGCTAGAACTCATACAGGAATTCAGTAAAGTGGCAGGATATAAAATCAATGCACAGAAGTCAGTCGCATTCCTATACACCAACAACAAGACAGAAGAAAGAGAAATTAAGGAGTCCATCACATTTACAATTGCACCCAAAACCATAAGACACCTAGGAATAAATCTAACCAAAGAGGCAAAGGATCTGTACTCAGAAAACTATAAAATACTCATAAAGAAATTGAGGAAGACACAAAGAAATAGAAGAATGTTCCATGATCATTGATTGGAAGAACAAATATTGTGAAGATGTCAATGCTACCTAGAGCAATCTACACATTTGATGCAATCCCTATCAAAATACCATCTAGTTTTTTCAAAGAAATGGAACAAATAATCCTAAAATTTGTATGGAATCAGAAAAGACCCCAAATAGCCAGAGGAATGTTGAAAAAGAAAAGCAAAGCTGGCGCCATCACAATTCCAGACTTCCAGCTCTATTACAAAGCTGTCATCATCAAGACAGCATGGTACTGGCACAAAAATAGACACATAGATCAATGGAACAGAATAGAGAGCCCAGAAATGGACCCTCAACTCTATCGTCAACTAATTTTTGACAAAGCAGGAAAGAATGTCCAATGGGAAAAGACAGTCTCTTCAACAAATGGTGTTGGGAAAATTGGATAGTCACATGCAGAAGAATGAAACTGGACCATTTCCTTACACCACACACAAAAATAGACTCCAAATGGTTGAAAGACCTCAGTGTGAGACAGGAGTCCATCAAAATCGTAAAGGAGAACACAGGCTGCAACCTCTTCGACCTCAGCTGCAGGAACTTCTTCCTAGAAACATTGCCAAAGGCAAAGGAAGCAAGGGCAAAAATGAACTATTGGGACTTCATCAAGATAAAATGCTTTTGCACAGCAAAAGAAACAATCAACAAAACCAAAAGACAACCGACTGAATAGGAGAATATATTTGCAAGTGACATACCAGATAAAGGGCTAGTATCCAAAATCTATAAAGAACTTAACAAACTCAACACCCAAAGAACAAATGATCCAATCAAAAAATGGGCAGAAGACATGAACAGACATTTTTCCAAAGAAGACATCCAAATGGCCAACAGACACATCAAAAAGTGCTCAACATCACTCGGCATCGGGGAAATCCAAATCAAAACCTCAAGGAGATACCACCTCACGCCAGTCAGAATGGCTAAAATTAACAAGTCAGGAAAGGACAGATGTTGGCTGGGATGCGGAGAAAGGGGAACCCTCCTACACTGTTGGTGGGAATGCAAGCTGGTGCAGCCACTCTGGAAAACACTATGGAGGTTCTTCAAAAAGTTTAAAATAGAGCTACCGTACGACCCAGCAATTGCACTACTGGGTATTTACCCCAAAGATACAAATGTAGGGATCTGAAGGGGTACGTTCACCCTGATGTTTATAGCAGCAATGTCCACAATAGCCTAACTGTGGAAGGAGCCAAGATGTCCCTCGACAGATGACTGGATAAAAAAGAGGTGGTATATATATACAATGGAATACTATGCAGCCATCAAAAGGAATGAGATCTTGCCATTTGCAATGACGTGGATGGAACTGGAGGGTATTATGCTGAGTTAAATAAGTCAATCAGGGAAAGACACATATCATGTGACCTCACTGATATGAAGAATTCTTAATCTCACAAAACAAACTGAGGGTTGCTGGAGTGGGGGGGTGGTGTGAGGGATGGGAGGGCTGGGTGATAGACATTAGGGAGGGTATGTGCTATGGTGAGCGCTATGAATTGTGTAAGGTCGTTGAATCACAGATCTGTACCTCTGTAACAAATAATGCAATATATGTTAAGAAAAAAAAAAGAAGAAGATAGCAGGAGGGGAAGAATGAAGGGGGGGACATCGCAGGGGGAGACAAACCATGAGAGATAATGGACTCTGAAAAACAAACTGAGGGTTCTAGAGAGGAGGGGGTTGAGAAGATGGGTTAGCCTGGTGATGGGTATTAAAGAGGGCACGTTCTGCATGGAGCACTGGGTGTTATGCACAAACAATGAATCATGGAACACTACATCAAAAACTAATGATGTAATGTATGGTGATTAACGTAACAATAAAAAATAAATGAAAAAAAGTTTCAACTCATTGCAAACTAAAGGAATCTAAATAATGCAAACCTTAAGTTTTATCATGGATGTTCACAAATTTTCTGTTTGATTCCCTTAGACAATTTTAGAAGAATTCATTATTATGCCCCATTTTGCAGATGTTGGAAATGAGGCTTAGATATTTTTAGGTATAACACTTGGACTCAGGTTTCCTAAACAGGCCTGAAGTTCAGCCTCTAGAGAGCATGCCCCTAGACCAACAGCAAATTCTCAGCCTCATCCCAGCCCTACTCAGTCAGAAACTGGGGATTGGAGGGAAGACAGCAGTCTGCAATTCATTAAGTCCTCCAAGTAATGCTGATGCACACTCAAATCTGAACAACACTGCCCCAGAACTGTACAGGTAAAGCACCAGAGGAGCTTTAAAGAAAATAGTGATGCCTGGGTCCACTGCTAAGGGGTCTGATTTAATTGGTCTGGAGTGTGTCCAGGTATCTGGACTTTTAGAAACTCCCTGAGAAGTTCTAATGTGCAGCCAGGGTTGCAAGCTGATGCCCTTTTAGAGTGACAGTCCCAAACCATAAATGCCCCTTACACTTTTGAAGTATTTTCAGCCTCTACTGCTAACCAAGGTAGGCAGATTGTTGCTAGACAGGTATTTAATTAGATAGGATACTTCTAAAAGTGTCTCATGAAGACTTTTGATTTCCCTCTGCACCAAATATTAGGATGCTGACTGTAAAAGAATAGGGCATACCCCTCTCACTGAAGAGAAGTAAATGGAATGTTCTTTGGGTTGAAGAAAAAAAAAATAAAAAGAATGTCATTTGGATTGGCCCCATATGGTTCAGTTACTTCTCAATACAGCACAAATTCATTTTAATTTAATGGATTTGTTACAAATTTCCTGAAAAGCTTTTTCAGAAGGAGGTTGTGAATTAGCAGCTCAGCATCCTACTGAGGAAGTCATTATGTAGCTAGCTCCAAGCTGAGATAATCAAATAATAACTAACAATTTATAACTTCCAAAGTAATATTCTTAAATATGAAATTGTGAAAGGGAACATTTGCCAACAGCATTACTGCAGTGGAGATGATTAGCTTTCAAGACAACAAAAAAGTGTGCCCCCTTCTTTGTGGCCATCTGCCCTTGCCTTGGAGATATTTGGGCAGTGGGCACTGATCCAAGTCATTTCTCCTTCTGTAGCTTCCTCTGCTGGGCCTAACAGCATTAGCCACAAATTCAGGGACCCTGCAGAAATATTTTATTTACTCAATTGGTAATGAAAACTAGCAAAAAAAATGTGCTAATTTGAATGATGCCAGAGTGGGGGGAGTGTAAGAATGTCCCATGTTTGGGACATGAGATGTCTCAAGGAAGTGTTGTTTGGGGTAGAATCAACACAGTAACTGGCTGAATCACTGCATTCATCACAGTAATTGTCTAATGGGGTTCTAAGCTAAAGGGTCTCTAAATAAACCCAAATAGGCGAGCTTGAGATTTGCTTAGGATTCAACATTTTCATTACCTTCCGAGCAATATTTTATGATCTCTTGTTCAAAAATATTTTTTTTCACATGAGGATCAATTTTTAGGGTTTCTGACAGACTAACTGGGTATTAAGAAATTTTATTCTGTGAAGAAAAATTCCTCTCACTCTCAAGAAACATCTCATCCATTACGATTGCTGATGCTTAATTGCACCTCATAGTAAGCTCAACTTTTTATAACGGATCATATGTTCATACCATCAGATATTAATACATCTGTGGAACTCACTAATCTATGCATATTTTTTTTAAAGATTTTATTTATTTATTTATTAGAGAGCGAGCGAGAGAGAAACAGCATGAGAGAGGAGAGGGTCAGAGGGAGAAGCAGGCTCCCCGCCAAGCTGGGAGCCCGATGCGGGACTCGATCCCAGGACCCCGGTATCATGACCTGAGCTGAAGGCAGTCGCTCAACCAACTGAGCCACCCAGGCGCCCTCTATGCATATTTTTAATTCCTAGTAAGAATGTCAGTTCCCTGAGAACCGGGTCAGGCAAGGACAATGTGCCTCACAGTTAAAATCCATCTTTAGGTCTTAGATATATGGTAGGCATATCACACGTCTGGTAGTTCTGATGGGGCAGTCTGGATGAATCCACTCACTGTGTTCACACAACACTTTAACCTCTGAGACAAGTGACCTTCAAAACCTGGCTTTGCTGCAAACTACCTATGTACCTTGGGCAAATTGTATCGTATGTGACTCAGTTTCCATGGCTTGTGCCTCAGTTTTTCCACCGGTAAAATGTGATAAAAGTTGTACCAACTTCATAAATTTGTTTTGGAAAGATTAAGTTATTTAATTTGAGGAAAATTCTTAAGAACAGAGCTGACCACATGTTAAGAGTTAGCTAGTAGCAGTAGCAGGGTGGCCACTTTCATGGGAGAGATTTGATTTCTGGGACCCAGAAGAACACTTTGCCATTAAATGTCACCTGTATCTGCATGATTTGGTGTCTTAACTGAAAGTCATGTCATTTTCTTCCTGTTGAATAGATAAATCCTTGTGCCCCCACCCTCCCCACATAAGGTTCAATATTTAAGCCTGTTGCCTGGGGTGGTCTTACCACTGAGAGCAACTGAAATGTCACAGGGTTTGAGTCCCCAGCACCTCCCTGTGACATGAAAAGCCATGGGGGAAATGGAAGCTCAGTTTAAATGGAGAAAGGAGGTAAAAATGAGAAAGGAAAACGAGCCTGGTGTCAATTGGTGGGAAACCAAGTCCTTGTGGAGGAACAGATGCTTGGTGGGGGTGGGGGGGCAGAAATGGACACAACTTAAATGTAAGGACAGTTGGATGCATCAGTAAAATAATTAATTGAATTGTAATTAAGTTAGGGTAAGAAGACCAAATGTACCAAATGCAAGTATAACAAATACAGTATGTCAGAATCCCAACAGGGAACAGATGTGCAATCATTCTCAAATTAGGATCATTTTAGGAGAGACCATTAAAGGAAATATTTACAAAATTGTAGGCAAGGTGTTTCTTTGGCCACCAGGTTTGGGAATTTTCTGGCTGTTAGTGCTCACAGTCCCCTCTGAATGCCCTCTGGCTGAGATGGGTTAATTGAAGTTAGAGGGAGGTCTACAGACACTGTCACATGACAAGGACATTATCATCTGCTTGTGTCCTTTGCTGTTACATTTGGATAATTCAGAAAGGAAGTGCAGAGTGGATCTTGAAGTTTTTGATGACAGATCTTTGAAACTGGCCTGATGTCTCAGTAAACTGCCTTTGGAGTTTATTTTTATCAAGGACCAATTGAGCCAGTAATTCATGGATCCTTTCTTTCATTTCACTACACATTCAACTTATATTGAAGTACTTATTACAATTCTAGGACTGAGGAAGAAACAAAAGAAATGCAGCTTCTTTTTCATCTTCAAGAACTTACAATCTTACTGAGGAGATAGGACACAAAGAAGCTTTATGGTCTGATGGGAAGAGGGTTGACATGGGCGACAAAGACCTGAGCATCCCTGTCAATGACACATTCCTGTCCTTGTTCTTTATCTTCTTTGAAATTTATTTTTACTTACCTGGGTGAAGGCAGTGGCTAGGGAATGGAAGATACGGACAGATAGGGACATCTTGGTGGGGCTCTCAGTAACTTTGAGAACAAACACAATGTTGTAGTAGAGAACTATGAAGTCCAAGACTGGTCAGACCTGGGGGTACTTTCTAGATGAATGAACATCAGCAAATTAATTTTGGGAAGACTGCTTTCCCAGCTGCAAAATGAGGAAAACAATAGATGCTCTTCAAGGTTGCTTTAATTTGATGTAGCACAGGTTAGCGAATTGCCACATTGCAGGTTCCTTAAAGGCAGTAGCTATCTTTCCTTTCTCTTCTAATGGCCATGTATCAGTACCCTGGGGTGGATTCTCATATGAGCAAGAATTTGATAAATATTGCTTGGTTTTATTTAACTACATAAGTGTCTAGCACATAGTAGACAATTAAAAATAGATTTATTATTATTTAGCTCATTTCTAGCTCTGAAATTATGTGATTCATTGATAAGATTTAAATGACAATTACCAATAAAAGGGATAATTCTTTATTTGCCAAAGTATTGTGTCATCTGTTCATTCAGAGATGAAACTCATTGTCTCTTTTCCAGAGTGAAGGCTGAAGGAATTGGACAAGGAAGAGGAGAGGTAATGCAGGGTTTTTAGAGAGGCTTAGAAATGGGCTCTCTAGGACATGAGCCTGATGGGATTGGAACAGTCCTAGAATTCTGGATCCCTAGAGACTGTTGTAAGTGGGATTCTTCCAACAGCCAATCCTGAGCCAAGGGTCTACCTGTCAGTGATTTATTAGGGGCATTCTCCCAGGAGAAGTTGGTAATGTGATAAGACAGGGTAGGGAAGGGGTGCAATATCAAGTGGAGACCCAGCCTCAGCCTGTTCCCATGGAAGCTCTGGAGCATGAATTATACCTCAGGTTTATTTGTCCCATCAGAAGCAGAGGGTTGGGATTTTGAACTTCTGCCTCAGTCAGTCACTGGCTAAGCAACTTCCAGTGTTGGGGAGTGGTGGGAGCTGAGCTTCCAGGCAGTTCCACCAGCTTAAAGACAGTCTTCGGAAGTATGTCATAGGTGTGAGCCATCAGCAACAAAGCACAAGGAAGTTGGAGGGTGGGTGTACAGAGCCATTAAGGGATCCATAGTGATACTGGTGGAGCACCAATAGTGTATGATACCGATTCTGACACCAGGTTTCATTTTCCAGTGGTCTGTCTGGAAAAAGGCATTAAGTAGTTGATGTTGACCCATCTCCTCCTGATCTAATTCAGTCCCATGCAATTTTGTAGTAATAGCACAAGGTGCTGCTTGAGCAGCTTCAAAAGGATGAGGTGGCTGTTGTAGCAAAAGTAATTTCTCCAGAGTTTAAGAGAAGTGAAGATGGCTCTTCAAGGATAGATGCTGAGAAGATGGTGGTTAATGTATAGAAAGGAGGAATTGTTTCTGAAGACAGGAAGGCCACCACAAGGGGGATCAGCTACTGGCCCCAGGTGTCTGTGTTTTCTCTGAGGAGGTCTGTTTAGGAACCTCTTTCACCTTCTCTGAGCCTCCAGACACAGTCAGGGTTAGCAGTGGCATGGGAAAAAGAACTTGCAGGATGTTTCTATTGTGAGGAGCCCAGGCACTGCCCAACTACTGCTGGCCAAGATCTGTGCAGGGCCCTTCACATACTTTACATCTTTCTAGGGCAGTCTTGTGAGATAAGCAGCAAATCTTCTCTGACAGGGGAGAAAGCTGAGACAAAAAAAGCTCAGGCATACTTCCAGGAGGTGATTGGTGGGCAGGATTCCCAGAGCAGTCTATACTAATTTCAAACCCAGAAGCCTCTCACTTCAGCCAAAGAACATCTTTATATTCTAAAGAGCTTATTATGGACAAAGTTAATCCTTGAATTGACAGTTTAAATTAAAACAAAATAAACTTCAAATGTCAATTTACATTTCAATTTTTAGGCAATTTCTGGTAGCAAAAGTAGAAAGACAATCCAAATTCTGACATGGGCAGATATTTTTGGCGAGGGCTGAATATGGGATTATTTGTATATTAAAGTAAGTGATCCCTACCCAGTGGCCAGAAAAAATGCATTTCTCTAGAGCAGATTGTTTGCTCATATCCTATCAGAACTGATAATTGCATAAACAATGATGTCACACTAAGTGATGAAAAGTAGAATCTAATGTGTGGCTTATCTGTAGCAGGTGGAGTGTTTAGGATATGTCTTCTGTATATTAACCTCATCTTGGTCTGTGTCTCACATTTTATTTTTGCCTCATTTTCCCATATAATGGCCATTTGTTTTCCAGCTTCAACCCTATCTGTAATAATTATTTCTTTTAATTATAGACCATTAATATAATTTAGCCAGGATATTCTAACAATGTCAAGGGCAGTAAATGAGACCTTATTCTACCCCTCTGTCACTTGGGACTATATCCATTAATACATTTATCATATTACAATATAATCTTCCCATTATAGCATGTGCTTCCCACTGATTCACAAGCCCTTTAATAGCAGGAGCTGGATTTTATGCAAATCTTTTTTTTAATTTTTTTTTACCTCCCAGATCTTTTATGCTTTAATAGCTGTTGTTCAGTACACAAGTGGTCACTAGTGTTTGGCTCATGCCAGTGGATTGATTAGTCTACACCAGGCACTGATGATGTCTGCCATCTCATAACAAATTATCCCTATGGCTGAAAACCTGCCATGAATTATTTTGGTGTATATTAAAATAAATACGTATTTAATCAATGAAAAAAACACAGTAAACACCAGTGATATTGTCCATTTATGTATGAGACAACATATACATCCTTCCATTCTTAAAAGGCAGGGGGGATATATATAAATATACATAGAAATATAACAGAAAAAATGTTAATTTTGGTTATCACTAGGGTCAGGAATTAGAGATGAATCTCATTTTTCATTCCACTATTCAACAATATCCAACAATTCTAACAATGAAAATGCCAGAGATACAATAAAATATATTTTAAAAATGTAGTTAAAAATGGAAGGAAAAAATCCTTAAAAAATAAGAAGGGAGAGGATAAAACTTGTTGTAAAGGCATATTTCCACTTGGAAAGATGTTTATGTCTATAGTGAACATTGTTGCCTTGGCTGTCCAAGAGTAATTAAATATATTGTCCCTCCAAGAGGTACAGGTATTATATTAAATTTTTACATTAGTCATTAAAGATTTATTTCTGGTGTCTCACTCTTGACAGAACAATCTTCCAAGTATTAGATTTTACTTTTTAAATTATTCTCTCTACTCTCCCAATTTAAGTCACTTATTTGCAACCAAACAGTAAGTGAAATGTAACCATTTGAATGAATAAAGCATGAACTCCGCAGAATGTAGCCCTCATGATGTGCATGTAATGAAATCTATTTCTCTTTGATGATCTCAATTAAAAGAAGTTAAGAGGGGTGCCTGGGTGGCTCAGTCGTTAAGCGTCTGCCTTCAGCTCAGGTCATGATCCCAGCGTCCTGGGATCAAGCCCCGCATTGGGCTCCCTGCTCTGCTGGAAGCCTGCTTCTCCCTCTCCCACTCCCCCTGCTTGTGTTCCTTCTCTTGCTGTGTCTCTCTCTGTCAAATAAATAAATAAAATCTTAAAAAAAAAAAGGAAGTTAAGAATTGAGATTGTGACTTTATTTCTTGATGTTTTTGTGCTTTTTGCCAGGCAGAAAAAGTAAGCAACAGCTTCTAGCAGGGTTTCCCAGGGTTGTCCTTGGCATCAGGTCCCTGGAATGAATGAGTAGGGTTATTTCAGGGAAGAGGACTAATCTTAGAAATGAAAGGGTGAAAGCCCTTTGTTCCTGATGGCTATCATTTTATAACAAACAAGCCCAAAACATAGAGACAAAACAATAATCACTCCATTTTGCTCACAATCAGTGGGTTAGGAATTCCAGCTGAGCTCAAGTGGGTGATGCTTTTGCTCCATATGATGTTGACTAGGGTCACTTGATGGTGTTCAGTGGAAGCTGGTCTGGTCTGGAGGGTCAAAGTGGCTTTCACTTACTTAACCGGTATTTTGTACAGATGGCTGGGAGACTGGGCTTAGCTAATCCCTTTTTCATCTCCATGTCATTGCAAGATCTCTCTTGTGTCTTCTCTAGGAGTCTGGCAGCAACACAAGCAAGTGCTCAAGGAGGTAGGAAATGGAAGCTGCCAGGGTCTTAAGGTCTCCTGTCAGCATTACTTCTGCCATTATTTTTTCCTCAAAGCATCCACAGAACACACTGAGGTTCAAAGAGAGGGGTATCAAGGGGTATCAAGAAATATATGGCTCTCTTTAATCCAGGCTATTCTCCTATAGGGGTATTACCTCTAGAAATAAGATACCCCAGTCTTATTGTCTCTAAACTGATACATCAAAACTCTTGGACCTTTCCAGAGAGTGGCCAAGGTCAAGTTAACCCACATTTGCATGGGACTAGATAATGGGATGTATTAGAGTCAAGGATTGACATTTGTTCCTGTTGTTCCATAGACACCCTTTAAAATCCTTAATTATAAAAAATGGGTCATATACTATATATCAAGGTCTATGATAAAAATATATTCTCTGGATCTATGTTTAATTATAAGCAAAACTGAATGACTCTTACCTTGTTTGAGATAATTCATCATATATTCTAGAGAAAATAATGAAAGGTGGAGTTATCTAACATATGTTAGATAGATATAGAAATTCTAGTTGAGACTTTTTTTTTCTTAATGTGCCAGGCATTGTTCTAGGTTCTGGAGATCTGTTGAATAAGATTTTTCAAATTGCTGTCTTCCTGGAATTTACATTCTCATGAGAGAGACAGATAATAAGTAAATAAATACATAGATATGTAGTTTCAGGTACAGGAAAGTCCAGTGAAGAAAAGTGACAAGTAACGAGCTACAAGTTGATTGTGAAGGCAGGAAGGGGGCATTTCTCTTTTGACAGTGAAGGGGGCTCTCCCGGCAAGTGACATTCAAACAGATATGTGAACAAAGTGAGGAAGGTAACCATATGGCAATACCAGAAGAGAAAAGTTTCTTTGATTTGGAAAAAAACAAGAAACGTAAACTTCCTGAGGCAGAAATCAGCTTTAACTATTTGAGCAGCACAGAGTGGTTGAAGCAAAGTCAGAAAAGCAGGCAATTCTGTTATTAAATGCCACCCAAAACTCAGTGGCTTAAATCAATAATAACCATTTACTGTCCCACATTGATTCTGTTGGTCAAGCATTCAGGAGTGGCTTGGCTGCATGGCTGTGGCTCCCAGCCTCTCATGAGGCCACAGTCAGGTGGGGCTGCAGTCAACTGCTGACTGATGGACTGGAGGGTCCGGGAGGAAGCCTTGTTCTCTACCTGGCACAGCCTCAGAACGTTAATGCAGCATCAGGACTGCTCTAACCTATTGGTGAGAACCCAGATTCACGGGGTAAGAGGAGAGTCAGGGTTGGGATAAATATGTAGTTTTGACTCTGTTCAGGAAATGCAGTCTGCTCCAAGTGGCTAGACAATTTAAGACCCTTGTGGGCCATCATAGGAAGTTAAGATTTTAGTACAAGTGCAATGAGAATCCTTGAAAGATTAGGAAGAGGCACAGTAAGGGCATGTAGGCACAGGGGTGTCCTGCAGCCCTGCCTGGTCCTGGGGTCCCCAGGGTCTGCTGACGGCTTCAGGGGGGCCTCCCTGGGAACTCAGATTTACACTTCTGGAAGTTCACTTCAGATGATGTGTGCAAAATTGAGTGTAGAGTAAGAAGATAAGATGTTGCTGGTGGTGTCCAGGAAAGAAAAGTTGATGAGTCAGCATGTTTATTCCTGTGGTTATGGCAAAAATTTCAAATTTAGGAAAAGTTTTGAAGTTTGAGCCACTAAGACTTACTACTGGATTGGATGTGGGATTTGAAAGAGATATGTTAACAACTATTCCTAGCATTTGAGATGCAGCAAGTGGGTGGATAGTGCATCCTTTACTGAAATGGAGAAGCCTGGTCATGGAATTTATTTAGGGGTGCTGTGGGGATTCAAATTTCCATTCTGGGCATGTCCAGTATGGTGCCTATTGATAGGATGAGCACCAGAAGTCCTAGGAATGGACAATGCAGTGGGCAGTGGGAAGGTCTTTGGTGATCCTGACAAGACCTTGAAGACCTGTGATTGATAGGTTGAAGAAAAAACAAAGTAGAGGAGAGAAAATTAGGATACACATTAAAATAAGACTTGAGAAAACTATGGAGTTTTATTGAAGACCAAAAATATTGAAGGAATGAAATGATACAACCAACATACCATGCACTGAGTCCAAGGGACAAATCAATAATTTTCTAAACAATAGTGACCACTCACCTTAACAGTCTATCTACAGTGAACACACCAGAAGTGCCATGACATTCTCATAGCACTGAAGAGGGTTCCAAAGAGGAGAGAGTTGCTACTATAGTCAGGAAAAAATCAGAGGAAGAGCTAAAAATAAGACTCTGCTTTCCCATCTCCCAATCTGAAATCCTAGCAGTGCATGTGTGCATGTGCACACATGCACACAGATAATCATGTTTCCCCTGTTTTATGCCCTGTAAAAGATGATTAAGTACAAGATTATTGGCAGATAATCTTGTCCAGACCTTAGGAATCTGGGATTGTCCAGCACATTCATTTATCTCTCAGGCTAACTATGGAAAGGGCAGATGGCACCCACCATAGTGTGCGGTACTCCTTGTTGGCTCCAAGTGACCTTGGACAATGTGGGGATGAGGGTTGCCAACTGCTGCACAGTCAAAAATCCGAGCATGACTTTTGACTACCTAAAACTTAACTAATCCTACTGTTGCTACTGACCAGAGACTTACCAATAACATAAATAGTTGATTAACACATATTATATGTATTATATACTGAATTCTTACAATAAAGTAAGCTAGAGAATAGAAAATGTTATTAAGAAAATCATAAGGATGAGAAAATATGTTTACAGTACTGTATATATATTTATTGTGGACCTGGCCAGGATGGGGACAGAGTCAGGCCTGGCCCCAGGATGGTGATGTTCTGCAGCCTGGTGGCCTGAGCTCAGGAGTGGCAGTCACCAGGTAGCCTGTGGACAGTAGTAGCAGCCTGGAGCTGCAGTGGAGCTGCCCCATAAGCCTGCAGGTGTACCATCACTGATGGCCATTGCAACTATAGACACAGGTAAGTGCGCCAGCCCCTGGGAGGCTGTGGGCCTAGGGCAGCGCTATGGGGAGGGGTCTGCACCCACCTGGGAGGAGTCTGAGGGCTGCAGCAGCCCAGCAGAACCCCAGAGCCCAATGCATGGAGGACTCATGGGGTCGGGGGACACCAGGGATATCAGATGCCCTGCATGCTGTCCTCCCTGCCTTCTAAGTGCATGCCCCAGCTTCAGTCTAGCTTCTTGCCCATGGTTTGACCCAACCACCCCATCAGAACACCTAGGAACCTGCAGCTCTGCCTGGTCCTTGGGCTCCAGGGGCTACTGATGGCCTTGGCGGCCTCCCTCATTACTCAAAGGGCAGCAGGCACAACCTCTGCACCAGTTGCCTTTGATTTAGTCCCTTAGAGACTGGGAGGGGCAGTTTTAAATAAATGTCATGTGGCTTTTGCCACCAAATCTTTCAAAAAAAAATCTGCTTGTAAGTGGACCTGCACAGTTCAAACCCTGAGTGGTTCAAGAGTCAACTATATATTGGTTACAGTTATCATTTAATTTATGGATATGCTTGACTGAGGTTTATAATGCACATAGACCCCCATCCCCATATGTTGACACATCCAACTTAAATGCACTGAGCACTTGCCATGTGTTGTGCTGCTAAGTGTTGGCAGTCAATATTGACATTGCAGACAAATGACATTTGGTAGAGAGAGAAGGATGTACAGGGTCTCAAGGTGGGAGACAGTGTAGCCCAGCCCAGGGTTAATTACTCAATGCAGAGGAGGGTCTCTTCTTCAACATGCCTGTGTTTATACCCTTCCAATAGGTTGTGGACAGGCCTAACCTGAGTGGGGTGAGCTAGTGAGAGACTGTTGTTCTGACTGGCCCAGAGTGGCCTGACCAGCCCAGAGGTCACCATGGTTCCCAGTGGGAAGTTGGAGGGGAGAGTCTCAGGCAGACATGTATGCTCCATGGACCCAAATGACTGGTACCTCTTTGCAGGCCCAACTCCTTCAGACTAGAAGCTCCTCTCCTGCTCCTGACTCTCTGCTGCAACCTTAGAGGTCCTGCATTTGTCAGATGCTGCAGATGTGCTCTGGGCACCAGATGCCATAGGCTCTTCTCCCAGGCCCAAACCATGCTGACTTTTAGCTGCAGCCCTTAACAAAGAAAACGTCAGCAGGAACCTCAGCACCTTCCTCTCAGTGTTAACTACAGGACAAATCTGAACTCGTCCCTGTTCATCACGTCTGTCTCCAGGCTCCTCACCAGCACCATAAACTCTGTGCTTTCTCAGAGGCTGTGCCATCAATAAAGGTTTATCTATTGAACAAGAATTCAATTTCAGGAAAGACAAATTCTGCTCCCATTTACTTTAGAATAGCATTGACATTTTAGAAATAGATAGATTGCTACTAAAATCAAACTTTTTGTTACTAATGAAATTGGATTTTCTTAAGGCTCCATAAAATGTTCAAGCAGTACAGCTGTGCAGTCACTCTGGCGTCAAGCTTCCAAAGCAGGTGAATGATACTGTGGCTCCTGTGTGACAGAGCTTCCTGCCCTGCTCAGGTCATTAAGATTCTCTGGAGACAAGTTCAGAGTTTCCCTTGGAAATAAAGGCCATGAAATTCTCTTAAAAGTTCATATTTCCTCAAGTTCTTTCTGTTTCCTTAACCTTCAGCATCATGCACTAAAATGTACCTAACAAACATGTCTCCTTAATCTCCTTGCCCCATGGGTAGAACAACTGCGTTCTAATGCCCATGCATGGCTTACCCAGGATCACACCTCCAGCTTGAGGCAGAGTTAGGGCTGCAGCGTCTTTCCAGCTGCCACATCACTCATCTCAATTGGCCATCAGTTCTGCAATTTGGAAATTTCCAATTAACTTCTTTATAGATGCTACATCAAGTCCTTTCAGCTTCATCCATTCATTAATTCAACCAACCTTCATTGATGGTCACTGATGGGCTGGATTCTATGCTGGGTTTGGGGAACCTCAAAAGGGATTAGACACATAACAAAACATAGTACTGTCTGGATTCCTGGCCTACAAAATTGTGAGATATAATATAATGCTATGAGCGATAACTGCAAGAGCAACACTTTCCATTGACTCATTTAAGTTGTTGAGCCTTACCTCAGACTCAGTATTTGGCTGATATTTATAACGGGCACTTACCTATGATAACACAAATCACAAAAGGTTCTATTGTTAACACCATACACTAAAAACATTGAGATTTTTCACCTATTTATTATTCTATGTCATCAGGACTTCTTGTTTAAAACAAGCCTGTTTTAAGACAAGTGGTTGTAAGGGGGAGCTTCTTAATTCTGTGTCTAAGAGTAACCCTCAATTCAAAATCAGGTGCTGGGCTTCTAGCAGCTTTTGCCTTGTATAAGGATGTCCTTACTAACATGAAGATATTTCATATTAGCACTACAGAAATAAAAGTTAAACCCCTATGGTTTTGTATTTTTTTATTTTTTTTTAATCTTTGAAGGAGAAATGAAGCTAGAAAAATTTTTATGACCTATTTTTTATTTTTATATTTCTCTTACTAGAGTCAGATACTTGTTCATTTGAGTCACTGTAATTAGTTTGGCCTTGTAGTTTTATCAGTACTATCCAAGAAGATGGGAAGATCTATGTGGTTTAGCAGTGTCTCAAACTATTTTACAGTATCTTTAGAAATTATATATTTTAGTCTAGGATTTTTTTAGTTTTTAAATTCATGTGCATTTTTACAGAAAATAGTCCCATAGATTCAAGATTTATTTATATTTACAGTCCTTCAAATAGAAGAATCTTCACAAATAGTACAATTCTTTGGGGCCCCAAAAGATCTATCCTAGATCAGAGCAGTTTCCTAATTCAGCTAAGTGCCTCATTTCTCATACAGAGGCTTTGAAGGCTGGAGAAATATGAGACCTCATTTCTGTGCTGTGAGGAAACCAGGCATTTTTTTCTAAAGATAAATAATAAATCATTTTCCTAGCAGGTTTAAATTTTATGAAGTATTCAAAAGTCAATAACATTTATGGCTCCAAGTAATTTAAGAGAATCTTAAAAGAATTTATCCCCTGGCCTTCTGAAAGCCACAGTCCAATAACAGACTTGTGTCAGTAGTTTCAAGTTCAACACACAAGAAGGACTGTGAGATACTTACCAGATAGTCAGTGTTGACAAAAGAACTGAGTTTTGCAAATAGCAGGAGAGAGCCCTTTGAATTAAATTTCCTTTATTTTTTTTAAGATTTATTTATTTATTTGAAAAAAAGAGCGAGCATGTGCAAGCGGGGGGGTGGGCAGAGGGAAAGAACATCTAAGCAGACTCCCACTGAGCATGGAGCCCAATGTGGGGCTTGATCCCACAACCCATGAGATCAGCACCTGAGCTCAAACCAAGAGTTGGATGCCTAACCGCCTGAGCCATCCAAGCACCCCTACAGTTCCTTTAAAAATGAATTTCATGTTTTCAAATTAAGAACTGCAGACCTATTAAGAAAGAAATTCCAAAAAAGTAAAACAATATAAACTTAAAATGAAAAAGAAAGAAAATCTTGTTTGATTTAGTAAAAAATCAGATTTTTAGAATATTTTTTGAACATTGACTTTTTCAAAAACTGTAGTATACTCATTCTAAGTTAACATAAAAGTCAGTTGCAGACTTCTACTTCAGACAGTGAAGTAGATATATTTGGCCCTATGTTTCCCAGTAAGTACAACAAAAATCTGGATGTTATACAAGAAGGAATGTAAGAAGACTCATAGAGTGGGGGGCGGAGCAAGATGGCTCTCAGGAATTCAGCTGGATAGGGATCAAACCATTCTGAACACCTACAAACCCAACAGGAGATCGAAGAAAAGAATAGCAACAACTCTCTCATCAGAAAAGCGACCACTTTCTAGAAGGTAGGACGTGCGGAGAAGTGAACCCGAGGCGATATTCGGGAGGATAGACGGCAGGGGAGGGGCCTCCGTCGGCCACTTCTGGCAAGTGATAGAGCCTCGGAGCACAAAATCGGAACTTTTAGAAGTCGGCTCCGCTGAGGGATGACACTCCGGTGGCTAAGCGGGGTGTGGAACCCTTGTGGGACAGTGTTGTCTCAGGACCCTCGGGGTCACAGAAAGACCAGGGGTGCCTGAGTGTGGCAGAGCTCCCAGGGATAGGAGCGGGGAAGCCGGCTGCAGAGATGGAGCCGAGGCGCGGGCTCCCAGCTCGGGGTTGCCATAAACCATGACCCATGGCTCAGTTGGGCCACTGCTCCTCCAGCAGGGACCCAACAAGTGGCAGACCTGGGGAGACTCACCATCCTCCCCTGGGAGGAGCAGCGTGGGAGCACACCGCAGGGATCTGCTGGGTTTGGAGACTCCACCCGGGGTTGGGTGCCAGAGATAGAAATGCGCGGTCACAGGCCTGGTGAACACGGAGTGTGGCCGGAGACCGGGGAGACGGGAGTGACTGGCGGCTTTTCTCTAGGGGCGCACTGAGGAGCAAGGGCTCCTGAGTTCTCGGCTCCTCCGGGGCAGAGATTGGGAGGCTGCCATTTTCACTCTCCGTCTCCAAAGCTGTACGGAAAGCTTGCAGGGAACAAAAGCTCTGGAGAGCAAACCCGAGCAGATTAATTAGCAGGGACCGGGCAAGGGCGGGGCAATTCCGCCTCCAGCAAAGACATTTGGAAACCACCACAACAGGCCCCTCCCCCAGAAGATCCGCGAGAACAGCCAGCCAAGACCAAGTTTACCGATCAATGAGAAGCGCAGAACTCCAGCGCTAGGGGAATACTGCACATAGAATCCATGGCTTTTTTACCATGATTCTTTAGTCTTTCAAGGTTAATTTTTTTTTTAACTTTTTTCTTTTTTTTTTTTTGAATTTTTCTTTTTGCCTTTTTCAACCAACTTTTTATCAATCCCTTTTTTAAAAAAACATTTTTATTTTTCATTTTTAGAGTCATATTCTATCCCTTCATAGTAGTTACCTGTATTTTTGGCATATACATATAAGTTGTTCTCTCTTTAAAATTTTGAGATATTTTCTTCTAACAGATCAAAATATACCCTAAATCTCTGGTGTATGGTTTTTTTCTACTCCCCTGCCTGATCACTTTCTCTCCCTTTTTTTCTTTTATTTTTTTTAATCCTCTTCTTTCTTTTTTCAAACAACTTCTTATCAATTCCTTGTATAAAATTTTTTATAATTTCCATCTTTACAGTCATATTCCATCCCTTCATCATATCAACCCTTATTTTTGTACATATATAAGTTTTCTTTCTTTAAAATTTTGGGAGGCACTTTCTTCTACCAGACCAAAATACACCCAAAATCTAGTGTGTGGCACTGATCTATATACCAGCCTGATCATATTTGATCACATTCCATTTTTTTTTGTTTTGTTTTCTCCTGTTTTTGTTTGTTTTTATCTTTATCTTTACCTTTTTCTTTTTTTTTCTTCTTTTTCTTTTTTCTCTTTCCCTTTCTTTTCCCACTGCTTCAGGTCTTTTCTGATTTGTTTAGAGTATATTTTCTGGGGACATTGTTACCCTGCTAGCATTTTGTTCTCTCATTAATCTATTCTCCTCTGCACAAAATGACAAGACGAAAAAAATCACCTCAACAAAAAGAACAAGAGGTAGTACCGACTGCCAGGGACCTACTCAATATGGACATTAGTATGATGTCAGATCTAGAGTTCAGAATCATCACTTTAAAGATATTAGCTGGGCTTGAAAAAAGCATGGAAGTTATAAGAGAAACCCTTCCTGGAGAAAAAAGAACTAAAATCTAACCAAGTCAAAAACAAAAAGGCTATTAATGAGGTGCAATCAAATATGGGGGTGCTAACTGCTAGGATAAATGAGGCAGAAGAGAGAATCAGTGATATAGAAGACCAAATGATGGAAAATAAAGAAGCTGAGAAAAAGAGAGATAAACAACTACTGGATCACGAGGGCAGAATTGGAGAGATAAGCGATACCATGAGATGAAACAACATTAGAATAATTGGGATCCCAGAAGAAGAAGAAAGAGAGAGAGGGGCAGAAGGTATAATGGAGCAAATTATAGCAGAGAACTTCCCTAATTTGGGGAAGGAAACACGCATCAAAATCCAGGAGACACAGAGAACCCCTCTCAAAATCAGTAAAAGTATGTCAACACCCCAATATCTAATAGTAAAACTTACGAGTCTCAGAGACAAAGAGAAAATCCCAAAAGCAGCTCGGGAGAAGAGATATGTAACCTACAATGGTAGAAACATTAGGTTGGCAACAGACCTATCCACAGAGACCTGGCAGGCCAGAAAGGACTGGCAGGATACATTCAGAGCACTAAACGAGAAAAATATGCAGCCAAGAATACTCTATCCAGCTAGGCTGTCATTGAAAATTGAAGGAGAGATAAAAATCTTCCAGGACAAACAAAAACTAAAGGAATTTTTGCAAACACAAAACCAGCCCTACAAGAAATACTGAAAGGGGTCCTCTAAGTAAAGAGAGAGCCTAAAAGCAACATAGACCAGAAAGGAACACAGACAATATACAGTAACAGTCACCTTACAGGCAATACAATGGCACTAAATTCCTATCTTTCAATAGTTACCCTGAATGTAAATGGCCTAAATGCCCCAATCAAAAGACACAGGCTATCAGACTGGATTAAAAAACAAGACCCATCAATATGCTGTCTGCAAGAGACTCATTTTAGACGCAAAGACACCCCCAGATTTAAAGTGAGAGGGTGGAAAATCATGTACCATGCTAATGGACACCAAAAGAAAGCTGGGGTGGCAATTCTTCTATCAGACAAATTAGATTTTAAACCAAAGACTGTAATAAGAGATGAGGAAGGACATTATATCCTACTTAAAGGGTCTATCCAACAAGAAGATCTAACAATTGTAAATATCTATGCCCCTAACATGGGAGCGGCCAATTATATAAGGCAATCAATAACAAAAGCAAAGCAACACATCGACAACAATACAACAATAGTGGGGGATTTTAACACCCCCCTCACTGAAATGGACAGATCATCTAAGCAAAAGATAAACAAGGAAATAAAGACTTTAAATGACACACTGGACCAAATGGACTTCACAGACATATTCAGAACATTCCATCCCAAAGCAACAGAATACACATTCTTCTCTAGTGTCCATGGAACATTCTCCAGAATAGATCACATCCTAGGTCATAAATCAGGTCTCAACCAGTACCAAAAGATTGGGATTATTCCCTGCCTATTTTCAGACCACAATGCTTTGAAACTAGAACTCAATCACAAGAGGAAAGTCGGAAAGAACTCAAATACATGGAGGCTAAAGAACATCCTACTGAAGAATGAATGGGTCAACCAGGAAGTTAAAGAAGAATTAAAAAAATTCATGGACACCAATGACAATGAAAATACAACTGTTCAAAATCTTTGGGATGCAGCAAAGGCAGTCCTAAGAGGAAAGTATACAGCAATACAAGCCTTTCTCAAGAAACAAGAAAGATCTCAAGTACACAACCTAACTCCACACCTAAAGGAGCTGGAGAAAGAACAGCAAGTAAAGCCTAAACCAGCAGGAGAAGAGAAATAATAAAGATCAGAGCAGAAATCAATGAAATAGAAACTAAAAAAACAGTAGAACAGATCAACGAACCTAGGAGCTGGTTCTTTGAAAGAATGAACAAGATTGATAAACCCCTGGCCAGACTTATCAAAAAGAAAAGAGAAATGACCCAAATCAACAAAATCATGAATGAAAGAGGAGAGATCACAACCAACACCAAAGAAATACAAACAATTATAAGAACATATTATGAGCAACTCTATGCCAGCAAATTAGATAACATGGAAGAAATGGAGGCATTCCTAGAGATGTATCCACTACCAAAACTGAACCAGGAGGAAATAGAAAACCTGAACAGACCTATAACCACTAAGGAAATTGAAGCAGTCATCAAAAATCTCCCAACAAACAAAAGCCCAGGGCCAGATGGCTTCCCAGGGGAATTCTACCAAACATTTCAAGAAGAATTAATAACTATTCTTCTGAAACTATTCCAAAAATAGAAATGGAAGGAAAACTTCCAAACTCATTTTATGAGGCCAGCCTTATCTTGATCCCCAAACCAGACAAAGACCCCATCAAAAAGGAGAATTACAGACCAATATCCCTGATGAACATGGATGCAAAAATTCTCACCAAAATACTAGCCAATAGGATCCAACAGTACATTAAAAGGATTATTCACCATGACCAAGTGGGATTTATCCCTGGGCTGCAAGGTTGGTTCAACATCCGCAAATCAATCAACGTGATACAATACATTAACAAAAGAAGGAACAAGAATCATATGATCCTCTCAAGAGATGCAGAAAAGGCATTTGACAAAGTACAGCATCCTTTCTTGATCAAAACTCTTCAGAGTATAGGCATAGAGGGTACATACCTCAATATCATAAAAGCCATCTATGAAAAACCTACAGCAAATATCATTCTCAATGGGGAAAAACTAAGAGCTTTCCTCCTAAGGTCAGGAATGTGGCAGGGATGTCCACTATCACCACTGCTATTCAACAGAATATTGGAAGTCCTAACCACAGCAATCAGACAACAAAAAGAAATAGAAGGCATCCAAATCAGCAAAGAAGAAGTCAAACTCTCACTCTTTGCAGATGATATGATACTTTATGTGGAAAACCCAAAAGACTCCACCCCAAAACTGCTAGAACTCATACAGGAATTCAGTCAAGTGGCAGGATATAAAATCAATGCACAGAAGTCAGTGGCATTCCTATACACCAACAACAAGACAGAAGAAAGAGAAATTAAAGAGTCGATCCCATTTACAATTGCACCCAAAACCATAAGATACCTAGGAATAAATCTAACCAAAGAGCCAAAACATCTGTACTCAGAAAACTATAAAATACTCATGAAAGAAATTGAGGAAGACGCAAAGAAATGGAAAAACGTGCCATGCTCATGGATTGGAAGAACAAATATTGTGAAGATGTCAATGCTACCTAGAGCAATCTACACATTCAATGCAATCCCCATCAAAATACCATCCAGTTTTTTCAAAGAAATGGAAGAAATCATCCTAAAATTTGTATGGAAACAGAAAAGACCTCGCATAGCCAAAGGAATGTTGAAAAAGAAAAGCAAAGCCGGCGGCATCACAATTCCGGACTTCCAGCTCTATTACAAAGCCGTCATCATCAAGACAGTATGGTACTGGCACAAAAATAGACACATAGATCAATGGAACAGAATAGAGAGCCCAGAAATGGACCCTCAACTCTATGGTCAACTCATCTTTGACAAAGCAGGAAAGAATGTCCAATGGAACAAAGACAGTCTCTTCAACAAATGGTGTTGGGAAAATTGGACAGCCACATGCAGAAGAATGAAACTGGACCATTTCCTTACACCACACAGAAAAATAGAGTCCGAATGGTTGAAAGACCTCAGTGTGAGACAGGAGTCCATCAAAATCCTAAAGGAGTATACAGGCAGCAACCTCTTCGACCTCAGCCGCAGCAAGTTCTTCCTAGAAACATCGCCAAAGGCAAGGGAAGCAAGGGCAAAAATGAACTATTGGGACTTCATCAAGATTAAAAGCTTTTGCAAAGCAAAGGAAACAGTCAACAATACCAAAAGACAATCAACAGAATGGGAGAAGATATTTGCAAATGACATATCAGATAAAGGGCTAATAATCAAAATGTATAAAGAACTCATCAAACTCAACACCCAAAGAACAAATGATCCAATCAAGAAATGGGCAGAAGACATGAACAGACACTTTTCCAAAGAAGACATCCAAATGGCCAACAGACACAGGAAATGTGCTCAACATCGGTCAGCATCAGGGAAATCCAAATCAAAACCTCAATGAGATACCACCTCACACCAGTCAGAAGGGCTAAAATTAACAAGTCAGGAAAGGACAGATGTTGGTGGGGATGCGGAGAAAGGGGAACCCTCCTACATTGTTGGTGGGAATGCAAGCTGGTGCAGCCACTCTGGAAAACAGTATGGAGGTTCCTCAAAGAGTTGAAAATAGAGCTACCATATGATCCAGCAATTGCACTACTGGGTATTTACCCCAAAGATACAAAAGTAGGGATCTGAAGGGGTACGTGCATCCCGATGTTAATGGCAGCAATGTCCACAATAGCCAAACTGTGGAACGGGCCATGATGTCCATCGACAGATGAATGGATAAAGAAGAGGTGGTATATATATACAATGGAATATTATGCAGCCATCAAAAGGAATGAGATCTTGCCATTTGCAACGACGTGGATGGGACTGGAGGGTAGTATGCTGAACGAAATAAATCAAACAGAGAAAGACATGTATCATATGATCTCACTGATATGAGTAATTCTTAATCACAGGAAACAAACTGAGGGTTGCTGGAGTTGGGGGTGAGGTGGGAGGGATGGGGTGACTGGGTGATAGACACTGGGGAGGGTATGTGCTCTGGTAAGTGCTGTGAATTGTGCAAGACTGTTGAATCTCAGATCTGTACTTCTGAAACAAATAATGCAATATATGTTAAGAGAAAAAAAAAAGAAGGTAGCTAGAGGGGAAGAATGAAGGGGGGGAAATCGGAGGGGGAGACAAACCATGAGAGATGATGGACTCTGAAAAACAAACTGAGGGTTCTAGAGGGAAGGGGGTTGGGAGGTTGCGTTAGCCTGGTGATGGGTATTGAGGAGGGCACGTTCTGCATGGAGCACTGGGTGTTAAGCACAAACTATGAATCATGGAACACTACATCAAAAACTAATGATGTAATGTATGGGGATTAACATAACAATAAAAAAAATTAAAAAAAAGAAGACTCAGAGGCAAGAGAAGACAGATTGATTAGAGACTTTGGGACATAAGAGATAAGATAGTACTGAGGTTTCTTTCTTTTTTTTTTTTTTTAGATTTTATTTGTTTATTTGACAGAGAGAGACACAGCGAGAGAAGGAACACAAGCAGGGGGAGTCGGAAAGGGAGAAGCAGGTTTCCCGCTGAGCAAGGAGCCTGATGTGGGGCTCTATCCCAGGACCCTAGGACCATGATCTCAGCCGAAGGCAGATGCTTAATGGCTGCGCCACCCAGGCACCCCCTGAGGTTTCTTGGTTTTCGTTTTACTTCATATTCCAGATGTGGAGCTGAAGAAATGAGAAATCCAGAAATGCCAAGCAATGTGGAGTAGAAAAAAACCAACAAGAGCCTACTCTCTGCTCAGTGGATAAATGGATAAGGAAATGTGGACTATACCTACAATGGAATATCATTCATTCTTAAAAAAAGAAGGAACTTCTAACACATTCTACAACATGGATGAACCTTGAGGAAATTATGCAAAGTCAGTAAAAGAAGTCAACCACAAAAAGACACATGTTGTATGGTTCCATTTATAAGGGGTACCTAGAATAGTCAAATTCATAGAGACAGAGAGTAGAATGATACTTTCCAGGGACTGGTGGCGGAGGGCGGGGCTAGGTGGGTGGGTGAGGAATTGTTGTTTAGGGGCGCCTGGGTGGCTCAGTCATTAAGCATTTGCCTTTGGCTCAGGTCATGATCCCAGGGTCCTGGGATCAAGCCCTGCATCGGTCTCTCTGCTCCGTGGGAAGCCTGCTTCACTGTCCCCCACTCCCCCTGCTTGTGTTCCCTCTCTGGCTGTGTCTCTCTCTGTCAAATAAATAAATAAAATCTTTTTTTTAAAAAAGAATTGTTTAATGGGTATAAAGTTTTAGTTTTGGAGATTGGTTGCACAATGATGTGAATATGCAAATTTACTTAACATTGCTGAACTGTATACTTACAATTGGTTAAGATGGTAAACCACAATTAAAAAAAAAAACAACAAAACTCTGCTCTCTAACCAAAGATCTAGGAAAGGACTACATCTCTCCTGTACCCCTACACACACACACACACACATACACACATTCATAACTAGGATGATGTCAAAAATGTCTGAGCAGCAATCTGAGACTTTCATCCTTGCTAAACAGTGACCAAGCCCCTGAAGTGTCAGTGTGGATCCTGGTTTTTACCTTCACCTTATGGGAATGCAGAAGCACACCCCTTTCCCTGCATAACTGGCATAGAGGAAGTCAACTAAACCAGAGGTATAAATAAGATCTGGAATCTTGAAACATAACAATAAAATGTCCAGTCAAAAATTCAATTAAAATCACTCCTCATAACTAGAAGTAGGGAGATCTTAAACTGGGTGAAAATACAACCAACAGATTCCAAAATGAAGGTGACAGATCTGTTAGAATTATCTGACAAAGATTTTAAATGAGGCATTGTAAAAATGTTTCAACTAGCAATTACAGACATGCTTGAAAACAAAAGCAAAAAATAAAAAGTCTCAATAAAAAAATTGAAAACTTGAAGAAGAGCGAAAAGAAAATTTTAGAACTGAAAAATTTATAACTGGAAATAAAAAGCTCTGTGAATAGGCTCAACAGCAAAATGGAGGGTACAGAAACAAGAATTAGTAAATTGAATGATAGAATAAAAGAAATTACCCAATCTAAACAAAAGAGAGGGGCACCTGGGTAGCTCAGTCAGTTAAGCATCTGCTTCAGCTTAGGTCATGATCCTGGGGTCCTAGGATTGAGCCCTGCATCCGGGCTCCCTGCTCAGCAAGGAGTCTGCTTCTCCCTCTCCCTCTGCTCCTCCCCCAGCTCATTCTCTCTCTCTCTCAAATAAATAAAAATCTTTAAAAAAATAAAAAAAATAAAGAAAAAAGATAAAATGACTAGGGAAAAAAACACAATCTCAAAAACCTATAGGAGTAAAGCAACAAAGAACTAATTCTGATATCATCATTTTTCCAAAGAAAAGGAGAAAAAGGGCAGGGCTGAAAAGGTACTCAAAGAAATAATGGCCCAAATATCCCAAATTTGGCAGATAAACTTACAGATTGAAAAAGTTAAGTAACTCTCAAACAAGATAAATTTAAATAAATCTATACCAAGGCATATCAGAGTCAAATTTCTCAAAACTAAAGACAAGAAGAAAATCTTTAAAGCAGCAAGAGAGAAACAACTGAATGACAGTATATTTCCCATCAAAAACTGTATAAACCAGAACAAATTAGTATGTGCCAAACAACAAAGCTTTCAGGTGAAGCAAAAAAATGATGGAAATGAAAGGATAAAGAGACAAACGCACAATTGTAGTTGGAGATTTAAAGCTTGACCTATCTCTCAGCAACTGATAGAATAACTAGACAGAAAATCAACAAGTGTACGGAGAATTCAACAACACCATCAATCAACAGGACCTAATCAAATTTGTAGAATACTTCATCCAACAGCAGCAGAATAGATTCTTTCCAAGAGCCTATGGAATACATACCAAGATGGACTATATCCTGCACCATAAAACAAACCTTAACAAATGTAAAAGAATTAAAACCTATTCAAAGTATGTTTTATGACCACAATGAAATCAAACCAGAAATTCATGACAGAAAGATGACAGGAAAAAAAGTTAAATACTATACTTCTAAATAATACATGGGTCAAAGATAAAATCTCAAAGGAAAAAATAGATTAAACTGAATGAAAATAAAAATAAAACATTTCAAAACCTGTGGAACATAGCTAAAGTGCTGATGAAAGGAAAATTTATAGCACTAAATGCATACATGAGAAAAGAGAAAAACTCTAAAATCAATAATCTAAGCCCCCAACTCAAAAACCAAGAAAAATGAGAGCAAAGTAAACCCAAAGAAGTAGTAGGAAGGAACCAAATAGATTGATATGAAAACAGAAAGCAGTAAACAGTAGCGAATCAATGAAACAAAAGGGTGGTTCTTTGAAAAGTTTAATAAAATCAACAAACTTTAGCAAGACTAAAAAAGGCAAAAAGATACAAATTATCAATATAAGGAATGAAACGGGTTATCACTATTACAAATACTGTAGACATCACGGGGATAATAGTGGAATACTATTATCAACTCTACTCATATAAATTTGGTAACTAGAAGAAATGGATTGATTCCTTGAAAAACAAAACCTGCAACAACTCCTCATAGAAAGTAGATAATTTGTATAGCCTACAACTATTAGGGAAATTGAATTTATAACTTTAAAACTCTTTAAAAAAAAATTCCAGGTCTACATATTTTCACTGAAGAATTCTACCAAATGTTTATTGAGGAATCAAAACCAATTCTACACTATTTCTTCAGAAAATAGAAGAGGGAACACTTCCCAATCCATTTTATAAAGTATTACTCGGGATGAAAACCAAAGATACTACAAAGAAAAAGAAAGGAAGAAAGAAAACTACATAACAATATCTCTTGTGAATATAAACAAAAAAAATCATTAACAAAATATTAGACATCACAGGATAATAATGGGATACTATGATTGGGGCGGGGGGGCAATTTATAGCATTGAATACATACATTAGAAAAGAGGAAAGTCTCCCATCCAAGTACTAACCAGGCCCGACCCAGCTTAGCTTCCAAGATCAGAGGAGATCAGGTGCGTTCAGGGTGGTATGGCCGTAGATGGGCTCCCTGCTAGGCAGGGAGTCTGCTTCTCCCTCTGCCTCTGCCCCTCTCTCTCTCTCTCTGACTCTCATGAATAAATAAATAAAACATTAAAAAAAAAAAAAAACGAGGAAAGTCTCAAAACAATAGTCTAAGCTCCCAACTCAAAAACCCAGAAAAATGAGTTAACAAAAATTCATTAACAAAATATTAGCAAATAAAATAAGCAATATATAAAAAGAATTGTACACAATGGTCAATTGAGTTTATTCCACAGATGCAAGGCTTGTTCAATATTCAAAATTCAATCTACCATATTAACAGTATAAAAAAGGAAAATCACATGATTTATTAATTGAAGAAGGAAAAATAATTTGACACAATTTAACACCTATTCATGATAAAAGCTCATTGAAAATATAGGAATAGCAAAAAAAAAAATACTCAATAAAGAGCTCCTACAAAAACCTATAGCTCACATTATTGGTGAAAGACTGAATGCTTTTCCTTTTAGATTAGAAATAAAGCAAGGACATCTGCTCCCACTATTTTTTTTTTTAAGATTTTATTTATTTATTTGACAGAGAGAGAGACACAGCGAGAGAGGAACACAAGCAGGGGGAGTGGGAGAGGGAGAAGCAGGCTTCCCGCAGAGCAGGGAACCCGATGCGGGGCTCGATCCCAGGACCCTGGGATCATGACCTGAGCCGAAGGCAGACGCTTAACGACTGAGCCACCCAGGCGCCCCTCCCACTATTTTAATTAAACATAGAATTGGAAGTTTTATCATGTGCAATAAGGAAAGCAAGAAAACAAAAGACATACAGACCAAAAAGAAAGACAATAAACTGTACCTATTTGTAGATGACTTGATTGTCTATGTAGAGAATCCCCTAAAAAAAACCTACAAAAAAAAAAACCCTAGTAAATGAGTTCAGCATGATAAAACATAAATACACAAAAATCAATTTTATTTTGCTATAGTAGCAATGAACACATGGACACCAAAGTTAAAAATCAGTATCATTTACAACTGCTCAAAAAATTAAATATTTAGAAGCAAATTTAACGAAGCGTGTATAGGACTTATTTGTTGAAAACTATAAAACACTGATAAAAAAATCAAAGAAAATCTAAAGAGAGACATATGATGTTCATGATTTGGGAGATTCAACATAGTGAGCATATCAATTCTCCTTAAACTGATAGGCAACTTGAACAGAATTCCTATAAAAATCCCAGAAAGTTTTTTTTAATATTTTATTTATTTATTTGAGAGGACGAGAACGAGCAGGGAAAGGAGGAATAGAGGGACAAGCAGACTCCCTGCTGAGCATGGAGCCTAACATGGACGGAGCTCTATTCCAGGACCCTGAGATCATGACCTGAGCGGAAGTCAGACGCTTAACTGACCGAGACACCCAGGCGCCCCAGAAAGTTTCTTTTTCTTTAGATATCAGCAAGATTTTTCTAAAATGTATGTGGAAAATCAAAGGAGCTAAAATACAGACAAGATTCTAAATTTATATAGAAAGGCAAAGCTGAAACAACTGTGAAAAAGAAGATAAAGTGGGGGAACCCAGTCTGCCCATTTCAAGACATTCTATGGCTACAGTAATGCAAACTGTGTAGTATTGGTGAGAGGATAAAATTACAGATAAGGAGAACAGAATAGAGAAAAGAATCTTGACCTAAGTTTCACATTTTACACAAAAATTAACTCAAAATGGGTCATAGACTTAAATGTAAAACATAAAACTACTAAACTTTGGGGAAAGAAAAAAGAAAGAAAATCTGGATCTAGGGCTGAACAAAATGTTCTTATACTTGAGTCAAAAGCATAATCCATAAAAGTAAAAATTGATACATTGGACTTCACAGCTCTGGAGTTTTCCATTCTAGTAACTGCCTCACTTGGGACTTCTGCTGACCTCACAGTTGTTCTTTGTTTACTTATTTTAAACCCTTTAAAGTAATTTTTCTTTGAAGGAGACATTCTCATCCTTTCAAGGCCATGCATAGTCAATTTATTAATTCATGTACCAAATATGGCCTGAGCACCTGGGTATATGTGCCACATACTGTACAAGGCCCAGGCACAGAAAATAGGAACAGGATCAAATCTCTGTTTTGAGATTAACAGAGCTGGTGAGAAACAGACCACAGGCCTATGCACAGTGAAACAGAGGGGAAGAAGGCCCACATAGTGTGGGAGCATGGAGGCTGGTGGATCACGTGGAGAAGTCTGGGTGGGTTTTGAGGATGGATGGGCACTCAAGAAGGCACTGTGGGGGACTCACTAGTATGAGTTTTGGGGGTACACAAGGACAAAAGGCATGCTTGTGGAATAGAATGAGGGAGAGAACAGAACTGTGTCTGGAGGTGAGGCTGGAGAGGGATGCTGGGGTGGGAAAGCATGCCGTGCTTAGGAGACTGAGCCTTAAAGGCACTGAGGACCCATAGGACTTTAAGCAGGGGAGCTCAGGCTGTCATAAAAAAATACCAGACACTGGGTGGCTGAACAACAGAAATTTATTTCTAGAGGCTACAGAGTCTAAGATCAAGGTATGGTAGGGTTCAATTTCTTCTGAGAGTGCCCTTCCAAGTTGCAGATGACTGCCTTCTCCCAGTGTTCTCATATGGTGGAGAGAGAGCTCTGGTGTCTCTTCTTCAAGGACCCTGATTCTGTTGGATCAAGGCTCCACCTTATTACCTCATTTAACCTTAAGTACTTCCTTAAAAGCCCCATCTTCAAATATGACCACTCTATATTTTATAGTGTAATGATGATAAGAATTGATGTGGGAAACAAAGGCGGAAGAAAAATTATTAAATTTCCTTGAAACAGACAGAGTGACATTCCTCTAGGCACTCAACTGCCTCGATGTTGACACTTCGCCAAGGGCAAAAGGCAATCCTATCCCAACCCCCCACCCCCTCAGGATCCTGTAAGCCTACTTTAACATATAAAAATTCTTTTGGAAATTTTCCTTATCTCTACCCACCCAAGATACATGTTGGCAATCATCCCCCAAGCATATGGCCCACCAGTATATACCTGAAGAGTCTCATGACTAAGGTTTTATTAGATGGTAATAAATGACTTTTTCCCAACAATAGCAGCCCCCTAAATGTCCTGGAAACCTTGCTTCCAAAATTTCTTAGAGACTTACGCTATCCCTAACCCCCTCCCAACTTGAAAGTATATAATGCGCCACTCCTCATGACCCCAGTGCAGCTCTTCCTGCCCACGGGTCCTGTCCCCGTGCTTGAATAAAATCACCTTTTTGCATCAAAGATGTTTCAAGAATTCTTTCTTGGCTGTTGGCTTTGAACCCTAAAGTCTTTCCTACATCAAGGGTGATAAGGATGATGATGATCAGAGGTTAGGGCTTTAGCATGTGAATTTGGGGGGACACAAACATTCAACCCTCAACAGAAGCCATGGTCAGATTTGCCATTTGAGGATACTGACTATCAAGCAGTGACCCCAGGGCACCACACTGACTGAGAAGGGGAGCTGTTGATAATCAGGGTGGGGGGCTGAGTGAGAAGAGGGGCTGGTGATAATCAGGTTTTCATAGAGTGGGAACAGGGTTCAGAAGTCTACAGTGATGTGAGTTGAAAATTCTTGGGGATCAACTGGATGTAGGGACAGATGAGGAGGGAAATGCCTAAGGTTACTCTGAGATCCCTGGATTGATCTTGCTGGGAGTGACCCCATCACCTGAGACCAGAAGGAAGAAGCTTGAGGCCCATGATCCATGGGTGGGTGTTGTCCTGGGCTGCACGTCATCATCCACAAATAGGGATGGTACTTCAGGAGGAGTGGAGGTAGGTGCTGGCTCTGCCTGACATTTCCTGGCAGCTCGTGGGCACACACACTGATTGCCAGGCATGCAAGTTGTATTAATACCCATACGAGGTGGGCATGATCATTCCCATGTTAGGAGGCTGAGGCAGAATTTAAGTTTCTTGGCTAACATAAGAAGTGAGATCAGGATTCTGACTCTGGATCTGGCCACATGATGTTGGACAGCGGAGGAGAAAGGACTGGAGACTGAAATCATAGGGGTAAAATAAATAAATAAAATGATAATAATCAGTTTTTTAAAAATGAAGGAATATAAGCAAAAAAGCACAGAAAATCAAAGGCAGGAGAAGGCTTCAGGGAAGGACTCAAAACAGTGACAAAGCAAACTACCATGCAGTCAAACGAAAGAGAGCAGTTTGATTTGGGGAGGAGGACAGCTGGAGATATTAGAAAGCATTCATGACAGTGGGTGAAGTGGTCCAAACTCAAAACGTTCTAATCTCTGCTTTCTTCAAACAAAGCTCCTGCCTCTGCTATTGTGCACATGGTTGTGGCCCAATGTATTTCCCTTTCAATCTGAAATGTGAAAGGAATCTATCCATCAGCAACTGTCACCCAGTGCTCCTGTGATGGAAAAGGTAAGAGTGCTTCAGGTGGGGACAATGGACCCACTGTATGACCCCCAGCCTTAGAGCAACGGTCAGAGGTAGGAGGCACAGTCCAAGAAGACCCAGGCACTGAGACACCAGGAGCTGTGGGGTGGACAGTGGGTTCTGGCAGGGGCATGATAGGGGCAGTCATGGATGGTGGGTGTGGAAGGCAATTGGGAAATTTCCAAAAACAGACCCATCTGACATTTCTGTTTAGTTCAATCACAAATGGCTTTCAAATTTTGCAGCCAAAAACTATAGGCAAGAGATTTTCTACTGAAGTAATACTGGTATTTTTGCATTTATTAAGATGTTGGTATGAAGGACTGATGGTGGGGAATCATATTCATTCCATGAACAAGTTAATGAATATATTTTGGCACACCTGCCCTCTGCCATGCCCTGTTATCTGAAGTGGTCAAAACAGGGAGGCAGACTCCTGCTCCTGGAACTGCCATTCTAATCCCTTCAACTGCTAACATTTGAGTTTCAGTGATGGGCCTCAGTAGAGGCAATTGCATACTATGCCAATTCCAAATGGCTCTGAGTTACTGAGGAAGCACCCAAGACTGCACACAGGTTTCTAGGTGATCTTTCAAACCAAGGACCATGAATCCATTTGATCTGGCACCTCTATGGTGAAACACCTTAACATGTGTGTACTAACTTCTTTATAAAAAATGACCACCAACTCCTGCACACAGTATACTTTGTATTGGAATATCTTATAAAGCATGCATTATAATAGAATATCTAAAAAGTTGAGATACAAATATAAACAGAGGTTCTATTTTGGGGGGGTACTGCAATGGGTCAGCATGAGTATACTGCCTTGAGACCTATGAGGCTCAGCCTCAATCGAGGAGGAAAGGGTTGCCAGAAACAGATTATACAGCAGATTTTATCTCTGGAGCCTGAACGTATTTCTTTCTTTCTTTCTTTTTTTTTTTTTTTTTTTGGTTCTTTTTTTTGTTTGTTTTTCATTCTGGCAAGCTCCAAAATAAAATAATACCAGGCCAGGGAATATATCCTAAGGATACATCAAGATGAAAAATGAGTCCCTCTCAAGCTTTTCTTTTCCAGCAAAATAAGCTCCCTTATTCTTAAATTTCCCTACTTCTTCCATCTCTGACTTCTCACCCCTGCTTGGTGCCTGAGTCCAGTTTCTTATCCATGACACTTCCTGTAGGAGATTTATCAACTATCCCCTAGGTTTGCTTTGGGCCTAGCCTGTGATTCAAGAAGAATGACAGGGTTTATAATTCGTGTTCCTTCCTTGCTTTCCTAAGAAAGCCACTTCACACTCTGACTCCCACCCACTCCACTCCTCATGCCTCTGATCCTAGCAGACAAGAGATGAGGCAGGAAGGCCTAAATATTAGTGTTTTATTTCCTGCTCTCATGACAGCTGGTCCTCTGTTTTCTCTAGACCCAAGTATTTAACGGAAGTCATGTAGTATTGTCATATGAAGCAAGCTTTGTGCAAGAGTTGTACCTCTCTGACTTTGCAAACAGTGGATAGATCTTCATATATTTATTTTCCTGAGATTCAAGAATGTTAAGTACCAGAAATCAAAACTCTCACGTGAACTGCAGAGTCTGCAATCTTCAGATTGGAGAAGAACGGATTTGGAGTGCTCAAATCCAAACAAGAGAGTGATTGCTTGCTGGGCTTCTGGCGGAGTCCTTCTAGGAGCACACAGCATGGAGCCATCCCTGAGAGCTGCTCTGTGCAAAGTCCTTCTAAATACCATCAAGTAAAAGCATTAAAAATACCTTTGCTTTCTCTCTTTATTTTTTCTCATGCTTATTTGTGAAATACTGAAAAACACAAAAAAGTAAAAAAAAAAAAAAACCATAATCCCAGCCCATTCTCAGCAGAAAGCACATTCAGAAGGCACAGTGCTTCTCTGGAGAGCATTCACTTTTCTTTCCCAGCAGCCTCCAGCATTATGACAAGAGGACTGACATCTTAACCTGTCATTCAAGGAGAGGCCCTACTGACATTTCCACAGCAGGGGCACCAGAGCAGCAGTCTGCCCTGTCCTCCATCTTCCCAAGGCCTGCCGTAGCCATCAACTGTGGGTGTTTAAGGGGAGGACTGCCGGCCCCTGTCCCCTGTGGTTTGGAGCCCAGCTCCCTAAAGTGGGTGGGTGTGAGGGAGGAGGCCTCCACCTGCCCCAGTCCAGGTTGTAGATTGCATTGCAGTCACTTCCTTGAATGCAGGTGGCGATGGAATTGCTGCTGACAGCTTGGCCATCACATCCTCTGGAGCCACTGCACTACTGTGTGAAGGCTGAGAGACCGGGCACCTGGGTGGCTCAGTTGGTTAAGCGACTGCCTTCGGCTCAGGTCATGATCCTGGAGTCCCTGGATCGAGTCCCGCATCGGGCTCCCTGCTCGGCAGGGAGCCTGCTTCTGCCTCTGACCCTCCCCCCTCTCATGTACTCTCTCTCTCTCATTCTCTCTGTCTCAAATAAATAAATAAAAAAAAATCTTTAAAAAAAAAAAAAAGGCTGAGAGGCCAACAGCCTTCAGGAGAGAAACCCCAATGCTTGCAAGATCGACTCAACAAGGCCTTTGTACACACACCCTGGGAAACATGCGGGAACACACAATATCTTTCTATTAGAATTGGGCCTTTTCATTCATTTGTTATATGATCAGACATTCTAACCTGCAACGTGTTACGTGACCAGAAATTAAATTGCTTTGCGACAAAATTGAAATAAAATTAGAGGACCTCCCAGTGTCCATATTAAGCAGTAGAAACCTTTTCCACCCTACCACCCGCTTAATATTTAAAACTGATACAAGTGGAATGGTGTTGCCCTCCCCCCACCTCTGCCGTGCCCCCCCACAACCACCACTCTGCTCCTTGGCCCTGCTCTGGAAGCAGCTCCCTGGAGGAGGTCTGAACACCACTGAACTGGACTATCGCAAATGCTTCTCCACTGTCTTGGGGCCAAGGGAGCCTTCTGGGAACAGTGCAATGTAAAGGGAGCAAAGCGGTATTGGCATCCACCCAACTTCCCCTGTAGACACCTGCTTCCCCCAGGCCACCTGCACACCATTTCCTGACAAGTAACCACAGCAGCCACAGCTCAGTGGGTTTTGCATGCTAGGCTTTATGCTGTCCATCCTGCCACCATTTCTCCCACCTGCATCCATGCTCCTGGGCTTCAAGCAGACCCCGTGCTCAGGGCTTCATCAAATCACCCTCCCGGGTTAATGGACCTGCTGACATCACTTCCTGATAATGCTGGCCAGGTTTGTACTGACACATAAGATGATGGACTTCAATAAGGTAAACACGTTGGTTTTGGAGAACTCATGTGAAAATAAAAATGTTTTACTTAGGGAGAACTTAATAGGTTTAAATATTAATTTGTGTATTAACATGAAATATTGATGGGCATGCCTTCAAATATTAAGCATACCACTCTAACCAGAACGCTATGTTTTAGTTCTACTTTGAAACCAGCATCCACCTTCCAAAACATGTCTCCCGCTCTTACCTCAGGGACAAGGGGAGTGTAACCAAACCTCACAGGCTCTTTGCAGGACAGCTGTTGATGCTTAACATGAAACACATGTTGTAGAAACAGTCCTTGTCCTGAGATGCAGAAGATATGGATCCATAGGGAATCTACTGGCTGGGTGAGTTTACACTAAGTCCTTTCCTTCCTGAATACTAGACCTCCCCCAATTGTTTTTGCAAATACAAGTTTATTTAGAGAGTCATTTCTTTTTGTACACAGTCAGCCTTATGTTAGATGACAGATCACACACCTGTGTGGCAAGAAAGCAACTTGAGAGTATATAATCCAATGGCCTTACTTCACATATGTAAAAAGTGGCCACCAGAGAAAGTGACTTGACCAAAGTAACTTAGCTGGAGGAAGCAGCACTACCTTGGCCAAAATAAAGGGGGGGGCAATTTCTTGATTTAGAGGGCCCCCTGTTGTGGCTGTCCCACCCCACAATCCATGACGTCCATGGGGGCTCTTGGGCAATGATTTGCTGAGGGGAGACTCTTGCAAGATACCTACCCAGGTGTGAGAGAAGCAGGGCAAAGGGGAGGAAGAAGCAGGGCAGAGATCAATGTGGTGTCAGCTGGACACCAGCGTCAGCCTCATCCTCTAAGGGCATCACAGAGTCGGATGCACCCTGAAGCAGCAGGGCTGGGCCTTGCAGTACTGTGCCAGTCAGGCAGACCCAAAAGCAATCTTAGAATGTGTTTTGAGAGAGTATACCAGGCAAAATGACCGTTGCAGAAATAATTGGGGGTCTTCACTAACACCTACACATTGTCTTCTCTTCCACACCTGCTGCATATGCACAGGGAAGAATGTAATCTGCTTTTGAAAGCACAACACTCTAATCAAAATGTGAGAACATCTGGTAGTAATTTCTGAAATTTATCAAATGCAAAATAACCATAGACAGGGCTGGGAAGAATGGTCTGAGAGACAGCTCCATGTTGCTAACAAGAGACTTGCTATTAATATAAAAGAAAATGTAAAGTATCCATACAAATACACTGTTTACTTTTATTTTATTTAAATTTATTAAATTTATCTGAAGTTCATGCTCTAGTTGTGGGCTTGACCTTGTTTTACCTTTGACTTACCATAAATCAGAAGAGCTGATGACCCATGAGAATTATGCTTCTTTCAGCATTAGCTGTGATCCTAAGAGGACAAAGGCAAATATCGGTAGGACATGAAGCAAAGTGAGCATATGGATTCACTAATTGTTGAAGTTTGTGCTGGTTGGTGGCTTGGCTTCCTCACCTTGCTCTTTGATATACAAACTCTTTTTATGATGTCCATATTATACAGGTACTTCTAGGTTAAAAAGTTCCATAGAAACATCAAAGATTTGAAAGGCACATGATACTGGCTCATCTCAGAAACTAGACTGGCAATGACTTCCAATAAGTGAGAGCATGTGCCATCAGGCTTGCTTTACCTGCAACATTTTGGTGCCTGTTCCAGAATGGCTCCCATTTATCATTGCCTAAGCCCAAGAGGCTAGAAGTCCTTGCTCCAGCAGACAGGATCCCTTTAGGAAGGTGCCAGCATGCAAATGACAGACTCTAGTATGAACCCTGGTATTTTGACTTAAAATCTAGTACTCTTTACTAAGGGTGGAAAACCCAGGCCTACATGGGTTTATTACTAATCAATCATGATGCTCTTCTATGCAAGATCTTTCAACTCTCCCATTTGCATTCTTTTACATTCCCAAAATTTGAAGAGAGACTGGGTACTACTGAGGCAGGACCCCGCTTGGACAAACAGTACTTCTACATACCAGAAGAATGCATTTGCAGTGGTCTTTACATCCCTGGGCTGAGAGAGGTTCAGCGTTCATTTAAGTAAGGAAAAAAAACAGACTGAGGCATAAAGCCTTGAACGAATGGAAGATTGTTAAAGATGTTGCAGAGTTGCCATTTCTTACCTAGTCTTGCCATTTTTCCAATGCAGCCTTTAAAAATGGCTCAAGAGGCTGTGAACATCTATAGCTGGTGCCTTAAAGAACTGTTTTGGACATGACGAGATTCCTCTTTCTCTTCCCTAACTTAAGCTGCCCTGCACGGTGAACTTGGACATGTGGCACATTGAAAATCCTGCACCAACAACCACCTCAGTCCCTGCAGTTGATGGACAACACAGAACCAAGTCAGAATGGCTGCAAGAAACATGGGGAAAATCTTCTGACTCCTTGACACCCATCTGCATCACGGGAGCAAGTGATGGGAACATTCAAAACCAGCCCCAATGAGCTACCTTCTAAAATGTGTCATTTTGTGACATTTGTCCCATTTTCCTCCTAGTTGAGCCCCTTCTGAACTGACTGCTCATAATAATCCACATTCCATCATAAAGAGACCCCCTACCAGGAGAGAGATGAAGAAACTTTCTGCAAGGGGACTTTAACCCACAATGGATGGGCATCTGGAGGTGACCTAATAACCTATGATGGGCACTGATCAATCAATAGGATCATCCTTCAGGGCCCTTAAAATTGTCAGCACTAGAGAGACTGTGCACTCTCAGGGAGACCGAAGAATGACAGGCACAAGTAACGACTAAACACTGAGAACATCAGCCACACTACATTCCACTATTCCAACTGCCAAGGAGACCAGGTCCTGTGGTGAAAAAGAATGCAGGGATCTCAGGGCACCTGGGTGGCTCAGTCGTTAAGCATCTGCCTTCGGCTCAGGTCATGATCCCAGGGTCCTGGGATCAAGCCCCGCATTAGGCTCCCTGCTCCACGGGAAGCCTGCTTCTCCCTCTCCCACTCCCCCTGCTTGTGTTCCTTCTCTCTCTGTCAAATAAATAAATAAAGTCTTAAAAAAAAATGCAGGGATCTCTAGGAACGCATGGACAAGCAGCACCAAAGAGGCAGGTTTGCGAAATCCAGTGAGAGCAGGCCTTTTGCCAATTGCACTGGGTTCCCGTCACAGCTGACTCATTTTCCACTTAAACTTCACCCTCTTTTCTATATCTACAAATTTCCCATCTCAACTGGATCTTCACCCTGAGAATCTAAACCTGTTTCAACCTCTCCCTGGAAACACATGCATATAGAAACACACATACACAAGCCTCCAATCACAAGCTGCTATCCTGCCTTCCCATAGGGCTGTTTCTGGGAAGGATGGGAAACAGAGAGTATAGTTTGGGAAATCCAGTGCACGTGTGGTGGACTTCCTTTCACTTGACTTCACTGTGGCATCAGGCAGCGGCAAGCCCTCTGCCCTTCACAGAATGAGCTCATCCGTGGGCTGCCACACTGTTGTGCTTTGGTTAGGCTAATTCTGTTTTGGTAAGTCCTCACCTCCTCTTGGGCTCCTTCTCCCCTGCTACAGCCTTAAATAGTACTGGTCTTCAGGGATCCCTCCCTGGTCCTCTCCTCCTCCTCTATCTGCCGTCTTGAAATTGCTGCACCTACACGACAACTTCAGCTACCCTTCAGAGGGGGCCACTCCCAAAGCTGTAGCCCTACCCAAGGTTCTGAGCCATCTCTCCAATTTATTGATGTCCTAGAGCCACCTCAGATACCACATGCCAAACAGTAAAATTATTACTTTACCCAACTTACTTTCCTCCTTGAAAGATACAATTTATCTTCTTTTTCCTCCAGGTAGGATCAGGGAGGATCACAGTCTTTTATTTACCCGGACATTGAATCAATCCCCAAGTCCTAGAGATTCTTCCTCAACAATTTCCCATGTGCACTTCCCTCCTTCTCTATTCTTACTGACACACCTTCCTCATGTAGTTGTTGTTTTCCACCTACACCCCTACAATACCTCACCAGCTTATATCTGTGCCTCCAGACTGGCCCTTCCCCAGTTAATTTTCCACCTTGCCTCCAGCATGACCCATTCAAAGAGTAACTCACACAGAGCCGTTCCCTGCTTTAAAGCCCCAGTGGGGTTCAGTAGGTCTCAGGACACCATGCGTGCACATGGACACAGCAACCCAGGCCCTGCCCAAGCTGTCCCTCACTTACCTCTCTGGCCTCATCCCTCACTATCCCCATGTGCCTCTGTGCCCCAAGCATCGCTTGACTACTTGGAATTCCTAGGATTACTCAAGGAAATTTTCTTGGTTTCTGTTGGTGTGCACCATGTTTTGGAAACCCCTGTATCAGCACACCTACTGTGAGATACTGCAGTCATCACGTGCTTGGGTGTCACCCCTATTTACCTACAAACTTCCAGGAAGTATATGTGGTGGGAAGATAACCATGTTTGAATCCTTGAAACCTGTGAATATATTACAGGGCAAACAAACCTTGCAGGTGTGGGTAAATTAGAAACCTTAAAATGGAGAAATTATCCTGAATGATCTGGGTGGGCCCAGTGTAATCACAAGAATCCTTAAAAGTATAAAAGGAAGTCAGTGTTTCAGGGGGAGATGTGACTATGGAAGAAATTGTCAGAGGGATATAATATTGCTGGCTTTGAAGATGGAGGAAGGGGCCAGGCATCAAACTGTATAGGTAGTCACTAGGAACTGGAAAAGCCCAGAAAAGAGATTCTCCCTTGCAGTCACCAAGAGAACACAACCCTACTGACACTTCGATTTTAGCTCATGAAACCCATGTCAGCATTCTGACCTCCAGAAGTAGAGGACAATGGATTCTTGGGGTTTTAGGCACCTACATTTGTGGCAATTAGTTATGGCAGCAACAGGAAACTAACTCAAGCCATGCCTCCCTTGCTTGCACATCCCAACACTCAGCACAGTGCTCGATGAGTAAATTTTTAACATATCTGCAGGTGAGATGATTGGAGAAATACATGAATGAATAAATAAAAAGTGAAATAAAGTCACATAAACATGCAGGTTTCCAACTGGGGTGGATAAAAACCATTCACTTCGCCTAAACCGCATGCCACATGATACTTGGAACAGCTCCACCGATCTACCTGTTACCTCTCAGCACCTTGAAGACCTCAGCAAGTTCAGTAAGACTACCAACATGGAGGCCCTTTCTGCAGGCTTTGGGTAGAAAGACCTTGTCATTGTTTGGCCAAGTGATGCCCCAATATGGTGTTCCCAGCCCTGATCTCACATGAAACCATCACAAATTGATAGAACCCATAATTCTCATTCTGGAGGGATGGACGGATAGATAGATGATAGCGAGATACATACAGAGAGAGAGAGAGATTTTTTTCTTCATACTTTGGACAATTGGGTTTATGAATGCCATATGTGTGATCTCAGCATAGTAAAAGGGAGAGGGCCCCAGGGTCTCAGATGAAGCCTGCTGCAGTGATGAGCTCCTTGAACATCCATCCCTCAGGGTTCCATGGCATATATGCTGTCCTGCTGCTTTGCTTTCCCTGAAGATATGTACTGTTTAGAGTGACTGTATGAGAAAAATCTCAACTTTCTTTTTTTTACCAGACCAAATGATTTTCACTTTTATGTTAGCATAATACAGAAAACCTGCAGGACCAAATATTTGTATTCGCGTTGTTACTGCCCCACACGATGAATTTTGAATACAGAGCACGGGAGAGAGTAGAGATTAAAGTGTGTGCTTTGTGTTTTGCTTTTAGAGGCTTTGATGTTTTCTCAGAGGAATTTTGGCTATTATTTTTCCAATTCGGCCTTATTTTAGCTGTCCCATGCATGAGAAATAAGCTCTCATGTCTGGGGAATAGGAATCTACTATTTGTTTTGAGTGGGCTCCTGGAGCACTGTACAGTGAGTACCCCTTCCCTAGGCGAAGGGAGCAGACAAGAGTAGCGTTTCAGAATTTTTCATTTCTTAAGATCATTGCAACAATTAAGGTCCAAATTGAAATCTCTGAAGTGTGGAGAGTGGTAATCAGTGGCCTAAGGAGAAACAATGTGAAAGGACATGTAGTGTGGTTTCTGGACATGTGGCTCACTGCTCAGGTCTAAGTTAACAGACACTGTCGCTTAGCACCTACCATGGTCCCAGAATCAGCTGGGCATGGAGAGGTCCCAGAACAAATACTGTGTTCCCTGCTCTCCAGAGCTCACTGTCTTGCAAGGAAGGTCATCAGGACCTGAGCCATGGGAACACCTCACACCTGGCAAGGTAAGCTTAGAGCTGATAATCTTAACCTAGGTAAGTGACAACAGCAAATCACAGGTGCTGTACAAGTAGGAGAGAATGGCTCAGACCTGTGCCTGATGATATGGCAGATGGGCACAGGAGAGACCAAGGTGTTGCTGGGAAGCCATTGGGACTTGAATGGTCCCTGGGAGGATTGCAGGGCTTCTCCTAGCGAGAGAGGCTTTCATTTCACATAGAGAGCCCCTCAAAGAATGAAGCTGCAATGAGAAAGCCTGTGTGAACTCAGGCTAGTGAGGAGAGGAGAGAGACACGCAAAGAGCTGATATGCTTTGAGAAATACCATTGTAGTGATTTGGGAAACTGTCTCCAAGCAGTTGGAGAAGAAAGTCTATGGGAGGCAGATGAGGGCTGTGGAGAATGGAGTGGAGCCCCACTGTGGAAGAGGCCACTTTGGGTTCTTGCGGGCCCATCTGGGAGATTCCTCCATGGCTCGTGGGGCTAAGGAATTTTAAATAATGGTGATGCAGTATTCACTTTTTATTATTTTCCTGCTCTGCCTGCCATCCAACCCAGCGTCATTACCCCCAAATGCTTGCCACACATTTTCTGCATTGTGTTGGTGTTGCTTTGAGAATAAAAGAAGGAAGGGAGGGTCTGCATAATGGGTTGAGGTGGAGGAAGGATCGTGAAGGGGGATGAAAAATAGCCAGTGGGCTTGGGGGCTATCCAAGGTGGGGAAGGAGGCCAGGCAAGGGTGACATGGGGCCAGCAGGAAGTAAGACCTCTGGACCTGCAAACACACTCCACAAAGTACGGGTGGGGAAGATAAGCCCCTGCAGCTATTGGGTAAGGAATATCTGCAAGAGATTTTTGAATCACTTGTGTTCATAATGAAAAAAAAGAAAATGCCTAGATAGTGTATGCAGACAAAGCAGAAGAGGTTTGGGGAAGGGCTTATCTGGGGGGAAGAAAAGGTTTTTTGGAGGGAATGGCTTTGAATGAGACCCCATGTGTCAATGGGGTGGGATGCTGACCACTTGGTCCACTGTTTCTTCATCTGTGAAATGGGGTCAATAAAGTCTGCCTACCTATCCTAGGTTTCGTAAAGACCCAATTCATTAAAATGCATGAAATTATCTTGAGAACGATGTTGTTTAGGGGAGGGAGACATTATTACATGTCAGTGTGACACAGTCAGCCTATGGGGTTTTCTGGTTTCAGAGAATCCTAGGTAACTATCATTGCAGTAACTTTTTTTTTCTTCCTGGAGACTTATTTTTAATTATGTTTTTTTTTTTAAGATTTTATTTATTTATTTGAGAGAGAGAATGAGATAGAGAGAGCATGAGAGTGGGGAGGGTCAGAGGGAGAAGCAGACTCCCTGCTGAGCAGGGAGCCCGATGTGGGACTTGATCCCGGGACTCCAGGATCATGACCTGAGCCGAAGGCAGTCGCTTAACCAACTGAGCCACCCAGGCGCCCCAAAGATTTTATTTATTTATTTTGAAAGAGAGAGACACAGCGAGAGAGGGAACACAAGCAGGGGGAGTGGGAGAGGGAGAAGCAGGCTCCCCGCAGAGCAGGGAGCCCGATGCGGGACTCAATCCCAGGACCCTGGGATCATGACCTGAGCCGAAGGCAGTCACTTAACCGACTGAGCCACCCAGGCACCCTATTATGTTTTTGTTTTACATTAGAAGTAAGTTTGTGCTATCTTATCTGCTTCCTACAGGTTAGGTTCCTCCAAAGTAAGGCCGATATGGATGCATCAGTTTGTCCCAAACACACCTGCCTTGGTCTGAACATCCCACATTAAGGACGTGAGGAGTAGCAGCTTTTGGGGAGGTGCTCCCAGGGAGCACATGTATTGGAGTGGGAAGATGGCTGATACAGGGTGTGTGCTCGTGGGTCATCACTGTGGTCATCCCCTGGAACCCCAGGTGGTAGTGAGGAACATGCCTCCACTAACATTGTCTGAGAGCTGTTCCAGGCTTGCTAACCCTCCTGGAACTTCTGGGCTGTCCCAGATCCCACCCAGATGGAGATCCAGGTGGAGAGTCACAGGTATTGGCTGTCTCAATGGTAAGTGTGAGGGTCTGGTGGACCCCTCCCCACCATACACAGGTAAGGCAGTTTGGAGTGAGATTGAAGGGAGGAAGGAAGGATGGAGGGGCAAAGAGAGAGGAGGACAAAGAAGAATGGGAGGGAAGCATGTGCCCTGGGAACAGGGTGCAGGTCTGCCATGGTGAGCCATAGCGCCCCACATGGGGTTGTCAGGATTCCCAGGGCTGCCTGTCACTAAGTCCCAAATGTGGCCACAGTCACAGATATGGTTCCCAGCCCCACTTCTCAGACTTGGGAAGGGTGTTGGGGAAAAGGGAAGACCCCCACCACTTCCAACAAGCACTCTGGAACATCTCAAACAGTCAAGGTATTTTAAAATTTATATTCTTTTACCAGTTTTGACAGAGTGCATAAAAGTAAGAATAAAAGGAGAGGAAAAGAAGTGTGTGAGGGAGTGTGCGTGTGCCTTCCTTGTCTCCAGAAAAATTCTGCACAGGGGAACTGGAACAGCCCTCTTCTCAGCCACATTTCAGCACAGAGCACAAACAGGCTCTGAGCTACACCTTTCCCATCTACTGTAGAATGTGGGGAAGCTGCCCCAGACTCCTTGTCCCTCCCTAATGGTTTTCTATATGACCTATAACAATGAAACAATTAATAATACACAGTTACTATTTATGGAGCATTGATATGGACCACAGTCCTAGTTATATATTGTGCTTTTAGTGTATTCCAGAAGCCCGAAGGTGAGTTCAAGGACACCAAAGGGGTCAACTTGCCACGAATGACAGAAGGGTTGCAGCCAAGGTCTGCCTGTTTCTTTCTCCCCAGAGGGGTCTCCGAGACTGGCAGGAGTCCTGGATGCTGGGTGTCTCCCACACCCGCTTCAGGACAGAAGATGGTGTTGGCTGCTGAAGGCTCACAGCAGAGAGCTGCCTGCAGTGGAGAAGCTGCCTTGCTGCATCCAGGCCACGACCCTCTCTGAGGGCATTCTGCATCCTGGGCTTCCTTGAATGAAGCCATGGCCTCCATGGATTGCAGCTCTGAGGGTCCATCCCAGCTCCCAGCTCCCCAGTAGGGCCACAGCTCCACAGGTCAGCATTTCTCTCAGCCCAGGGCCTCTTCCCTCATACATACTTTCCCCAGAATAGTCCCTGAGAGCCCACCCTCCTGCACCTGCTGCATTCCATCTGCTCCTCAGGGAACCTGACCCAAAACTCCAGGGAGCAGAATTCAGGCTCCTGGGAGCAGAGTGAGCCCACCCTGGGACATGCTTTGCCCCTACCTGGGCTGCCCTTCATGGCACCTCAACAGGACACAGCAGGATTGATGGGGAAGGAGGGTGTCAGTGTGGCCCTTCCTCTAAAGCAAAGATCTGACAAGCTCAGCTGCTCCCAAAAGCACAAGTCAAATCAGCCAAAGCTTTCTGGCCCAATTCAAGCCTTCCTCTTTAATCAGGGCTGAGAGCTACAGTTCTGGGATGAGAGCCAGGCTGAAACTATTCAAGTGTATGAGCTCAGGCAAGGTTCTTAGACTCTCCTACACTCAGTTACCCTGCTTGTGAAACTGGGGTCATGCTAGTGGCGATGATGTCAAACATGGGCTCAAATGCATGAGGACAAGTGAGTTGAGATGTTAAAACCCAGTTTATGTAAGTTAGTAACATTGTCTTATGACCTGGATTTTCTACTTGATGGGGACGCTAATCTTTGTAATCCTGCTAGGGTGTGCTTTTACTGTGATTTACCATCATGGACCAGGGTGAAAGCCTGGGGGTAATTTTAGGGATTTCAGTTTCACCCTTCATCACATGGCTCTTACTCCTCAGGACAGGGGATTGATGCTGGTTTCTGCCAGCCGCCATCCCAACTCTTCATTCAGGGACGAGGGACTACGGCTCTCAGACTCAAGTGAGATGAGCTAGAGCCTGGTGTCCACCTACCACCTGGGCTCCATGAGCCTGGCCTCCAGCCAGGGGAATAATGAGCTAGTTAAGCTCACTCCTGCCATCCTCTGTGAGCACTTACCGCTGGGCTTTCTAGGCCAGAGCCCCTGGCGGTCTGTCTGGCACTGCTTGACCACTAGGGTAAATTACTCCTTCCTTGCCTCTGGCTCCAGCTCATCCACAATCTCACCTGCTGGTCCCATGGCATCTCTCCCTGTAACCACAGCCTCTGAGGACAGCCACCACTACCAGAAGGGTCAGGGCCTGCTTTTGGGCTCCCCTATTGCTGTGGCAAAGGGGGTGCCCTCTGGGTGCCTCAGAGCTATCCTCTTCCTCCCTCACTTCTGTGCCAGGGCAGTTCCAGCATTTCACTCACATCTGTGGGCATCCTGGTGTGATTCAAGGAGCTGTCCTGGGTCAGATTCGAGGGGCTTGCCAGAACCCCAGGTCCGTACATCCTCCCTCCACAGCACACAGCAGGGAGGGGCTGTAGTCTTCTGACAGAGCAGCAAGGATTCAGGGAAGCTGGAGGTTAAGCTATTTAGGCTTATTTACACAAAATTTCTCATCTCATGATTCAGGTTCTGTCCTTTGCTGTAAGGACCCAGACTTTTAAACACCGGAGAAATGTTTTGTTATCTCACTTGCAACTGCAGGAGATGAGGTCTCGGGCCCTCACGCATGCCTGGGGTTGACAGTTGGGACACCTGAGCTTATCTTTCCCAAGGTTTGCACACAGTTTCAAAAATCCAACTGCACAAATGTTACCATTAGCATTATTCCCAAACTGCTCACCTGCCCCAACCAATACACCCACTGCTCACCTTCAATCTGCACCACAGGTCAAACAACCACAGGTGCTGGCCTTGCTGATGGATGTCATCTGCTCCAAAGTTATCTCAGATTATAACTATGAACTATGCTATTGACATCTGGGTGGCAGCTTAGCCTCAGCATTAACCCTGAGACTGTTCTCTAGGTCCACTCCTGGTATTAACTGCCTTAGCTTGTGCTCCCAGGAAGAAGTTCCTGAGACAAAGGCTTATGTGTGAAGAGGTTATTGGGAGGGAGAGTGTTTGAATGCAGGATTGTGGGGCAGGAGTACTGGGCATAGAGCTGGACAGCCAGAACAACAATGCCAGGGTGCAGTAGGCAGTGGGAAGTGACTGCAGGCAAACTGTGCCCAGTCTCTTCATCAGGACTGTCCTTCCAGGAGAAGAAAAGGAGGAATGCTTTCCCATCGCTTTTGCTTCCATCCATTGAGGGTTACTCCATGGTGCATTAACTCCTCCTGTGGCAGACTGTAGTTACCAAAAGTGACCACAGCAAATGTCTGGGCCTACTTGCTCTTCCAGAACTTTGCCATTCCCCATGAAGAGGTAATGTCCTTGTCCTTTCCCTGCAGAATGTGGTGGAAATGGCACTGTATGACTTTGGAGGGTAGCTCATAAAGAGTGATATGGCTTCTTCCTCGCTTACTTTCAAGGACACTCTCTTTCTCTCTCTCTCTGCACCCCTTGGGACCCAGCCACCATGCTTGTGGAAACCCAAGCATGAGGAGACCATGTGCAGGTGTTCCAGCTGAGGTCCCAGTCAACACTCAACATCAACTACCAGACACACAGGTGAGGTACCCTGGCCTTGAGCCATTCCAGCTAAGGCAAGAGGAGCAGAAATGTCTCCACTGAGCCCTGCTAAATGGCAGGTTCTTGAACAAAAGAAATGTAGTTATGTTAATTCACTATGTTTTGGGGTAATTGCTATGCAGCCATCCTAACAGGAACACTCCTCAGCACTTCTGTGCTGAGGGCCAAGTGGCTGTCCTCCACAGCAGTGTCAGAGGACCCCAGTGCAGGAAGGCAGGGCATGCTGCCCAGACTTAGGCTGCACCTTCTCCAAGTCAGTTGGAGGCTTTGTGGAACTGGTAACCAGGCTGTGGATGGAGTAAGAAGTAATGCTGAGAGTATTTGAAGAAGGCTATCCAAGGCAACACAATCACCAAAACCAGAAGTTAGCCTATCTTTGAGCAGTGGTATTTCCTCTGCAGAGAACTGAATGCAGCTTTAGGACTAGGACAAGTGGTCTCAGTTGACATTAATCCCAGATCAGCTACAACTTTGGAAAAATGGTTCTCTCCTAGCCTTTCCCCAGGTCATCACTGACAAGTAAAAAGGGGGTAAGCTTTAATTTTCAATAGGCTTCACCATGTGGGGTGTGTGTGTGTGTATATATATATACATATTTCTCATTTTTGCTCTGAAATTGGTCTTTATGTCAGCATGACAGGACACTTTGGAGCTGACGGCTGGGTGCAACTACTAAGGCCTATTCAGATTCAGGTTTTGAGCACAATGACTCCAGTCAGCCAGGAATCCTGCCTGTGTGTGGAATGAATTTATTCAGGGAAGAAATATCACACCCAGGAGTCTAGACTTGGTTTTGGGGGGCTGGATTGCAAGAGGTATAGGTGTGCAAGAGGTATAGGTGTGTCTTCAGTGGCTGGAGTTGTTAACTTAGATTGTCCAATAATAAGCTCTAGAAAACCTGAGCAAGTTATCAATAAATATGAGACAATGGAGGAAAAGAAATTCAAGCCAAGCAAGATAGAGTTAGTCTGCCTCTTGTGGCTGAGAAACAGAACAAGGCCTACAGCAGCTAAACTCCCATGGAGACTCTGGGGCCAAACCAGGACAACCCTCAGCACAATCTGGGACTCACCTCCAGGCTTCAGGTCAACAAAAGGGAGGGGCTAGGAGACAGCCAGCCTTGGCCACTCTACTGTATGAGGTCTGAGCCAATATGAGCTACGTTATATGTCTCTATTTTTCCTTTGTTCAACATCAAATTCAATTTTGGGAGGGAAGTAATTTTGCCCAGACTCGTTACTGTTCTTGTGCTCTCCATATTTGATTAACACTTGGACAGGTAGTACTTTCCCAAAAAGATATCAGACAACTTTTGAAGACAATATTTAGAAGAAGACAAAGAAACAAACCCTAAAATACAAATAGGAATCCCATTCTTTGAATAAAAGAGGCCAAGCATATTTACCCTGAGTTACATAAATAGAAACACATCATGTTCTTACCCAGCCTGGCTCTACTTCAGAAATCATAAACCCAATGTACCAACCTTTGAAGAATCATCTCTCTTTCTGGCTTTTTCTCCCCAACTTCTTGTACAATGTTCTATGATCTCACTTTGGTCTCTGGTCACCTAATGTCTTGGGTTTTCCCTCCTGCAAATGCCCCTGGACTTTCTCCCTCTTACCTAGACTGTACCCCATGGTTGATCATTTAAATGGATAACTAAGAACTTTTGGTTTTTTGGTACCATTTTCTTTTTGCTCCAAGAAAATCCCTATCTTGACTCAGAACCACTAATTTTGGAGAAAACCCTATAACTATGTAGATTAGAGGCATGAAATTACCCCCAAATTTAGTGGGGCCCCTAAAACTATAAGCCCACTCCTTTGTCTTTCCTTATTAGATCCCTGTTTTATTTCTAAGTAGTCATGTTTTGCCTCTAGCCCCCTACTCAACCAGGCTTAATCCATTCCCAGTATTCAACCCTGACTCTAAATTCATTATGGATTTGAAACAGCCAGGTCTTAACTCTGTCTACTTAAAATCTTACTTAAAACCTATTTAAATCTTAAAGACCTTAAACATTTAGAAACCTACTTAAATCTACTTAATATCTTATCCATACCCCAACCATCCTGCTCTCTTTTCTTCTGGTCTTGGAGGATGAGAGATTTGCTCCTACTCTAATTATTGGCCAATACCCCCACCACTGGTGTCACTGACCCACCACAACCTTGTTCTGACATATCAAAAGTCAAAGGCTGCCTAAAAGGGTTCAAACATTGACTGATTGACTAGCCACTTGGCATATGCATTCTAGAAAGCTGCAAGGATCCAGGAGATGGCAGGACTTCAACTCTAAGACTCCATGAATTTGGATCTAGCTCTGTGGACCAGAGTTACAGTCAACTACAACCCTGTGTGAGGCAGAAGTCAACAACCTTGTGTCCAATAAGGAGCTCACAACCAAATATTCCCATCATGGACAAATCATTTCTATCCATAACCTTCTGTTCTCATCTTCTTCTCCCTCATTTTGGAAAACACTGCCTGCCCTTGCCCCAGCTTACCTATGGAAATGAGTTCAGTCTTAATCAATGTGATGGTATAACCATCCTCACCTGCCTTATCAGGTGGCTTTGTGGAATATTTAATCATTAAGTATCATGTACGTGTTACTCAATGCAGAATACATCTTTATACACATCAACAGAAAAAGAGAAATAACCAAGAAAAGAAAGAACGATGAGTAACAATGACTTCACTAGACAAATAATATAGTGATTTAAAAAAAAAAAAAACTTCTTTATTTTATTTATTTATTTTATAGATTTTACTTATTTATTTGAGAGAGAGAGAGAGAGAGCGCATGAGCAGGGGTGAGGGGCAGAGGATCCCAGGACCCTGATCATGACCTATGCCGAAGGCAGATGCTTAAACGATTAAGCCACCCAGGCACCCAAAATTTTGTTTATTTTAAAAGATAAATTTTTAAAGAATCTGAGGCCTGACTTGGATGTCTAGAGGACAAACTCATTCAAATAAAAATATTCTCAGAGACAGTTTAAACATTTTTTTTCAAGCGAGTTTTCTCAAAATCCAAATTCAAGCCTTTATCACCACAAAGAAAAACTATTCTGAAAGCTGGACAGTTGCCAGGAAGTTGAGCTATAAATAACAGAGACAAACTTACTTCACAACTTTACACTAAAAAAGGATGGCCCAGGAAGAACAGAAAATGTAGAGGGCAGATAGAGGGTTAGAAGGAAAAACAGCCTGAAAAGATATCTGAATAGAGCAGAGGGCTGGATAATTGAGTGAGGCTTGGTAAAGAACAGGCCCTGTAAGATTAATTGGGGAAGGAAGGCAAATGAATGTGGGTGTGACTCTAATAATAAGATAATGGAGCCTTTCAGATAGAATTGCCAAGATGCAAAATCCTGCTTCGGAGCTGCAAATGCACACTGAATAAGGAAGCTGGGCTGGGAGCATATTTTTTCCCTCATGATCAATAAAATGTAATAAACTGATATTTATATTGATGATGATTACACTGCCTCATGTTCCTATAGTTCACTGTATTTTAAGACCACAACAAATAAGAACACAGATAGAGATGCATTGTGGTGGAAAGATGCCTAGCTAGGGAGTCAGGAAGCTTCATGCAACTCACCAGCTGAGTGGTGTGGGCAGGTTTCTCTTCAGTTCACTCACCTGTGAAATGAACAGTTGGAATTTAGGGAACTTGGACAAATGTGTATCTAGGGATTCATCTGGGTGTTCCAAGAATGCCTTGAAATTGCAGACAGTAGTGTATGTGTGTGCAGTCTTCAGGGGCGTGGATGGGTCTGTAGCTTTCATCAGACCCCCAATGGACATGAGGTGCAAACACTATCCACCGCCACTAAATCAGATCATATCTAAGGAACATTCTAGCTCATTGATACTAAAGGTAATGGAACACCATAGAAATGGAGACTTGAAATGTCCTAACATACATCAGAGCCTATTAAAACTGGTTATTTAAATGCAAACTGTCTATGGGGTAAATAGTCATACACAATTTTAACATAACCAGGTTATGTTTTACATGGATAAATGCCTTAATTTTGATTCCCCAAAAGGAGACACCAGGAAGTGTGTGTACAGGTGTTTTCCAGGGAGGGAATCCAGGGAGTGTAAGTGAGGAATGGAGAAGTGAAAAGGGAAAGGGGAGGGCACCTGGGTGGCTCAGTTGGTTAAGCGACTGCCTTCAGCTCAGGTCATGATCCTGGAGTCCCTGGATCGAGTCCCACATCAGGCTCCCTGCTCAGCAGGGAGTCTGCTTCTCCCTCTGACCCTCCCCCCTCTCATGTGCTCTCTCTCATTCTCTCTCTCTCAAATAAATAAATAAAATCTTTAAAAAAAAAAGGAAAGGGGATGTTGATGAATCAGTTACTGCTACGGGTAAGTGGGACACGATCCTGCTGAAGGCAGCTATAGACCATGTGGAACACACCTTAGGGTTGTCTTAACAAGGTGGGGAAGTGGGTATTAACGTATCCAAGGACTCCCATCCCTCATCAACTGAGGTTGCCCCTCAGGGCATAAAATCCAGCTGCTTTGCCCATGGGCCTAGGGACTCCATTGCAGGTGGAGGAACTTTCAGGTAGAGAAGCAGAGAAACACAAGCATGTAGGCAGGAACAGTGAGCACACATGGACAACCACTACAGCTTCCCATGGCCTCTGTACCTGAGAAGATATGAGGTGTGGAATGAACAAACTGGACCTGGCACATGGGTCCAATCAGGTTCCTACTTGGTGACTGCCTCTACAAGCCATGTGCCCATAAAGACTGGAAAAAATGCATGGTTAAGAGTGTGGACCTGTCCCTGAGGCAAGAAAAACAAAAGCAAAAATAAACTATTGAGATTTCATCAAAATAAAAACCTGCCCAGCAAAGGAAACAATCAACACAATTAAAAGGTAACCCACAGAATGGGAGAAGATATTTGCAAATGACATATCTGATAAAGGGTTAATATTCAAAATATATGAAGAACTTATACAACTCAACACCCAAAAACCAAATAATCCAATTAAAAAATGGACAGAAGATATGAACAGACATTTCTCCAAAGAAGACATAGAGATGGCCAACAGACACATGAAAAGATGTTAAATATCACTCATTATCAGGAAGATGCAAATCAAAACTACAATGATGTATCATCTCACACCTGTCAGAATGGCTAAAATCAACACAAGATATAATAAGTGTTGACAAGGATGTGGAGGAAAAGGAACACTTATGCACTGTTGGTGGGAATGCAAACTAGTTTAGCCACTGTGGAAAACAGTATGGAGGTTCCTCAGAAAGTTAAAAATAGAGCTACCCTATGACCCAGCAATTGCACTACTAGGTATTTACTCAAAGAATACAAAAACACTAATTCAAAGGGTTACATGCACTCTGATATTTATAGTAGCATTATTTACAATAGCCATATTATTCAGCCATAAAAAGAATGAAATCTTGCCATTTACAAAGACGTGACATGGATGGAACTATGAAGCTAGAGAGTATTATGCTAAGTGAAATAAGTCAGTCAGAGAAAGACAAATACCATATGATTTCACTCATATGTGGAATTAAGAAACAAAAGAAACAAAGGGAAAAAAAAATAAGAAAGAGTCAAATCAAGAACAGACTCTTAAGTATAGAGAACGAACTGTTTGTTACCAGAGGAAAGGTAGGTGTGGGATAGGGGGATAGGGGAAATAGGTGATGGAGATCAGGAAGTGCACTTGTGATGAGCACTGAGTAATGTATAGATTGTTGAATCACTGTATTATACACCTGAAACTAATATAACACTGTATGTTAACTAACTGGAATTAAAATAAAAGCTTAAAAAAAAAAAGAGTGTGGGCCCAGACACCTGCCCACAGTCACATCCAGGCTCTGCTGTGTGACCTTGTACAAGTTAGGTAATATCTCTGTGCCTCAGTTTCCTCATCTGTAATATGGGGATTTATTCATGCAACAGCTATTCACTGAGCATACCACGTGCCATGCTGGTTTAGGTGCTGGGGATAGGCTGTAACCGCACAAGGAAAGTTTTTGTCCTGGGGGTGGGGGCATGCTGGAGAAATAATAAATACATGCACCAAAGTTCAGCCAGTCAGGGGGTGATGAGGGGAGAGAATCTTGGAAAGGGGTTTTATTTTAGGGGTAAAAAGGAAGGCATTCTGATAAGAGGACCCCTGAGTAGAGACACAAGTGAATTGAGAGGGTAAATTGTGCAGACTCTGGGAGAAGAATGTCCTCTTTGGAGGACAGATTGACTGAAATAACTACTCATAAGGGATGTGAAGCCCAGATGGGTTAGCATAAGCACAACAGGCTCAGCGGAGGTACCTGCCATGTGGGAAGCAGTCCTGGCTTTATTATTATTACTATTACTATTTCTATAATTGCATTATCATTAGTCTTATTTTGAGTATCCTTTGATCTAAGTCTTGACTTGTGAAATAACCATACTCTCTTTTGAAGGTAGTTCTTGGGGACAAAACAAAGGCTTCTCACCACAGCAATCTGGGATCAGTGGAATTGGAGGGATTTTTGAATGTTAGTGTAAAGGAAACTATAGAATAAAGCAAGCATCTAAGAAGACTCCTGGCTTCTTCCTAGCACAGGGGATGGGCTGGCTGGAGGTTGTACTGACTTGGGGAGAAGGGAAGGCCACTGTCATAAAGCTGCACCACAGTGACCACCCTAGGCCATGTCCCTCTGTCCCATGAGCCAGTGCTCCCCAAACTGAGCCATGTAAGGGCTGGCCCTGGGCACCCCTGGCTCTGGTGTGTTCTCCCATGTACCCCCTCTTCTCTGAGAATATGCTCTGTGGCCATGTCCAGCAACAGGTTCCAGAAGGCCAGCAGCACTCTCACTGCCCTGGTGAGGAAGGGGCTAAGTGCCTTGGTCTTTTTGTGCTTCTATAACAAACTACCATAGACTGGGGGCTTGTAAACAACAGAAACATATTTCTCACAGTTGTGCAGGCTGGGAAGCTCAGATTCAGTGTCTGGGGGGCCTGCTTCCTGGCTTTCTGCTGCCTCCTCACTGGATGGAAGGGGTAAGGGAGCTTTCTGGAGCCTCTCTTACAAGGGTGCAAATCCCAATCGCAGGCTTCACCCTCATGACCTAATCAACTCCCAGACATTCTGTTGATAGCACTGAGCAAACGGGATGTGGACACAGAGGGCCCCTGAAGCAAAGATGAATTGACAAGGATTTCAAACAGGTGTTGTGTATCTATATGCTGCCAGAATAACCCAGCACACATATGCTGATCGGTTTGAGGGAGAAGTGCTAGGGCCAGAAGATGTGTGCAGCTGGGAGGGAGAGACCCCTTCTCCCTGACTGAAGCCCCTAGCCAGCTGGTGTCTTTGGAGAACAGGGCTGGAGGCTGTTAGGGGCAGAATAGGGGACCAGGGCTCCCGAGCAATTATGGCCTAATATCTGTGTGCAAAGACCTTCTCTAGAGCCTGCCAGAGCCCAGGATGCAGCCCAGGATGCAGCCCCATTCACAGGTAAGGGTGGGAGAGATGGGGGAGGAGGAGGGAGGCAAGGAGAGCAGGGGCAGCCATAAGTGTGAGATCAGGTGACCAAGGCAAGGGAGTCAGGTTTTGTAGGGGTGCAGGTCCTGGTGCATCTGACGGTATCCTGTCCTAAGACCCAGAAGTGAAAGATGGGATGTCTGCTTGTTGCAAATGTCTCACTTCATTTTCTCAGGCAGGAACCACTATTAACCCCATTTTAAAGCTGAGAATGCTAAAGGAGAGAAAAATGAAGTAACTTGTTTGACGTCCCAGAGCTGACAGGGAGAGAGCCCATAATTGCCCCCAGGATCCTGAGGGATCCAGCCTCATTCAATGCCATCTGCTACTCCTGACTGCCGGGCACAGGGCAGTCCTCTCAAGGAGGGGTTTCTACAAGGCATTCCTGTTGTTCTCAGTTGGATTTGTAAAGGTTATTAATTTGTTAAAAACAAGACAACAGGCCCCAAATGGAGTTCCCTATGCTCAGCCTCAGATCACCAAAGTGAGACCTAATTTACTTACAGTTTAGGCTCTCCCAACAATGGACTCTTAAACCAGTCAATCAGGAATCACCTGATCAGCACTAGCAAGGTAATCTGCCTGACAGACCCCGGCCATCCCTAGAGGAAAGTGGGCTGGTGATAATCAACTCATTTTTTTTGCTTAGTGTAACCTCCTGTTCCCACTCCCTTCTGCCTATAAAAACCTTTTATTTTGCACAACTCCTATGAGCTCCTTTCTATCTGCTGAATTGGATGTGGACCAAATCATCTTTCATTCAATAAAGCCAATAAGATATTTAAAATTTACTCAGCTGAATTCTGTTTTATAACAAAATTGTTTGGAAACAGGAATAAAATACATGGCAGAGATAAAATGAAAAATAGGTCTTATTTAACCTGGTCAATGTGTTAATGTTGGCCGTGAGTGGTCAAAGATTTGTGTAGTGTTTACATCTCCCTAGGATTGCAATCCCCCTACACACATAGTCACGCGTGAGTGAGTGTATGTATAATGCTGGCCATTTCTAATCATCTATCTATCTCTTGTAGGTGACATTTATTGAATCCTACCATATACCAGACACTGTTGTGAATCCCTGGTACATATTCTCTCATTCAATCTTCAGAACAATGTGGGTACAAGTTTTCTCTCCATCCTCAGATGAAAAAATGGAGTGCAGGGCAGGGACATGATCCTCTAAAAGTCACATGACCAGCAGGGGGTGGGGACAGTGACCCCAACCCATGGCATGGGTCCTGCATGGTGACCTGACGAGGGGGTTCATGATTATACTGTGCTGCTTCTCTGATCAAAGCTGTGGGGTTTTATTCACCAAAGTTTGTGTGAATGTTTATCTATGATTTTTAAAAAAGAAGAAACTAAGAAATTATGAAATAAGAAAAAAAAAAACAATAGGAGAAAGGGTCAGGGTGTAGAAGAAACCCAACTCCCCCAAATGCACATCAGGGACGACTAGACCAGCAAAAAGCAAATGTCATTCATGAGCGATTTCTCTGAGGAATCAAGAGGAAGAGTTTTCCGCTTTAAGGACATTTTACAGTGAGTCTTAGAACCTAAGTGACCCAAAAAAAAAAAAAAGAGTGAACATGGAATTATTATTTGAACAAGGAAGGAAAATATATATATAAATGAAGAAAGGTTAGCTCTTTGTGGACACTTTCTGCTCCAGTGCAGGCAGGTGCGGCAACCAGTCCTCTCCAGTGCCCTCCTGCCCCAGGCGGGCTGCCTGTTTGCCCTTGGATAGCTCAGGCTAAAATGTGACAGGGAGGACTGGCCCAGCAGTGACAAGCCATCTCCTTTCTAGAACAGGTGAGATGCTTATGCTGAGCTGGGTTACCCACAGCTCGTCCTCAACTAGGAAAGAGGAGAGAGGGACTTGGTGGCTTCCCAGTGAATGAGGAAGAGGCATTCTTTCCACGCAGCCACATGGCCTGGGACACTGGCAGGGCCACACACAAGGGAAAGCTGTGCCTTCTGTCCCGTGGGACTCAGTGTGCCCCGGGGAGTACCACTAGGAGGAGGCAGGGCCCCACTCTCCTGCCCCAGGCCTCCAGACCTGACCAGACACAGGAGCCTACACAAGGCCCTGTGTTTCCTGGGCCAGCTCTCAGAGTTTATTCTCCAAAAATGGAAACAACAAAATTTGTACTGAGCCTCCACTACAGGAGTACAAAGATGGGATGTGGATAAACAGCCCAGGCCAGCCCACACCCTCTGCTTTGGTTTCCTGGGGCTGCCAGAACAAATGCCAAAGATGGGTAGCTTAAAGAAACAGAAATTTATTCTTTCACAATTCTGGAGGCTGGAAGTCTCACATAAGGTTTTGTCAGGGCCATGCTTCTTTCAAAGCCTCCAGAGGAGGTTCTGCCTCATGTCTTCCAGTTTCAGGGAGCCCCAGGCTTGCCTTGCCTGGTGGACCCAGCACTCCAGTCTCTGCTCCATCTTCACGTGGTCTTCTCCCCTCCATGTCTAGGTCTCTGGGTCTCTTCTCTTTCTATAAGGACACCAGTTGAGATATGCCTGGGTGGCTCAGTCAGTTGAGCATCAGGCTTCAGCTCAGGTCATGATCAATTCTTGGGATCAAGTCCCACATCGGGCTCCTTGATCAGCGGGGAGCCTGCTTCTCTGTCTGCTGCTCCCCCTGTTTGTGCTCTCTCTCTGACAAATAAATAAATAAAATCTTAAAAAATATATAAATAAAATAAAATAAAAAAGGACACCAGTCCTATTGGATTAGGGTCTACCCTAATGACCTCACCTAACTCAATTACATCTGCAAAGACCCTAATTCCAAAGAATGAAACATTCACAGATACTGGGGGTTAGGATTCCCAACACATCTTTTTTGGGGGGCACAATTTAACCCATAACATCCTCCAGTGGGAGCGTTTCAAGGAGCAGGGGAATTTATCCCTTTTCCAGTTTCCCTGTATGATTAAGAACTCCAGGCACCTGTCATGATGAATGGCTCAACAGCACATCCTCATTAGCTGCCTTTCCTCCTGCTTCCCCCACCTTCCCTGACATTGTTCCCTTAGCTCCCAAATAAACTACCTGACCTTGAACCCAACTAAGACACAGGCTGCAAATTCATGGCTTTGTTGGTGGAGGAGGGATGGGGCAGGATCAGCCCCTTTGAGGGTACTTCATCTTTAGATAAAGCACCAGGGAGCCTGTGGGGCCAGGAGAGCACATGTGCTAGATGGAGCGAACAGGATCCAGGCTGCCCCGGAGCTGGGGAAGGGTCCGGGTCCTCCCTTCAGCAGCAGCCAGCACAGGCCCTGGTTCATCCTGCAAAACGGGTGGGTTTTTTGATCTGGCAGTCAACTCAGGCCCCATCCTACCCACCCCACACAGATATCCCCTTTTAATAGCTCAGGAGCCTCCCTGGTAAGCCCCTTGCTATGGACAGTTAGACCCTGTATGAGAATCCCCCTGTACGAGGGGGAGAATCCCTGTATGAGAATCCCCCTATTTGGCTGGGGAGAGATGCCAGAGTTCATTCTCCTCCTAGGAAGCATTTTGTCTGAGCCTCCTACCCCATGGCATCTGACTCAGACCCGGAAGTGTGAACTCACATCTTCTAGGGAAAGAAACAAGAGCACTTCCAAGCAAAAGAACACCTAAGGAGATCACAATGAGGTCCTACTGAGTGTCCAGAGAGTGTGGCTTCTGGAAGCAGCCCATTGCTGCTTGGGTGGCAATCTAACCTCCACAGTGAAAAGAATATGTTTTCCCTTTAGAGCTTCTAGTCCAAGAAAGGTGAAAGGTCAGCCTGGGTGGGCAGGATGATAGTGCAGTGCTGGTGCATGGACAAAAGGCATGTGCCCTGCTAATGTAACCTCCACTAGGCAATAGCACACCACATCAAGTAAAAAGAGGTGATTTCTCTACCCTGGCAAGGGCTTCTCCCAGCTCTAGGGTTTTGGCATGCACAGGAAGAATCTAAACAGACACCTAAACATGAGGCACATTCTTCTCTCCTCACCAGTATCAGAGCTTTTGAATGGATTTTGGAGTTTAATGAAATGTAATTTGAAAGGAGCTCCTACCAGTACAATGAAAAATGTCAGACTTGGTAGAGTGATGTCACCAAGATGGAGCGGCACAGGTTGTTTCTGATTTTGCTCTCCCTCACAAGAACAACTAACAATTATTCAAGAACAAGACACCACTGAGACAATCCTAGAACACGGGGGTGAGGCTAAAACACCCCCTGTACCACAGAGACCAGACAGAAAGAGTAAGAGAAGTGGCCAACACCGACCACACTGCCCCTCCCCGGGCCCTTGCACCATGTGGAGAGGTCTCTCCTGAGCTTCTAGTCCCACCAGTGGGAAAAGAGAGCCCGGGGTGGGCGGCAACCAGCCCCCCAGCATTGTGGGTCACTTCATGAGAGCCTCTACTCTGGTCTCACACCATAGGGATTGCAGGGGAATCTGACTGTGATGGAAAAGGTGGGGAGGGGCTTGTAACAACCAGCACATGGATCTTGGCAGACTGGCATACTTGCAGTGCTCAGGTCATAATTCCAACCAGTGGCTTTGCTCATCTTTGCAGAACCAAGTCAGGGTGCATTCAGACTGGGGAACTCACTGGGGATACAGATCTGCCTGATTCAGATCCTAAAACAAGGAATTCTGCTGTCCCTAGAGCCTGGTTTTCCCCCACCCAGGCAATGAGCTGAGTTAGAGTCCCAGCCACTGGGGGGAGGGGACTGGCAAGAGGGCCTGGAAGCTATGTAGACAGCCCAGCAACACTCAGCTGAGGGGCAGAGGGGACAGGTGATGGCCCCCAGAGCAAAGCCAGTGCTGGGTGTGCTATGCCCAGGCAGGGGGATTAATTCATAGCCAAGGCTGAATCCTGGCCCCTCCCACCTGGAAAGGAAAAAACTTGCTTTGGACAGAGAAATGGGAAGTAAGGACAGAAATTTGGGACACTATGTCCCCTATCTATCTAGCATCGAAGGGGGCTCTGGGGGCCAAGCTCTGGGCTCCACTGAGCCCTGCACCCACTGCCATGTGTCTTGGATAAGTCCCTCACCTTTTAAGTCTGTTTTCAATTCTGTAAACTTGAGATAGACCCCACCAAAGGGATGTGAAAATCACACATCACAAAGGGGGAAGATGCAAAAACAGGCCACTGTGATAATTACAATTCGTCAGAGTAACTAATATTTCCCCAGCACTTTACACTCTCCATGAATTTTTCACACCTTCCTTCCTTTGATCAGAGCAAAAGCAAGAACGACACACCCAGGTGCTCCTGCTGCCCTTGTGGCTCAGCTCATTCTTCTGATTAATCAGTAATTGTTTCTGCCCATGGCTGGGGCTGGATTAACTCTGCTGCCACCAGCAGAACCAGACTCGATGGGGGTTCTCCAGAGGAAAGCCTGTGTTAGCGGCTGGGAATGGGATCTAGGATGCAGAGACAGTGTCCCGGAAAGAGTGAAACTGAACATAGATCTTTATTCATACCCTATGGTCCACCTCTGCATGGTCCACTTGGGTAGCCACTACCCATGTGAGATTATTTAAGCTTAAGTGTGAATTAATTAAAATTAAATTAAATGGAAGTCAGTCCCTCTGTTCCAAAGCTACATCTCAAGTGCCTAACAGCCACATGTGGCTGGTGGCTACCATATTGGACGGTGGAGATATAGAAATGACATTCATGGCAGGAGATTGGACAGCGCTGGTCCTTACTGTACATTGATTACTAGGTGTTTTTCTCAGCCTGGTACGAGGATTACATAGGCAATGTCCACACCCAAGAGTGCCCATTCCTTTATTATGGTATGGAGAACAGAGTGAGGCAAGCCTGCAGGGCACAGGTCACACAGTGGGAGGCACTTTGACTGAATCACCTGCAAATATCTCAGGATCCTCAGAACCATGTGTCATTGGCCCCTCTGATGGATTACAAAAACTGATGCTTAGTGCATAACAGGAGGCATCAACTTGGCTCTGAGCGCAGGTTCCATCTCCACTCTGGGCCTTCTTGAACAAGACTCTTGTCCCAGGGTATTGCTTCTGTCCTTAATAATTATGCTTTGGCAGGAGGCTGTGGATTGACACACTCCAGTCAAGAGAGCACACATGCTTGTTGAGGAAAGTGGCAATCCTGTGAGTCTTTCACAGAGCAGCCCACACATGGCGAGGCACAGTAAGAGATCATACTTGGTTTGTTTGCTTCCCTGATGGCTGTTTAAATCTGGTTAAGATACTTGACATTTGTGTAGTTCGATTTCCCCCAGTGATACTGGGCATCAGTCTATTCTAGATTTCTGACAATAAGAGATCCAGAAAGTGTAGATGAGTTCTTTGAGGTTCTGAGCAAAGCTGTATTATAAAGATTACCTAAGTCACTACCAAAGTCACAATGTTCTGACTACTAAAGAGGTTAATGAAACCCAAATCAAAGACATGAAGTACAAAGAAAAGCTCTTTCTTTCTTTTTTCTTTTTTTGAGTACTCTGTCTTCCTTCAAAGATTGCAGTGTGCTTTGTAGCTTCTGCCCAGAGATGCAGCACCTAGGTAGAAACTGGCTCTGCCCAATGATACCAAGAGAGGCCATGAGGCTCGGAGAACTTCTGAAGGCTGTGAGGTATAGTCCTGGGGTTAGAGCAGCTCACATGGCCTTGAGCACACTACTCTCTGAACCTGAGTTTTCTTACATGTGAAGTGGGACAAAATCCTGCACAGGGTTTCAGTACAGAATAAAAGAGATGCATGCCCAGGCTTGACCCATAGAACCCACTGAAATGGAGCTGTGACCTCTTTACAGTGAAGAGGGGAACCTCGGAGTGAGTGGCCAGCCCCTGAGCTCACTCAGACCCACGGTATATCTGCAGCCCCTTCCCCAGCACTGCTGGCCCCAGCTCCAGTATGCCCATGGACTCATACCTGCAGCACCCCCAGATCATACCTGCTTTGATCCAGAACCTGACACCAGCCAACCCCAAGTCCAGTGTTGTTTCATGGCCTTGGCTTCACAGTGTGCCTGCCTCAGACCCCCAAAGGTCACCTTGCCCTCTCCAGGTCTCTGTTCCTGATTCAGTACTGACGTCTCATAGCAACCTAGCATGAGACCCAGACAGAAAGAGGACCACTGACAGCCCCGGGTAGACCTCTGTCCTAAGTCAGGCAGCACATAGGCCAAGTACCTGTGCTGTGAGTTGGTCCCCCACCTTCTTCTTTCCTTCTTGTGGCCTGCTTTGGCTCTCCATACTGGGCAAAGCAGCCAGGTGTGCCCTGTGATAGTGGGGCCCGGGAGAAGAGTTCACCTACCTCAGGTTTAAATAAAAGTTATAAATCAATAAAATAAACTGCTAAATAAAAAATATTCTATCTTCTTGCATTGACATATACACCTTCAAATGTCCTAGGAGTTTATGCTGGAATGTGGCATTGTTAGGAAAGCCATCCTGGCATCTCCACCCCCAGTCCAGGGACACCTACTTCTCTTCCCACCCCAAATCCACCCCCACTGTGACCTGCCCTGCCCACGTGCAGGGGGAACACCCTGGCCACATACCCAAATTTGTCTGTACTCCATGTTAGGCCTCAGATTTAAGAGTGCACTGAGCAGCCCCTAGGAAGGCTGTTCTGGGGGAAGGAAGGCACCTGCCAGGCCATAGAGAGAGGTTCATGGAGTTTGAGCATTCTCTTCAGGTCCCCAGACACTCCCCCAAATTCCTATTCCCAAATCCCATCTCTTGCAACCCTTAACTACTTGTTATTGAGGTGTCCTGCCATGGATTTAAATTATATGCTTTATCACTGTTTCTTCCCTCTGCATTCTAGGCATCACCACTGGCTTCCTCCCACAGGATCCAAGAGTTTGGCTCCTTCTTTTACCCACACCCATCCCTCACATGCATAATGTCCATCCATCCATGGTCCCCATACAGTTATATTATAAACTGAGATATGTAAGTATTCAGTGTTTACATCATTGTGCTTATATAAAGATAATTCATAGGTGATGCACCATTATTTTGGAATACATTTTTAAATAAAAAATTTGTCTGCCATGGAGTTAACAATTATCTTGGCTTTTTATATGCCTAGGTTCCTATGAAATCATCACTAATTCATACCCTGACTCCACCCTAATTTTCCAAAATGGGACTCCATAAACTATGGCCTATGGGTCAAAACTGACCTGTTTCTCTCTCTCTCTCTTTTTTTTTTTTTTGTAAATAAAGTTATACTGCAACACATCCACGCCCTGCATTTATGTTTTGCCCAGGACTGCTTTCTCCCTATAATGGCTGAGTTGAATGGTTGCAACAGACTGTTGCAAAGCCAAGTCCAAAATATTCACCATCTGGCCCTTTAAGAAAAAAAATGTGCCAACATCTGGTCTAAATCACAGGGAAGTAAAAAGTGTTCCACCAATTCCATTTTCCTGACATTATCTCTCTAGGACCTCTCAGACCTGTTTCCTTTGGGACAAATTACTCACTTGCATTGGAGCAGAACTGTCATCCTGGAGTCACTTTGTCATCCTCAGGTCCCCTTAACCTCTCTCTCAAGTTGTTTCCCCTTTTCTAGGTCCCTCGTCTTCTGGTTTCTTGGTTTAGTCCCTTGTTTTGGTGGAGCATATCCTCCATCAGGTTTCTATGAAAGGACACTTGGCAGATGATTTTTTGAGACCGACACGTTGTAAACTATCTACCCTTGTGCTTATCAGGAGTTTGGAAATAATTGGTTGGAAATAATTTTCCCTCAGAATTTTCTACAGTTGGTGTTGTTATTGATACTTCCAAAGCCACACTGATTCCTGGCCCTGTGCAATGACCTTTTGTTCTTCCTTCCTCTGTTGGGCATTAAGATTCTTCTCTCAGTTCTGACAGGAGATATATTTATTTATTTATTTATTTATTTATTTAAAGATTTTATTTACTTATTTGACAGATAGAGACACAGAGAGATAGGGAACACAAGCAGGGGGAGTGGGAGAGGGAAAAGCAGGCTTCCCGCCGAGCAGGGAGCCCGATGCGGGGCTCGATCCCAGGACCCCGGGACCATGACCTGAGCCGAAGGCAGACGCTCAATGACTGAGCCACCCAGGTGCCCCAGGACTATATATTTTCCCGTCTCTTTTCCATGTCTTTGTCTTGTTTGCTCTAACTCCTAGATAATTTTTCAGTTTTCTCTTCCAGATGTTCCATTAGGCTTTTCAGTTGTGCCATCCTATTTCTACTTCCCATGAGTTCATTCATGCTCTCTGTCCCTGTTTCCTCCACAAAGGTTTTTTTTCTACCTCTCCTGTTAGATGCTGCATTGAGCATTTCCCGTGTCTCACCTCGTATCCTCTCAGCCCACCTTTCCTCCAGCCATTGCTGCCTGGGTCAGCTTTGTAAAGGGGATCCCACTTCTCTTGCCACGGAACGTGTCAGCTGCAGAACCCACCTGGCACTCACCCCTGTGCTACCTGGTGGCACAGGAAAGCAGCATCCAAGGGGCAACCTTGACAATTTAGGGTATGGAGCTGGTGGTGAATACTCCCCACTTCCATCCTTGTGTGGACAATTCTAAGGCACATTTGACACAACTTCCCAAAGGAAGCTCAACAAGAGTGAGCCATGTTGCCCACAGTGGTGATCTGTTCAAACCAGAAATTGAATGGTCGCCCTTTCTTTGCGTCATTTTCCTGTTTTTGCTCCTATTCTCTAACATTACTTCCCCTGAATAAATTCTCCTCTGGCAAACTCTTACCCTAGCATCTGCTTTCCTGTGAGGAACCCAGGCTAAGACAATGGTTGACCCATGATATCTGGTAATCCCAGGTAATCCACACAATATTAAGAGGGTAGTATTAGGGACACCTGGCTGGCTTATCGGTTATGATCATGATCATAACTGGCTCAGGTCATGATCTCAGGTCCTGGGATCGAGTCCTGCATCAGGCTCCTTGCTCAGCAGGGATTCTGCTTCTCCCTCTGCCGGCCACTCCCCCTGCTTTTGCTCACGCTCTCTCTCTGACAAATAAATAAAATCTTTTTAAAAAAAGAGTGCAATATTAAAAAGAAATGACTGGGAAGACAACAAATGGCAGGGACAATTAGCCCTAAAAAAGAATGAGGTCTCACCATTTGCATCAATTTGGATGGACCTAGAGGGTATTATGAAAAGTGAAATAAATCAGACAGAAAGACAAGTACTAAATTATTTCACTTACATGTGGAATCTAAGACACAGAACAAATGAATAAACAGACAAACAAAAAGCAGAAACAGATCCATAAATACAAAGAACAAATGTGATTGCCAGGGGGGAAGGGGGTGTAGGATGGACAGAACGGGCGAAGAGGAGTGGGAGGTCCAGCCTTCCAGTTATGATTTGGATATGGGGATAAAAGTTTCAGCATAAGGAATATAGTCAATAATATTGTAATAGGATTATATGGTGACAAATGACAGCTACACTTGTGGTGAGTACAGCATAACATAGAGTTGTCCAATCACTATGTTGAACACCTGAAACTAATGTAACATTGTGCATCAACTTTATAAAAAAATGGCAAGAACACAGAGTTAGCAGCTGTGTAATCAGGCCCTATCCACTGGCCTTTTTCAGGAAGATAAAGGGAAGCCCAAGTTTATTTCTCCACTGGTACAAAGCTATTGCCACCAAGAGAAATGTCTGCCTCACCAGCTTGCATTAGTTAAAAAAAAAAAAAGAAAAAAAAGGAAAGCTGGAAGAATGGTGACACTGGATTTGAATGATTTTTAATATTTACTTTAAGCCTTATTAAAATCAATGTGAACAGCATGAGTAGAGAACAGAATTAAGTGAAAAATGATATACCAGTTTCAAACTAAACTTCATTAGTTCTTGCATATTTTGAAAATTACATCTAGGTTCTGATACATCTGTAGACATGACAATCAGTAATTTTAGTTTAAATAGAGGGGAAAAAAATCCACAAATGACAAAGGAAAGTAAATCAGACTATTTCTTCTATTGCATTTATACTAACCCTAAACATAGACTCAAGGGGAAAATGTCCCCCAAATGAAGTCAATATTTTAAGTTGCATCTTTACTACCATCTTGAAAAGATACCTGTCTACAATTTGAACTGTAGAAAAGTAACCTGTCCTGTGCCTCATTTATTAGTTTGGTTGGTTTAACCTCCTGCAATGATTAGTTCAGATTGTGTTTGGATACAAGTGACAGAAAACCTGGGACAATCCCCGAAATAAAAAGTGGTTGTTTTCCTTCATTTGAGAAGTCAGAGGTAAATGGTTCTTGCCATTGGCTTGGTGACTTAACAATGTCAAAATTGATGACCCTCATAGTCTTTTGACCCTTCCTTCACATTTGCAAAATGGCTGCTGCAGCTCCAACCATCACAACTATACTTGAGGCCAAGGGAGAGAGAGAGAGAGAGAGAAAGGTAAAGTCAGTCTCAGACACATCTGTTTCCTGTTATTGAGAAAGTGAAAGGTTTCTGAAAAGCCCCACAGCAGCATTCTTTGGTTTTCATTGGCCAGAACTGAGTTTAACCTCCCCCTCACAGCTGTAATGTAAGCTGGAAAAGCTAAAAAACAGAATGATTGGTTACCTGGGGCTACAACAATAAACCTCTAAAATTATGGTCCTGATAGCAGAGAGGACAGGGATGGATGTAAAGTTGACCCTTTTGGTTATGTTCCCTAGAAGCAGAGTCTGAGATTGGGGTTCTTGTGAACTGAATTATTGAGGGAGGGCTCACAGGAGAAATCCATGAAGAAGTGAAGGAATCAGGACGAGGCAGGCAACATGTGATTTCATCAGAAGTCTAGCCTCTGCCTGGTACTGAGGACTACATTCTATGACCTTTGCATTCAGAGGTGAGGCCTGTGGCCCCTCCCATGGAATCTGGGTGCATCTTTGACAACCTTGACCAGAGGATGTGGTGGGAGTGATGCCATGCTGGTTTCCAGGCCAGGCCCCAAGGAACTGGTAGCTGCCACTCCCTATCTCTTAGAGCTCTGGGCTGTCACAAAGGAAGCCCAACCACCCTCCTGAAGAGACCACACAGGGAGACCCTGAGATACTATGAAGAGTGACAGGGACCCTGCCAGGCCCAGGTTTCCAGCTGTCCCCACCAAGGCACCAGGCAATTGAGTGAAGCTGTCTGTGACCCTTGGAACCAGTCCATCTGCCAGCTAAACATCCCATAAACCATAGTCAACACTATGTGGAACAGAAAATTGCCTGGTTGAGCCCTTCCTGAATCCCTCACCCATGAACCATGATATATAATAACATGTTGTTTTAAGCCACTTAGTTTCGAGTGGCTATTAGGCCACGTAAGAAATTGGGATCGATGGGGAACTCAGGATGGTAAATGACATCTGGGAGTTGTCCCGCCTAAGGCAGGAAGCCAGGTCCTTATATCCCAGGATCAGTCTTTACAATCAAGTAGGCCCTGTGGCAGGGGTAACAAGCCGAGGGCAGCTCCAGGAGAGGAAGGGCAGCTCTCCATTAACCAAAGGCAGTTTTTCAGAGAGGGTATGGCTTAGGGACTTGGCAATAAACCTCCCAGCAGCTAAGAATGGGTGTACCAGCTGAGTAATGAAGATCTGGGTGGGGGCATCAGTGGCATTTCCACAGTGCCAGCCAGAGATGGATGCACACACACATGTGAATGTGCATACATACACATCTATGTGCATATACACACGTGCATACATACACATCTATATACATACATGCATGTTTATTTAGGTAAGCACATAAGTGTATACTAACATCAATAGAAATACTTAATTACATTTTCTTTCACTTCTGAAAATCAAAGAGTGTATGTTTGGTCTTCATTGACTTTGCCATTTGCTTGCTTTGTATGTCACCCCTCTCTCTGTCTCTCCCTGTATCTCTGTCCCTCTCTCTTTTTCTCTTATTCATTCTTATGATCTCCTTCTCATCCCTTTGTTTTTTCTCAGCCAACTATGGTAGCTCGCTTGGCAAAAGCTCCATAAGGAGCAAACTGCAGTGGGCTGCTTTTTCTGAATGCACCTCCTTGGTGAACACAGTGATGAACACCAGCATATTGATCTCATTACAGAGGCTGGAACCAAGGTATCTAAAGAAAGGAGGGACTTTGACATGTTGTCATAAATATACACATAAAATATATATTCCCATGTGGGAAATTTCTAGGTGGACTACACATCTGATAATAAGGCAACTTGAATGACTCTATCATTCATACACTCACATATTCATCCTCCATTTTTATGGAGGTCTTACTTGCTACTGTTGAGGGAGATCATTGAAAGGACATGACCATTGTTTCACCTGTGAGCTGGACCCTGGGAACTAGAGGTTCCTTACTGCCCCTGTCCTTGGAATGTGCATTTTGTTTCTCTTCCCTGCCCCCAGAGGATACACCAAGGACACCGACTTGAGATAATATTGTAGTGTTGAGCCCATCTGGATGGTATATATGTGACTGAACTCAGTTAAGGCCTCTATATAAACTTAGGATTATGGCAGGCAGGTGCAGAGATCTAGACATCTTGCAGTGTCCCAAGACAAGCCTCGTATGTAAGTTCCCTTGTTTAATAAAACTGCCACCTACCAATCTGGAGTGTCCTGCCTCTTTCTTTGGTTTCTCCCTACCCTCCATGGATGGGGGCCAATTTCAGATTTCATTAGGGAAGCTTGCAGACCAGTAGCTACCAAATACCCACCTAAGGGCTCAGAATAATGTTTATACTCTGTACAAGCAGTGGACACTATGCAGAGGTTGCTATGTTCTGGTGTTAGTGTCTACTGAGCACCGGGTCTGACTTAAAGAGACAGATTAACAGGTGACTCCATTGCTTTCATGCATGTAACCAACTACTCTCTCCCTTGCAGAGTTAGGTGCAGATTTAACAAAACATGGATGTGGTGTCTAGTACAGTTTCTGGAATACAAGAGAGACTGAAATGATGTTCCTGCTCCTTATTATCATTCTGGCATGATGCCAATTCATAAAAATATAGAAGACCTAAGACCTCACAGTCTGCCAGTCCTATGATTGGTGGTAAGTCACTTTTAAAATAAAATCTTTATAAAATAGAGAAATCAACTTTGCTTCTACATTTTCTTAATTATTTATTTATTTTTATTATGTTATGTTAATCACCATACATTACATCATTAGTTTTTGATGTAGTGTTCCATGATTCATTGTTTGCATACAACACCCAGTGCTCCATGCAGAACGTGCCTTCCTTAATACCCATCATCAGGCTAATGCATCCACCCACCCCCCTCCCCTCTAGAACCCTAAGTTTGTTTATCAGAGTCCATAGTCTCTCATGGTTCATCTCCCCATCCGATATCCCCCCCATTCATTCTTCCCCTCCTGCTATCTTCTTTTTTTTTTTTTTTAACATATAATGTATTATTTGTTTCAGAGGTACAGATCGGTGATTCAACAGTCTTGCACAGTTCACAGCTCACCATAGCACATACCCTCCCCAATGTCTATCACCACCCCAACCCTCCCACCCCCCACCACTCCAGCAACCCTAAGTTTGTTTCCTGAGATTAAGAATTCCTCATATAAGTGAGGTCATACGATACGTGTCTTTCTCTGATTGACTTATTTCATTCAGCATAACACCCTCCAGTTCCATCCACATCGTTGCAAATGGCAAGATCTCATTCCTTTTGATGGCTGCATAATATTCCATTGTATATATATATATATACCACATCTTCTTTAGCCCTTCAACTGTCGATGGACATCTTGGCTCTTTCCACAGTTTGGCTATTCTGGACATTGCTGCTATAAACATCAGTGTGCACATACCCCTTTGGATCCCTACATTTGTATCTTAGGGTAAATACCCAGTAGTGCAATTGCTGGATCATATGGTAGCTCTATTTTCAACTTTTTGAGGAAACTCCATAGTGTTTTCCCGAGTGGCTGCACCAGCTTGCATTCCCAACAGTGAAGGGGGTTCCCCTACTCCAAATTCCTGCCAATATCTGTCATTTCCTGACTTGTTAATTTTAGCCCTTCTGACTGGTGTGAGGTGGTATCTCATTGAGGTTTTGATTTGGATTTCCCTGATGCTGAGTGATATTGAGCACTTTTTCATGTATCTGTTGGCTGTTTGGATGTCTTCTTTGGAAAAATGTCTGTTCATGTCTTCTGCCCATTTCTTGATTGGATTCTTTGTTCTTTGGGTGTTGAGTTTGATGAGTTCTTTATAGATTTTGGATACTAGCCCTTTATCTGATATGTCATTTGCAAATATCTTCTCCCATTCTGTCAGTTGTCTTTTGGTTTTGTTGACTGTTTCTTTTGCTGTGCAAAAGCTTTTTATCTTAATAAAGTCCCAATGGTTCATTTTTGCCCTTGCTTCCCTTGCCTTTGGCAATGTTTCTAGGAAGAAGTTCCTGCAGCTGAGGTCGAAGAGGTTGCTGCCTGTCTTCTCCTTTAGGATGTTGATGGACTCCTTCCTCACATTGAAGTCTTTCAACCATTTGGAGTCTATTTTTGTGTGTGGTGTAAGGAAATGGTCCAGGTTCATTCTTCTGCATGTGGCTGTCCAATTTTCCCAGCACCATTTGTTGAAGAGACTGTCTTTTTGCCATTGGACATTCTTTCCTGCTTTGTCAAAGATTAGTTGACTATAAAATTGAGGGTCCATTTCTGGGTTCTCTATTCTGTTCCATTGATCTATGTGTCTATTTTTGTGCCAGTACCATACTGTCTTGAAGATGACAGCTTTGTAATAGAGCTGGAAGTCTGGAATTGTGATGGCGCCAGCTTTGCTTTTCTTTTTCAACATTCCTCTGGCTATGCGGGGTCTTTTCTGGTTCCATACAAATTTTAGGATTATTTGTTCCATTTCTTTGAAAAAAAGTGGATGATATTTTGATGGGGATTGCATTGAATGTGTAGATTGCTCTAGGTAGCATTGACATCTTCACAATATCTGTTCTTCCACTCCATGAGCATGGAACATTTTTCCATTTCTTTGTGTCTTCCCCAATTTATTTCATGAGTATTTTATAGTTTTCTGAGTACAGATGTTTTGGCTCTTTGGTTAGATTTATTCCTAGGTATCTTATGGTTTTGGGTGCAATTGTAAATGGGATCGACTCCTTAATTTCTCTTTCTTCTGTCTTGTTGTTGGTGTATAGGAATGCCACTGATTTCTTATTTATTTATTTATTTATTTATTTATTTATTTATTTATTTATTTCTGTGCATTGATTTTATATCCTGCCACTTTACTGAATTCCTGTATGAGTTCTAGCAGTTTTGGGGTGGAGTCTTTTGGGTTTTCCACATAAAGTATCATATCATCTGCAAAGAGTGAGAGTTTGACTTGGATGCCTTCTATTTCTTTTTGTTGTCTGATTGCTGTGGCTAGGACTTCTAATACTATGTTGAATAGCAGTGGTGATAGTGGACATCCCTGCTGCATTCCTGACCTTAGAGGGAAAGCTCTCAGTTTTTCCCCACTGAGAATGATATTCGCTGTGGGTTTTTCATAGATGGCTTTTTTTTATATTGAATATGTACCCTCGATCCCTATACTCTGAAGAGTTTTGATCAAGAAAGGATGCTGTACCTTGTCAAATGCTTTTTCTGCATCTATTGAGAGGATCATATGGTTCTTTTTCTTTCTTTCATTAATGTAGTGTGTCATGGTGATTGATTTGTGGATGTTGAACCAAACTTGCAGACCAGGGATAAATCCCACTTGGTCGTGGTGAATAATCCTTTTAATTACTGTTGGATCGTATTGACTAGTATTTTGGTGAGAACTTTTTCATTCATGTTCATCAAGGATTTTGGTCTGTAATTCTCCTTTTTGATGGGGTCTTTGTCTGGTTTAGGGATCAAGGGAATGGTGGCCTCATAAAACGAGTTTGGAAGTTTTCCTTCCATTTCTATTTTTTGGAACAGTTTCAGAAGAATAGGTATTAATTCTTCTTGAAATGTTTGGTAGAATTCCCCTGGGAAGCCATCTGGCCCTGGGCTCTTGTTTGTTGGGAGATTTTTGTTGACTGCTTCAATTTCCTCAGTGGTTATAGGTCTGTTCAGGTTTTCTATTTCTTCCTGTTCAGTTCTGGTAGTTGATACATCTCTAGGAATGCATTCATTTCTTCCAGGTTATCTAATTTGCTGGCATGGAGTTGCTCATTATATGTTCTTATAATTGTTTGTATTTCTTTGGTGTTGGTTGTGATCTCTCCTCTTTCATTCATGATTTTGTTGTTTGGGTCCTTTCTCTTTTCTTTTTGATACGTCTGGCCAGGGGTTTATCAATCTTGTTCATTCTTTCAAAGAACCAGCTCCTAGTTTCGTTGACCTGTTCTCCTCTTCTTTTGGTTTCTATTTCATTGATTTCTGCTCTGATCTTTATTATTTATCTTCTCCTGTTGGGTTTAGGCTTTATTTGCTGTTCTTTCTCTAGCTCCTTTAGGTGTAGGGTTAGGTTGTGTACTTGAGACCTTTCTTGTTTCTTGAGAAAGGCTTGTATTGCTATATACTTTCCTCTTAGGACTGCCTTTGCTGCATCCCAAAGATTTTGAACAGTTGTGTTTCATTTTCACTGATTTCCATCAATTTTTTTACTTCTTCTTTAATTTCCTGGTTGACCCATTCATTCTTCAGTAGGATTTTCTTTAGCCTCCATGTATTTGAGTTCTTTCCGACTTTCCTCCTATGATTAAGTTCTAGTTTCAAAGCATTGTGGTCCGAAAATATGCGAGGAATGATCCCAATCTTTTGGTACTGGTTGAGACCTGATTTGTGACCTAGGATGTGATCTATTCTGGACAATGTTCCATGGGCACTAGAGAAGAATGTGTATTCTGTTGCTTTGGGATGGAATGTTCTGAATATGTCTGTGAAGTCTATTTGGTCCAGTGTGTCATTTAAAGTCTTTATTTCCTTGTTGATCTTTTGCTTAGATAATCTGTCCATTTCAGTGAGGGGGATGTTAAAGTCCCCCACTATTATTGTATTGTTGTTGATGTGTTTCTTTGCTTTTGTTATTAATTGGCTTATATAATTGGCTGCTCCTATTTTAGGGGCATAGATATTTACAACTGTTAGATCTTCTTGTTGGATAAACCCTTTAAGTAGGATATAGTGTCCTTCCTCATCTCTTATTACAGTCTTTGGTTTAAAATCTAATTTGTCTGATATAAGAATTGCCATCCCAGCTTTCATTTGGTGTCCATTAGCCTGGTAAATGATTTTCCACCCCCTTACTTTCAATCTGGGGGTGTCTTTGGGTCTAAAATAAGTCTCTTGCAGACAGCATATTGATTGGTCTTGTTTTTTAATCCAATCTGATAGACTGCGTGTTTTGATTGGGTCATTTAGCCCATTTACATTCAGGATAACTATTGAAAGATATGAATTTAGTGCCATTGTATTGCCTGTAAGATGACTGTTACTGTATATTGTCCTGTTCCTTTCTGGTCTATGTTGCTTTTAGGCTCTCTACTTAGAGGACCCCTTTCAAGATTTCTTGTAGGGCTGGTTTCGTGTTTGCAAATTCCTCTAGTGTTTGTTTGTCCTGGAAGCTTTTGATCTGTCCCTCTATTTTCAATGACAGCTTAGCTGGATATTGTATTCTTGGCTGCATATTTTTCTCATTTAGTGTTCTGAATATAGCATGCCAGTCCTTTCTGGCCTGCCAGGTTCTGTGGATAGGTCTGTTGCCATTCTAATGTTCATTGTAGGTTACAGATCTCTTCTTCTGAGCTGCTTTCAGGATTTTCTCTTTGTCTATGAGACTCGTACGTTTTACTATTAGATGTCAGGGTGTTGACCTATTTTTATTGATTTTGAGAGGGGTTCTCTGTGCCTCCTGGATTTTGATGCCTGTTTCCTTCCCCAAATTGGGGAAGTTCTCTGCTATAATTTGCTCCAATAGACCTTCTGCCCCTCTCTGTCTTTCTTCTTCTTCTGGGATCCCATTTATCTAATGTTGTTTCATCTTATGGTATCACTTAGCTCTTGAATTCTGCCCTCGTGATCCAGTAGTTGTTTATCTCTCTTTTTCTCAGCTTCTTTATTTTCCATCATTTGGTCTTCTATATCACTAATTCTCTCTTCTGCCTCATTTATCCTAGCAGTTAGAGCCTCCGTTTTTTATTGCACCTCATTAATAGCCTTTCTTATTTCAACTTATTTAGATCTTTTATTTCTCCAGAAAGCGTTTCTCTAATAGCTTCCATGTTTTTTTTCAAGCCCAGGTAGTATCTTCAAAATCATCATTCTGAACTCTCCTTCTGACATCATACTAATGTCCACATTGAGTAGGTCCCTGGCAGTCGCTACTACCTCTTGTTTTTTTTTGTTGAGGTGATTTTTTCCATCTTGTCATTTTGTGCAGAGGAGAATAGATGAATGAAAGAATAAAATGCTAACAGGGTAACAACATCCTTGGAAAATATACTCTAAACAAATCAGAAAAGACTTGAAACCTGGGGAAAAGAAAGGGAAAAGAAGAAAAAAGGAGAAGAAAAAAGAAAAAGAAAAAGGAAAAGATAGAAACAAACAAACAAAAACAAAACAAAACAAAACAAAAATAGATATGATCAAATATGATCAGGCTGGTGTATAGACAGTGCCACACACTAGATTTTGGGTGTATTTTGGTCTGTAGAAGAAAGTGCCTCCCAAAATTTAAAAAAAAGAAAAACTTATGTATGTTCAAAAATAAAGGTTAATATGATGAAGGGATGGAATATGACTCTAAAGGTGAAAATTATCAAAGATTTTATAAGAGGAATTGATAAGATAAGAAGTTGGTTGAAAAAAGGAAGAAGAGGATTTAAAAAAAAAAAGGAGAGAATGTGATCAGGCAGGAGACTAGAAAATTTTAAAGAGAGAACAACATATATATATATATATATATACCAAAAATAAGGGTAACTACTATGAAGGGACAAAATATGACTCAAAAAATGAAAAATAAATAAAGATTTTTTAAAAAAAGGGATTGATAAGATGTTGGTTGAAAAAGGGAAAAAGAAAAATTAAAAAAAAGAAAAAAAAGGAAAAGAAAGTTAAAAAAAAATTAACTTTGAAAGACTAAAGAATCATGGGGGAAAAAGCCATAAATTCTATGTGCATTATTCCCCTAGTGCTGGAGTGCTGCTGTTCTCATTGATGCGTAAACTTGGTCTTGGCTGGCTGTTCTTGCTGATCTTCTGGGGGAGGGTCCTGTTGCCATGGTTCCCAAATGTCTTTGCCAGAGGCGGAATTGCCCTGCCCTTGCTGGTCTGGGCTAAGTAATCTGCTGGGGTTTGCTCTTGGGAGCTTTTGTTCCCTGTAAGATTTCCATACAGCTTTGGAGGATGAGAGTGAAAATGGCGGCCTCCCAATCTCTACCCAGAGGAGCCAAGAACTCGGGACCCTGCTCCTCAGTGAGCCCCCAGAGAAAAGCAGTCAGTCACTCCCGCCTCCCTGTTCTCCAGCCGCACTCCATTCTCACCGGCCTGTGATCGAGCATTTCTATCTCTGGCGCACGACCCCATGTGCCATCTCCAAACCCAGCAGATCCCTGTGGTGCGCTCATGTGCTGCTCCTCCCGGGGGAGGAAGGGGAGTCTCCCCAGATCTGCAACTTGTTGGGTCCCTGCTGGAAGAGCAGTGGCCCGACTATGCCACAGATCACGGTTTATTGCAACCCTAAGCTGAGAGCCCACGCCTTGGCTCCATCTCTGCAGCTGTCTTCCCTGCTCTGATACCTGAGAGCTCTGTCACACTTAGGCACCCCCGGTCTTCCTGTGACCCTGAGGGTCCTGAGACCACACGGTCCCAGCAAGTGTTCCAACCCCCACTTAGCCACTGGGGCAATGTCCCTCAGGGGAGCAGCAGACTTCTAAAAGTTCCAATTTTATGCTCCACGGCTCTATCACTTGCCAGAAGCGGCTGACAGAGGTCCTCTCCCCCACTGTATATCCTCCTGAATATCACCTTGGATTCACTTCTCCGCACATCCTACGCTCCAGAAAGTGGTCACTTTTCCATCCAGAGAGTTTTTGCTATTCTTTTCTTCAATCTCCTATTGAGTTTGTAGGTGTTCAGAATGGTTTGATCCCTATCCAGCTGAATTCCTGGGACCAGACAAAATCCAGGTCTCCTACTCCTCTGCCATCTTGCTCCTCCCCCTGCTTCTACATTTTCTACAAGATGAAAGATATTGCATAAAAGGAAGCCAAGTGAAGAAAGTAAAAAATAGGGGAGATTGGTAAACAGATCAAGAAAGTATAGTTTATTGAATAGAAATGGCACTAAAGTATATACTCATTGTCTTGTAGTATTTAAATGTAAGTTTGTAAGTATGGTCTGTGACAACACTTTGCCTCATCTTTAAAACAGAGTGCTGGTGATTTTGAGTTTAATTTAAAAATAAAAAGAGAGATTTGCTTTTGAGAAGAGAGAAATGATAAGAGCTCCCAAGTGGGGTGGTCAATTAAACCCTGGACCCCACTTGCAGAGCAGCACCTCTTCCCCTTGGATGGCCCCCTAAGGTGGATGGGAATGGTCCCCTGTAGGCATTGGGCAACACCAAGGAGACAATCTGGCATTCTTCTCTTGGACCCTCATTGAGACAAGCCCTGCTCCTCTTCATAGGCAGGTTCCCTCAGAGAACAAAGGCCAGAGGGTGAAGAGCAGCTCTGGAAATCAATGTCTCCCCTCACACATCCTCCTTACCTTACAGGGAAGGGCCCAGGGTCATGCAGGAAGTCCTTTGTTAGTCACCATGGTAACACACAGTCTTGGTCAGCACTTTCTACCAATCAAACCAATCAAGAGCTGTGCACAGAACACACACAAGCTTCAGCATGAAACACAACTAGCCTGATGCTTTAGGCTCCAAAGGAAAACCAAGCTTGGGGTTTTGGGTTTTTCTCCTTTCCTGACCTCTCATTTCTAATACTATTCCTAATTTTTAGCACACAGCACTGATGGCCCCTCAAAAATCATGAGTTGATGGTGGCAGTCCTTATACAGCCAAGTCTATGTGAGCTTGGGCCTTAGTCCCACACAAATATCCAAAACGTTGTCATCATTTCAAAGAGTAACAGAAATGGGACTGACCTCGCCCTTGAAAAAAAATCATATCTTGCCACCACCTTTTTCATTTCTAGCCATTTATCTCCTTAATCTCTAAGTCATTCAGACTTTCAGAACACCCTTGGACCTCAGGTTGTGTGTAAGGTTTTCTCCAAACGTTTCGTCCCTGCCCAGATAGCTCCTAACCCACCCACAGTTACAATCAGCCTTTGTCTTCATTCATTTGAATGTGTAGGTTAGCATATCACTGTACCTTTTCCCCTATAAGTTAAGTACACTTTTATAAACAAGGAATGGTTCTGATTTCTTTTTTTTTTTTTTTAAGATTTTATTTATTTGTTTGACACAGAGAGAGAGATCACAAGTAGACAGAGAGGGAGAGGGAGAAGCAGGCTCCCCACCAAGCAGGGAGCCTGATGTGGGGCTTGATCCCAGACCCTGAGATCATGACCCAAGCCGAAGGCAGACACCTAACCAACTGAGCCACTCAGGTGCCCTGGAATGGTTCTGATTTCTAACCCCCATGAACATCCATGTGTTGTCTCAGTAGAAGACAGATGTAAGTTCCCCTCGTCTCTGTCCCTTGTTATACCTCCTGTGCCCATTTATAGAATCTAATAAATTAAAACGGCAGTGGTAAGTCCTAGATTGCCTCCTTTTTACTACATCCAGCCAATGGTGTATTTCACCATCCCCTCCCCATTTGTCAGAAATTGGAAAAACAACTGTAACACCTCCTTAGACTGCCAGCAGAATACCATTCTCAGATAACCCCCTTTGTCCACATTCTGGCAGTGACAGGAGGGAGAGGTGTTGAAACACAGGGGTTACTGAATCTTTGGCTGATGACTATATTACTACCTGTTACTTAAAATTAATATTGCTAATTTATTCACAGTAATTAATCTCTTCTTGCATGATGAGTTATTCAATGTTACTTTTGCTTTGGGCAAATCTAGAAAGAAAAAACTCAAAACCTCATGGCTTAAATGGGGAGAGGATATCCAAATTCTAAAATCAGACCCAACTGCTTACCTGAGGTGCAAAAAAGAGTTCTTCCTCTTTGAGTGAAGTGATTGAACAGCAGTCTTCATTTAAGAAGCTGGTAGAAAGAAAATCGAGATTCCACTGACCCTACTGAATACCTGTGTGGGCTGAACCTACCACTTGCACTTCTATTGATGAGTGTATCCCCTCCTCATTTCTCTCCAGCCCCTGAAATCTAGGCCTCAACATCTTTAACCTCCTCCTTCCCTCCAGTCTTGAAGAAACTGAGGCATTGGAAGAGAGAACTGCCATTTATGAAACACCTGCTGGGAGTGCCAGGTAGAGCCAGCTCCTCACTCCTTACTTGTCGCTGGAGGTTTATTCACATCAGAAGAGAGGACCCTCAAAGGCAATCATAATTTAAGCAAAAAATGTGTGTGTGTGTGTGCGTGTGTGTGTGACATAATATATTGAATAATGAAAGTAAAACTCATAAAATAGGTTCATCCTGGCTTGTGTTAGATGAAACTTAGGTTTCTTTATAACCATGTTCTACTTCATAGGATAAACAATGAATCAAGTGTGGATAGGGATGTAGGGATTAAATTTTTCCAAAATATTATGAATGTCCACTATGAAGCCCTTTGTGTTGGACTCTCACAGTCCTATACTAAGGAGAGAAGGTTACTGGACGTGGGATATAGTATTCCAGAGCTGCGTTAATTTTCCAAGAACTCTCTTAATCTTCTTATGGTCAAGATGTTCTCTCTGAAGCTGTTGTGTTGTGGGACGTCTCTCTCCTCCCTAGCCTGGGGGCCTGATGCTGCCAGAGCCAGTGGAGTGTTGCTCTTTGTTTAGCCCCCAACATTGGCTAACTCACCCAAATCCTGAAGCTTCTTCAAATCAGTTGTGTTCTTTTTGCAGTTACTTTGCATTTTCTTTGACTTATCCAAAGCTAACAACTATCAAGAGAGGGATCATGACATGAATATTAGTAGATTAGTAGAGACGGATATGAGGGTTGAGCAGAGAGAATGATGGAATGGAGACTCATTTTCCAAGGGTCTGCCATCTCATGAGGAATTACGTTCATGCCATGACACTTCCCTGTGAAACCATGTAACTGCGTGGCATCAGAAAACATCATTCAGGTAATGAGGACCCTCTCAAAATGTTGTTCCACCCTGAGAGTAACATGGAAGATGCATCCAATCCCACTGTACAGAGGAAAAGTGGACTCAGAAATGAAAGGACTTGTATAAGTTTGCTCTGCTCACCCATACTTTCTTGTCAGAGGCCACAATGAAACCCTCCACCTCCCACTGTAATATGCCAGACCCTCCTTACTGTGGCTAGGCACCCAGCTTGAGCACTCAGTCTCACACCGAGCACAGCTTGCTTAGTGTCTCCATCCTTCAACATGTTCTGTCTCATTAAATCCAAAGGCCTCCCAAGGGAGCACCCTCACCTGGGTGTCCTAACTCTCCCAAACTGCAAGTGCCGCCCCAGACAATAATAAACACCTTCCACCTAAAACGAGCACCTGATCCTGCTCTTCCCATCTCTCCCTTTAGCCAAACAGCACCAACACCCTCCAGGTGCTTGACCCAGAAGACTGGGGGTATACTTTCCTCCCCTGCCCTGCCAACTCCCTGTCAAATCTTATGTTTTCACCTTAAGTTTATGCAGTCCACTCCTTCCCTTGTAAGTCAGCATCATCTCTCACCCAGACAATCCTGATCATCAGAGATAATTTGTCAGCATATCTTTAGTCTTACACATTCTCAAAACTGCAGCCAAAGTGGCCCACTAAGATGCAAATCCAAATGTTTTTATTTATTGATATTTATATTTTTAATGGAAGTATAGTTAACACATGATACTACATTAGTTTCAGGTGTACAACATAGTGATTTGACAATTCTACATGTTATACAGTGCTCACCAAGATAAATGTTACTTTCTGTCACCATACATTATTACAATATTTTTTTTAAGATTTTATTTTATTTATTTTTTTAAAGATTTTTATTTATTTATTTATTTGAGAGAGAGAATGAGAGAGAGAGCATGAGAGGGGGAGGGTCAGAGGGAGAAGCAGACTCCCTGCTAAGCAGAGAGCCTGATGCGGGACTCGATCCCGGGACTCCAGGATCATGACCTGAGCCAAAGGCAGTCGCTTAACCAACTGAGACACCCAGGCGCACTAAGATTTTATTTTTATTATTTATTTGACAGAGAGACACAGCGAGAGAGGGAACACAAGCAGGGGGAGTGGGAGAGGGAGAAGCAGGCTCCCCGCAGAGCAGGGAGCCCGATGTGGGACTCGATCCCAGGACCCTGGGATCATGACCTGAGCTGAAGGCAGTCGCTTAACCGACTGAGCCACCCAGGCGCCCCACAATATTTTTGATAGTATTTTCTACATCATACTTTTTATCCCTGTGACTTATTTATTTTATAATTAGAGGTTTGTGCCTCTTAATCCCCTTCACCTATTTCACCTGTCTCCCCCCACACCAACCTTTCTTCTGGCAACACCATTTGTTCTTTATATTTATGAGTCTATATCTGTTTTTTGTTTATTTGTTCTTAATATTATTAAAATGTCCATATTACCCAAAGCAATCTATAGATTCAATGTAATCTTATTCAATGTAATCTTACTTATCAAAATACCAGTAGTATTTTTTTTTTACAAAAGTAGAACAAATAATCTTAAAATTTGTATGAGTCACAAAAGGCCCTGAATAGCCAAAGCAATCTTGAAAGAGAAGAACAAAGCTGGTGGTATCATGATCCCAGATTTCAAACTATGCTACAAATTTATAGTAATAAAAACTGTGATACTGGCACAAAAATAGACACATAGACCAATGGAATAGAATAGAGAGCCCAGAAATGTACCCACACATATATGAGTACTTTTTTAAAGATTTTATTTATTTGAAAGAGAGAGAGAGAGAGAGAACGAGCAGGGAGGAGGGGCAGAGGGAGAGAGAGAGAAAGAGAAGCAGACCCCCTGCTGAGTGGATAACCCAACTCGGGGCTGGATTCCAAGACCTGGAGATCATGACCTGAGCCGAAGGCAGACGCTTAGCCAACTGAGCCACCCAGGTGCCCCCACCAATCACTTTTAAACCCCCATCCTGTAACATATAAACCACACTCTTATGAAGTATACAAATCCTTTACTTCCTGCTGCAGCCCTCCTTCTCAAGCTTCCTCTCCCAATGGCCCCATCACCTCACCCAGACCTGATCTCCTGAGATGGTCCCCCTCTGTCCAAGAGCCCCCAAGTGTCAGCACAGGCTGACTCTGTCCACGCCATCAGCCAGAGACCACCAGGATTGCACCTGGGGTCAGCGTTGGGTTTATTACCTGCTGTAGCTCAGAAGGACCTTGCACCTCTCAGTCAGAGGGTGCCAGGAGGAGCCTGTGACCAGGTCTGGGCTGGTGTTATGTGACCTGAAAGGGATCAAGAAAGCAGGGGTCTCTGCATTGGATCCTGCCTGAAGGTGAGGTTACTCCATGATTGAGTCTCTAATGATTTTTGTGTCTTGGTTTGTGCCTCTAATGTTTTGAGTTTCTAATGATTCCCACCAAGGGGTGGGATAATAGAGCAGGACTTGAGCTAGAACAGGTAGAGAAGCAGCAATCACTCCTCTGGAAGGGGGAGGGAATGTGTGGTCTTGCCTGTGCTTTGCTCAGCATTCCTATTTTTGTCTCTGCTCAGACACAATGACAGGGGTCTTGGTTTTGCTTGCTCCCCCATGGCTGCTCAATAGCCTTTCCTGATGTTGATTTCTGTGGAACAGGTTAGTACCAGGCCAGCTGCCGTCTGCTAGCTCTCCAGATGCACTTTCCTTTCCTCACCTCTTTGATTTTCAGCTTCTTTGTTGTTTTTGGCACCTTGGAATTTTCCTTATTTCTGAACAAGCTTAACTTTGCATGAAGAGGATGTTTCTTGGATTGTGTCCAGCATTCTTGGGTGTATTATAGTGCAAGATGGTCTCAGGTCATCTAGTCTGTCCTATGTTTGGAAGTGGAAGTCTGACTTGCAATGCCTTCTCCTCACATGGTGCGGCTTAGGGCTGTGGCTTCACGGGGGCAACCGGGAGTCATGTTCTGCACACCTGAGAGCTAGCATTTCCCCTGAAAACTCATGTGCATGCCATTTCCCTCTTTCCCCAACTTTTCATCATTGCTACAACTGCTAATCTAGATCAGAGAAGATTTTGGTATGTTATTTTCTATTACAGTGGTTGCTTTTTGTTTTGTTTTTAATATCTTGGTTTCTATAGTTAAGCTAGAAAGCATAAATTTACCATGGTGTATTGCAGGTTATAAATGGCCCCACTTTGTTCCATTTTCGATTTCCAATGTATATAATTATCTTCTTAATGAACAATAAAATAAAAAAGTGGAAGTTATTATCAAGAACAATAAAACACACCAATAAATACTATTGGAAAGCAATGGCATATTTAAGAGAATATATATTCACTACTGAGCGAAGAGGATTTGTCGTGAAAAAAATACTCTTATTTTAGAGGATCACAAAACCAGAATTTCAAAGAGATTAAGAAGAAGCTGCAGAAAAAGGGGCTGGAGTAAATTAAAGATAAATCATAGCATGCCCACTGCATGTGTTTATTTTCTCACAAATAGGGTAGTTGGGAGAAACAGATGAAGCCAAAGCAGGCAGAGGAACTGAAGAGTAGATGTCAAGGAAAAAAGGTCTCTAATTTGCCCAAAAAACCTCCCATTTAAAAGGATCACATTTAAGGACATAAATGATAAAGGCCTTATTTTAAATGTTTTTCTAATTCATAAAACAATCACCTGTCCCAGAAGCTTGCTCTCCACCTGTGCCTGGGACATGGGGTGGACATCTGTGGCCATGAGGGGCCTGCCAATGTATTTGGAGGGCACAGTGTGCAGGGGCAGGGTTGGCACAAGGGAACTGCATATTTAATGGAAGGTTTCTAGATGTATGTCTCAGCTTTCACATCTTTAGGCCATTAGTGACTTTAATCATTATAATTTCAGCCCAAACTGTAAAGCACTGGATTAGTGATGGAAAAAACATTTTGGGACAGAAAAAGCACTTTTAGAACAGATTTAAATCACCCTGGCTTAGCCACCTGTCTGCGGAGTTGATTCTCTGGCATCTCAGCTCCTTCCCCTAGTGTCCCTGGCAGGGATGGGTCTTCTCTATCACTGTGCTCCTTCTCTGAAATACACATTGTCCCTTCAAGAGCAACCACCCCACCATTGGGCCTCCTTCTCCCTGAGTTCTGGGTTATCTCAGAGATAGGGGAGAGCGCCTCAGGTAACTAGCTTCTGCACACAGTAAGTCCTTGGATTGTGTCCAACATTCTTGGGTGTATTATAGTGCAAGAGGGTCTCAGGTCATCTAGTCTGTCCTATGTTTGGAAATGGAAGTCTGACTTGCAATGCCTTCTCCTCACATGGCGTGGCTCAGGGCTGTGGCTTCACAGGGGCAACTGGGAGTCATGTTCTGCACACCTGAGAGCTAGCATTCCCCCTAAAAACTCATGAGCATGCCATTTCTCTCTTTCCCCGATCATGTCACAACCATAAGCCTTGGTCCTCTTGGGCCAGAATCAGGGCTTCTTAAACTGTAATGTGCACCTGATCACCCAGGGAGGTTGTTAAATGCAGGATCTCAGGATCAGACTGCTGGTCTGAGGCAGGGCCCGAGCTTCTGCATTTTTAATAAGATCCCAGGTGAGTCGGTGTGGCTGCTCCAGGACCACACTTTGAGCAGCAATGGTGGTCCTTCTGCCACCATTCTCCCTGTCACAATGTTTGGCCTTGCACACAATCCCTGGAGGGCCCCCGAGGCAGGCACCAAGCCCATGGTATGTCCACTCCTGTCACCTACCTTACTACCTGGTACACTGGAGGAGTAAAATATGCATGTCTATTTCTTTCAATTAATTCTAAAAGACATCTCAACACCAAAAATTAAGCAGCACCTAGATGAAGGGTAAATAAGTGAGGAAGCATAGGCAACTTGCTCTTAAGTTCATCTTTTTTCATGAGAACCAAAAATACCAGAAAAGACAAGAGCCCATTAAATGTAATAAATCAAGAGTGGAAGCTAAGGAAACGAAAACAGGAGACTTTGAGATAAGGAAAGCCCAAACTCAACACATCTGCCCGTAATTATCTTAGCCAGCAGCCCATGAAATAGAGACCCTCTGGTTTATAATTTTCCCTATTTGTTTAACTTAAAGGCCTATGTGCAGCCACAAAATGTATTATGTGTTGAACATCCAGAACTGATAAAAAGAACAAACATGAATTGTGACCACTCAAGCTTAAGAACCAATTTTAGCCAATCTTGCTTCACCCATCAGAAAAATGAGCTGACTGGTTTCCCCTTGAGGTGCCCCAGAGCACACACCAGGAAGAGGAACAGGGTAGAAGATCGCATACCACGTGGAGGGAGAAAGCAGGGGAGAACACAATTGTGTTTTATCACAGTTACTGGAAAAACTTATACGCTGGGAACTTTAGCAGACCTGAGGCTGCGCGTTCACAGGCCCGGGGTCAAGGTGTCTTAGGAGCAATGGCGTTTGAAGTACATGGGTGAAGGCCTTAAAAGAACAGAAGGAGCCCAGGTATTGGAAAGGACTCCCCTGGGCATGTTAGTTGGCCAAAAGCTGCTTTGGAAACTTTGTTAAAACACAGAGTTCTAGGGGCGCCTGGGTGTCTCAGTCGTTAAGCGTCTGCCTTCGGCTCAGGTCAGGATCCCAGGGCCCTGGGATCAAGCCCCGCACTGGGCTCCCTGCTCCGCGGGAAGCCTGCCTCTCCCTCTCCCACTCTCCCTGTTTGGGTTCCCTCTCTCACTGTGTTTCTCTCTGTCAAATAAATAAATAAAATCTTAAAACAAAAAACAAAAAAAAAAACCACAGAGTTCTGTTCACAGAGATACTTTTATTATTTTACGTAGTTATGAGTTTTCCATTTCGGGGCCACTGAGTTTTTGTGTCTGATGGAGTAAACATCATAGACCACTCTATAATTCACAAAGTTTAGTTTCATGGAAGCAAAGAATGCTAGAAATAGAAAGGATCCAGAAATCTTCTTTTTTTTTTTTTTTCAAGTGAGAAAACAAATCCTGAGAAAGATGAAGTAGAATCCCCAAGGTCACATCACCAGTGAAGGGCAAAATCAAAGGATGGACTTAAATTTCTGAACTAATCCCTGTTCTCACCTTGTCATGAGAAACTGAATGCAGAGTTAAATCTGAGGGAAATAAGGAAGAACTGGAGATTCAGAGAACTTGAGAGTCACCTCTTGCCTGCTGTCACAAGCGACGCAGTGTCCCCCAGCAGCCATACCTGCCCCCTCCCTACCTCAAAATCATGGAATCCTGTACCTGGCAGCTTCCTAATTTTATTCCTATTATTTTATAGACAAGACCATCCTGAAGGCCGGAGGGGGAGCACTAGGCCATGTAACTAGGTGAAGGCCAACCTCAGCCTTAAAAACCAACACTGGTCCCCACGTACTCAGCGTCATTACATTTTAAGAAACGATAAAGTGGAGAAAGTTTCCACGCTAGCCTCCCTTCCACTTTGTGAGCTGTCGTTCCTCCTTACAGTGGCCAGCACAGTGCCAGTCCGTCCTACGGTCAGCCTAACAAGGCCCTAATAGCCCTGGACGCTGACGGTGTGGGGGAAGCTGCTCATCGGGTGTCACAATTGCCAATGTACAGCACCTGCCACTACGTGGAAAAACCGTATTAGGAAAATGAAGCCTAGTCGCCCTGGCTGGGTGCAGAAATCATATTATTAGAGAAAATGTATTTAATTCAGTTTCAACCTTGTATCAGAATACTACTTTGCTTTGTGAGGCAGAAAATAAACTAAAGTCAAGTCATGGCCCCAGAAGCACAGAGAGGTGTGTGTGCATGTAGGGGGTTTGCTGGTGGGACAGGGGTGCGTGTGGGGCTCAGGAAGGGTGAGGAGGGGGTTGTGGTGTGGTGCCTGGGGTCAGTGTGGGTGGTGGGTAAGTGAGTGCATGCTTTTCCCCCCTTCCTAAAGCCTGACCTGAATCAGCCCTGGGCCACATCAGCTCTGAGTGAATTAGAGAGTGCTGATGGTGTTCCCTCTCCAGCCAGCTTTTCCCTTCCTCCTCACCTCACACAAACCAACAGGGCCCGTTGGAGCACTCTAAAGTGGAAAATAAAGGAAAGATAAAAGGAAAATAAAAAAGGAAGAAAAGAAATTACACGTCTCCAGGAATTTACAGTTCTTAAGTTAGCTTGAACTTAGTCTAGGTGAAATATTTCAGAGGTGGTTCTGTATGGTTATCAATGAGAGCGAGCTTCTGTCAGGTACCTATTCCATGCCAGGTACTGAGTCTTGAAGGTTACCTCTATTCTTCATTGCAGTCCTATCTGCGGGACCAGATCATGCTGTTATTCACATGGGGAGACAGAGTCTGAGGCAGGCAGGAGACCAAGGTGACAGATGGACCCAAATGTGTTTGATGCCCAATCCTAGGCCTGAAAACCACAGGCAGGGCAGAGAGCAGGACAGACCTGAGATCAAATCCTGATTCCACAGAGTCGACCCCCAACTTGACAAAATGTTCTCAAGAATATGTTGGGAATGTCTCTGAGCTCCAGTACTCACACCTGAGAAGCTGGGTCTGAGCAAGCCAGTTCTGAGGCTTCTGATTTGGGTGCATGTTAGAATCAGCTTTGCAGCATCAGCCCCGAAGGCTCCAGGCCTCCTGATTGGAGAAGCAGGATGAGTGGTGCAGAAATAACTGCATAGCTGAGCGCAGGGAAAGTTGAGAACAGGCAACCCACATCACTGGACCCTGTGGCTCTCAAACCTGAGGGATAGCTACGTCGAGGGCTGAGTTACAGACCCAGAGTCTCTGGGCTGGCCTGCCGTGAGGCCAGAGAATCTGTAATTCTAACAAGTGCCAAGTGATGCTGATGCTGCTGCTTCAGGGACCACTGCTATCTTGTGAGGAATGGATGAAAGAAGGCAAGTAAAATAGTGCATGGTCTGGAGGAAGTGGGTTCAATCGTGAGATGGGCAGGAGATCTCCCTGAGCAAACTCCACCATGTTGTTGGCTCCAGGATGGACATGATCCAGCCCTGAACCCTGTGTTTTTACTTCATGTTAAAGAGGAGACGAACCATGAGAGACTATGGACTCTGAGAAACAAACTGAGGGTTCTAGAGGGGAGGGGCATGGGGGGATGGGTTAGCCTGGTGATGGGTATTAAGGAGGGCACGTATTGAATGGAGCACTGGGTGTTATATATATATGAATCATGGCACACTACATCGAAAACTGATGATGTAATGTATGATGATTAACATAACATAATAAAATTAAATTAAAAAAAAGAGAGAGAATTCCAAGCCATTGGTTAATTCAGAAGATCTTATGAATATTTTAGATTGTAGAATATCCATTCTTAAAAGGACAGTTTGTGCTTTTGTTTGTTTGTTTTGTTTTTGTTACCTTATTTAACAAATAAGTCACTAGAGGCTCAGAGAAATAAAACAACTTGGAGGAAAGCAGATAGATAGTTGGCTGTGGCAGAGCAGGGACTAGAATCCAGCACGGCCGGTTCCCAGATCTCTAAGAAACTGAACCTGGCACTGGGTGCCTGAGACCATCCTGGCTGGAACCCTCCGTGCCTGTGGCACCTTGGACCTGCCAGGTGCTGTCTGCCCTGTGGCCACTGACTGAGGCCAGGAGGCTCTGCCGGCGCTCAGGCATCAGTATACGTGGGCCCTGATCTACTTTGTGGTGTCTTAGAGGGGGAAGTGTGGACACCGCATGTACTCTCTGCCTCTCTGATCCCATGGGGGTGATTCTAGGGTCAGGAGCTAACCATCCTGCCCTGGCTCACATGCTTCTGGCTCAACCTCACCTTCTGGTGCTCACTGCTTTCATTTTGTTAGATGTTTGTGACACTGTCAGTCTTGAGTCTGCTTAATTCACTCTCCGGGTGTGCCTGCACTGGTCTCATTTTCCTCTGTTCATCTTCACCCACATTTAAATTAGGCTGATCTGAGATGCCTTGTCTGAGCCTGTCTGGCCAATTTGCTAGTGATTACTTCTGCTACCTAATCCACTGACCACAAGGACTTGAAACCTGTCTGTTTGATTAGGAAGTGAGAGACAACCACAGACCCAAACCTTCGGAAAGTGGCTTCAGGCACGCATAGAACATCCACATGAAGGTGACTCCAAGGGCCCAGAAAAAGGGCAATTAGCTACACGGGCCCAGGGAGGTGCAGGAAATAAGTGCTGCCTACACACTGAGAGAGCACAGGGAAAGTAGAACAGTGACTCCCTGGAGAGATTGTGCAGACATCCTGCTTTATTCTCAGCTCATGACCACCTAGGAAATCCTCTCAGGCTCAGTCTCCCTGGGGGCTCCCCACTCACCAGAGCCTGGGCTCCTGGTGACAGAGACAGATGAATGTATCTGTCCATGAATCCAGTGCCTTCTCTGTCAGGGCTGGGAGGCCTTGAAGGCACATCCTAAGGGATGTGCTCTGTATCACTGCAAGGTCTTCACATGCTCATCACCTCTCTGAGCCTCAGTTTCCCTGTCTATCCTATGAAGCTGGTGATCTGCTGGCTGGCTGCTCACTCTCATTGCCATCTTCTGAAAGGTAGACTCCCAGGCTTAACTCTCTAGCAAGCATCAGCAAGCATCACCTGATGGCCAGGAGAGCCCTGTGGGGAAGGAGGAGTGAAGGGGAAAAGGAAGGATCAAATAGGGTCTGAATTAAGCCCGAGATCCCCTAGCTTTCCTCTGGAAAAGGGACAAAGACCACCACTGGTTTTATACCAGCTAAGACCTGAGAGCTGTCGTTTTACCTTCCCAACACCCCTGCAGGTAGTGGGAACATTTCCATTTTGTGAATGAGGTGTCTGAAGTAGGAGAGTTTGGTGCTGTATTCAGGATGCCCAGTTGAGAGGCAAACTTGGGGTCACTTGTCTCCATGATGGTGCTACCTTACCAAGGAGAGAACAAGGAGCCCTTGGTCCCCAAGTTCTAAGAGAATCTTCTGGATGAGGTTAAGCAAAGCACAGGGGAGGCCACAGGGGGTAACACCTACCATGGAGAGAGAACACTGCTCTGAGGGATCAGAAGGACATTTGTGGGTAACTGCCACATGTGTCCCTTGCAGAGGGATGAGTGTGTGACAGGAGACATGGATGGAGATGGGGGCCCCTCACATCTTGGGGTAGCCAGTTAGGCTCTGTGGGTGAGGAGCAGGGAAGTAGGTGGTTTCTGCCAGAACATCTGTGGACAGCTCTAGCCGGCTCTCGCTGGTCTCTTACCCTCCCACACACCTGTTAAAATCAGCTTGTCACACCCCATGAAAACCCCTGGTGAGGCTTTTGTTGGGATTGTATTATATTGAAAAATCCATTTGACACTCTAGAATACTGAGACATTTGACAGCTCTAGAATATAGAGAATTTCTGCCCATAAACAATGTCTCTCCACTTCCTTAAGACTTTTATAATCACTTTCGACAAAGAATCATACATATTCATGTTAAAGTCTTATATTTAAAAACTTTATTTCTAAGCCCCTTGTATGTGTGTCATTGTAAAGGAAATCTTTTATTTGCATTTAATTAATTACAGTTGAGTACAAAATACTATAGGCTTTAATATACAGTGCTTGTATTAACCAACAGTATTAGGTATTATTATTATTTCTTATAATTTGCCTGTAGAATCTTTGTGGTTCCTATGTAAACAATCATAACATCTGCAATAATGGCAGTTTTGTTCTTTCCAGTTCTTGGGCCTTCGGTGTGTCTTATTGTTCTGAATGCACAGTATGAATGGAAGTGCTAGTGGTGGGCATCCTTGTCTTGTTCTTATTTTTAAAAGGAATGCTTCTGACATTTCACAATTAAGCAGGATTTTTTCATACCCTTCTGGCAGATATCATTTATCAGAGTAAGAATGTTTTTATTGATTTCTAGTCCACTAAGACTTTTTACCATAGGTTTGTATCAAATTTCTCAAATGATTTTTCTGTTTTCATTGAGCTAACTATATTGTCCTTTTCCTTTAATTATTAAAATGGTGAATTATTTGTTTTTCTAGTGTTTGACCAATATTGTATTATGTAATAATTTTAACTTAGTTATGAGTATTATCTTTTTTATATAATTCAGTGTTTTGTTTAAATGTTTTGCATCTATGTTCCGTAGAAATTGGTCTTATTTTCCTTCCCTTTGTCTGTTTTTTTAATATTTATTTATTTATTTATTTATTTATTTATTTATTTATTTATTTATCTATTTACCTATTTGAGAGAGAGAGAGAGAGAGATCGGGGGAGGAGCAGAGGGAAAGGGACAAGCAGACTCTGCACTGAGTGCAGTGCCTGATGAGGGATTCAATCTCACAATCCTGAGATGATCACAACCTAAGCCGAAATCAAGAGTCAGAGTTTAACCTATTGAGCCACCCAGACACCCTTCTATTTTTCTGGTTTTGGCATCAGAGTTAGACCTGTTTAATGAAAGGGGATCTCCTTCTCTGAAAAGGTTTGTGTAAAACAAGGATTGCTGTTCCTACAGAAGCATCTCGGTATCCAGGATATTGTGGTGTGTTGTGGAGTCTGTATACACTGATGGCCCAGGTTTGAATCCTGACTCTCTCTTGTGTGGTCCTAGGCAAGTCACATAACCTCACCTTCCCTAACTCACCTGTGGTTTTGAATAGCATACCATTTGCAAGGTTGAGTCATTGTGACAGTTAAATGAGTTAATATGTATAAGCCAATGAAAATAATGCCAACACATGGCAAATGTACATAAGGAAGAGCTACTGGGGGTCCTAAAAGGACTTACCCATGACACTAAGTAGAGAAATTCACTTGTGGGAAAACTTTTAAATACTTATTTAGTTCATGTAATGACAATAGTTTAGTCCAGTGCTCTTTTTCTTCTCCATTCAAATTTCTCTAAGAATTTATCAATTTTATCTAAATATTCCAACTCATGTTCTCTTTTATTAGAAACGTTAATTCTTTGGTGCATCTGTAATTATATGTTACTTTGCATTTTTAATGTTGTTTATGTCATTCGTATTTTCCTCCATCAGTTTTGTCTCAGGCTTTTCAACTTTATTGGTTCTTTCAACAACAGACTTTTGAATATGTAGATTTTCTCTGTTTCATTCCTTGCTATTCTCATCCTTATTATTTTTCCCTTGTGTTCCCTTTGGGCTTAGTTCATAGTTCCTTTTCTATCATCTTAAGTTCTACAGTTAGCTTTTAATTCTCTTTTCTTTCTTTTTTTTAAGATTTATTTATTTGAGAGTGACACAGAGAGAGGGGTGTGGGGAGGGGCAGAGGGAGAGAAAGAATCTCAAGCTGTCTCCCAACTCCCAGCTGAGTGCAGAGCCCAACATGGCGCTTGATCCCATGACTCTGAGATCATGACCTGAGCTGAAACCACAAGTCAGATGTTTAACTGACTGAGCCACCCAGGCAACCCTTTAACTCTCCTTTCTAATACAGATGTATAAAACATGCAATACCCATCACCTACTTCCTTAGCTATGTTTCCTTGGTCTTATAATCAGGGTTTTTATTTATTTATTTGTCATAGAGTTGCAGCAGTTTTTGGAGTTTCCATTTTTACTTATTTGTTGCCTTGTGAATCACTTACACATTTAGAAAATATATTATTTCCGGTAGTATTGGAGGGCTGTTTGTCATGGCAGTATCACTGATGTATAACTGAATCCCATCATGGTCACAGATTGAAGTCTGCACAAGAGAGAACCACTCAAGTGAGCTCAAGGTGATGGAAGACTTATTTCAAGGGTTCACCAGAAGCTAGGGCATTCGTGTTGGTGGTTCTCCAGGAGACGCCCTCCTTATCTCCCATGTCACAGTGGTGGTTCCAGACCCACAGCCTGGCAGGGCCTCCCCATCACCACCCAGGTGCCTTCCATTTACTTCCTCCTCCTCCACTTCCACTTCCGTTCTCATCTGTCCTACACCACACTCCCTGAAAGCAGGGCTCTGGTTGGCTCCCTGTGCCACCATCCTGCACTGTGACTGGATAGAGACTTTGGCTCATTGGCTGCTGACCTTGCTTTGCCTAGGCTAAACTAGATTCTTATCCTAGCTGGTGTGCCTAGGATGATAGAGATCTCAATTGCAAAGCATGAATCCTGTTCCCAATCCCTTAGGCTATCACAGACTTCCAGGGACCCTGGCCATGACAGTCAGTCAATCCCAGAGGCAGTTGGGCCAGTCAAGATTTCCTTGAGGGTCTCTGACCTTGGACAATGCAGACCTCTAGGATGATTGCAAGCAGCAAACCCCTGTCCTCAGCTCCCTGACTTCTACCAGAAGAAACTAAAACATCAGACCATGGGGCATTTGCAATGTCAGAAGGGAGACCTCATCTCTGCTTGCAAAGAGTGTCTTTCCTATAGGGGAAAAAAATGTATTATTAGTATTCAAATTGCAGGCATACCTCATTTTATTGTACTTTACAGATACTGTGGGGTTTTTTTTTATAAATTGAAGGTTTGTGGTTACTCTGCATCGAGAGACCCTATTGGTGCTATTTTTTCTAATATTATTTATTCATTTTTGTGTCTCTGTGTCACATTTTGGTAATTCTCACAATATTTCAAACTTTTTCATTATTATTTGTTATGGTGATCTATGATAAGCAATTACAACTTGCTGAAAGTTCAAATAATGGTTAACATTTTTAGCAATAAAGTATTTTTTAATTAAGGTATATACTTGGTTTTTTTAGACATAATGTTATGTTTCACACTTAGTAGACTGTATAGTGTAAACATAATTTTTATATGCACTGGGAAAAAATCATTTGACTTGCTTTATTGTGATATCTACTTTGTTGAAGTGGTCTGGAAACAAACCTGTAATATCTCTGAGTTGTGCCTACACTATTCTCATGTCAGAGGAGAAAATGGCTGAAGTACTCGAAGTTTGTGGAATAAAAACCAGAGAGCACGACTCTAGGATGTCTTAGTTCCTCTTGCAGCAGCACCAAATTTTCAGTGTGGGAACCTTAGCAGTCCATCTCAAAGACAATATAGATTCTCCCACCGCCCCCCTCCTCTTCCTTTGATACTGCCCTGAGAGATGGCCACAGGTCTGTGATGGATGCCAGCCTGCAGTCCCCACCTTCTAGACGGCAGGGGCTTCTTTACGACTCTATTGATTGGTGCTTTCACAAGTGATACCTGCTGGGGCAACTCAATTTCTGCACCTGAAAATTGACATGCCAGTGCCACTTGCCATCAGAATCAAAAGGAAAAAAGGACACCATCTGCTTTGAAAAATCCCCCACTGTGATATCGGCCTGACCTTTTTATCTTGAAATGTGGACCATCTTGCAAAAAACATGCTAGAGAGAGAGACTAAATCTTTATTCCAGAGATTTGGCTTTCCCTGCTGTGTTCAGTTTAGGATGGATCAGCCTTAGACAAGATTTAATAAGATGGTATTTCTGGTCTGAAATGACATCATCACAGGAGGCACCTCTGGCCTCCGGTTGTGGTGAAGAATATAAAATTTCCCTGAGAGGTCATTTTTCTTCTGGGAGGGATCTATATTTTGCAATATTATTTCATCATGGCCCAAAGGATGTTTCTTTTAGCTTCAAAAAATTTCCTTCCTACACTTCATTGGAAGATGTGTTGAAGAAGAGATAGTTTTAATTCATGTGTTCCACTAATAGATTTAGAAAAGTAGCTTATAACCACTTAATGAATATTTTCTGAAGTAATTGCTTGTTATGTAGTCAGAGAGGCAAATACCATATTCTAATTAAAGTTTTGTTTTTTTTTTTTTTTCCTGCCATTTGGCTATACTTGTCAACACAGAATGACTATATCTGTGGCTAAGCTTTAAAGTGCACAGTACAACTAACATCCTTTCTGTCAACTTTGGGGAAAAATACTCCTGTCTTTGGGTTGAAAAAGAGAAAAAAAATGTTAATGGCATTGCTTTGTTAGGGACAAGATCTTCTGGGTACTGAACTGAAATGAATTTGGCAATAATCAATATTTCAAATCAAAAGGAGACTGGGTTCAATTTAATCTCTGAGGAATTGTTTGATCATTGCTGGCATCTAACCGAGAAGACCTAATCCTATTAGCAAAGTGCTTTCTGCCCTGAGAGGAACAGGAAACAGAGATGTTGTGCACGCAGAAGGAACTTCACTGTCTAATTAAGCCAAAGTGGAGCCAGAAAGCTTCGGGCAGCTCTCCTTGCTCTCACTAATTGATCAGAGAGCAGTAGTGCAGGAATACCGGGCTTCTGTCTTAATATTTTTATGGAATGAATATTATAATCATCAAATACATTTTAGGAAGCCTCTAAAAAATAAATTATATTGAGGCAAAAGCTATATAGAATATAATGCATCTATTTTTTTAAATTATGTTATGTTAATCACCATACATTACATCATTAGTTTTAGATGTAGTGTTTCATGATTCATTGTTTGTGCATAACACCCAGTGCTCCATGCAGAACGTGCCCTCTTTAATACCCATCACCAGGCTAACCCATCCTCCCACCCCCGTCCCCTCTAGAACCCTCAGTTTGTTTTTCAGAGTCCATCATCTCTCATGGTTCGTCTCCTCCTCCGATTTCCCCCCTTCATTCTTCCCCTCCTGCTATCTTCTTCTCCTTCTTCTCCTTCTTCTTCTCCTTCTTCTTCTTTTCTTCTTCTTTCTTCTTCTTTTTTAACATATAATGTATTATTTAATTCATCTATTTTAAGGGCAGTATTTGATAGCTTTTAACAAATGTATAAACTGTGTGATCTTCCTCCTCATCAAGGTATCCAACATTTCTATCACCCCCAAAATCCCATGTGCTCCTCTGTGATCAATACATCCTCAAGCCCAGACCCAGGCAACTGGTGATCTGCTCTCTGTCATGGCAGATTTGCCTTTCCTGGAATTCCATTCAAACAGAATCATACAATATGTATACTTCTGTATACCATCCATGTTGCTGCATGTATCAATAGTTATTCATTTTTATTTACAAGTGGATAGTTTCTGGCTATAATGAATAAGGTTGCACTGAACACTGGTGTACAACTTTCTGGTGGGCATATGCTTTCATATTCTTACAGTAAGTGTATGTGTAACTTTATAAGAAACTTACAAACTGCTTTCCAAAGTGTCTGACTCCCAGTTCTTCAAAATCCTGGCGAATATTTGATATTGTCAGTCTTTTACAAAAGATTTTAGCCATCCTCATGTGTGTGTGGTGGTATCTCATTGTAGTTGTAATTTGTGTTTCCCAATAAATAATAAACGTTTTTTATGTATGTATTGGTCATCTAGATATTTTTTGTTGGTTTCAGTTTATTAACAGGTAGAGCATTACTAAAACTCAAAGAATTATGATTCTGCTATTAAATGATTCAAATAAACCAGTGATATCTTTATATATATTTTAGTCATTTGGACTATTATATAAAGTATTTTTTAAATCTCTTATAGTATTATTTATACACTGTTTGGCTTAAGCCCTGACTATGACTGATGCCTCTGCATCCACCCTGCTCATTGGCTAATTCTCAAAATAAAGTGCCAAAATCACCAAATGATGATGTCAGCTCATGACCAGAACAGGGCTTTCATTGTATTATGCTGTGTCAGGGCTTGCAGATGTGAGCCATGCTAGGGCAATTATTAATCAGCTTGGGGCCATAGCAAAACTACTTGAAATTTTAAAATTTTAAACAAATGGTATCATCTGATAGGCTTCCACTATAAGTCATTCAGGGAAATGGCCATACTTTATAGATTGCATCAGCAGACTTCTTGGTAATACAAGTTCCATTCTGCAAAAATAGTCATAACATCCTCATAGCTGTTTTCAGTATATGTCACCATGGGTTTGTTTCATAGCTCTCAAAGTGGGTAGCTTGATCAGTGCTGGTAAAGCTGCTCCTTTTTCTTTTTACCATCCACACTTTTTTTTGCCTCACCAGAACTGTAACTGCTGTGAGAAATGTTTGCCTGGCTCAGGAGCCCAAAACTCGTGTTACCATGGAACCTCTGCTTCATCCTTCAGGCAGTCCTTCCCTTGAGAATGCATGGTTGCTCAACCAGGGAGCACTTCATCTCCCTAATCTGGAAGCAGCAGCAAGAAGGTCTCTTCATCCTCCAATGCTTCCAACCTCCCTGTTAACCCCAGTGGCTCCCACAAGGGAGTCTGCAAGGGGGTCCTTGGGCCAGTGCATTCATCTGGAAGACAGTCTCAGCTTGCTGCTCACCTATGACACACCTATTATACCCCCACAGCCCCTTCATCAACAAGATCACTAGTGCTGACATAATGGCCTTGGGACAGGCCTTGGGTTTGCTGGGATTTTAAGTTGTCCCGGGATTCCCAGGATGAACTTGCTGCCCAAGTTCAACCCAACTCTCCATGTCCAAGGTTATATTTTTACCAAGTATGTGATTTGTAGTCACTACATCCATATGCCACCATGAAAAATAAAGAGCCAGTCTTAGAATCCCATAGTCTTTCTATGGGATATCACACTCTTTCCCCCATTGATCCCAGTCCAGCCAGAGAGGATCAGCTTGTAGCCTGTTATCACCTGCCACCTGTTCCAGCATCATGACGTCATCATTCTCTCAAAGGAAGCCATCCTAACTGCACATACAAGCGATACAAACATGCTACACCCAGAAGGACTTCATCAAACCTGGTGCTTTGGGAGTATGAGCCCCTGGTTTCCTGGTGCTTCTAAAACCTAGAATTCTTTTTTAATATCTTACATATTAAGACACATTTGTTATCCACTTACCATTCTGCTCTTACAATCTGAATGAGCTCATAAAGAGAAGCCAGAGCACATAAGTGATCACCATAACAGACACAGGCAATGGTCTGGATCCCTCCCTCCATGGGCTCTGTTCATGGATTCATAGGGAAACACTCCATTTCACAGAAACTGTGGGGTCTTGTCCTTGCTGCTTCTCTCCACCCCAGAGCCATATCACAGCTTTGCTGTGCCCTGGCCTTACCGATGGCAACACTACACCTCCCCATCTGTGCTCCCCTCTATTGGCCCTACCCCCATCACTGCGGGAAGACACGTGTTACAGGAGCAGGCCTGGAGTCAAATCAATTGTCCTTTTACAGGTACCCGTGGTGCATGGCCATGCTCGTACCCCTGGACAGTCTGAGCTGCCAGATCAGAGGGAAAGTTCTTCCTCTTTATCTATCACTGTCTTCCAATCCTATCACCATTGTGACAAACTGTGGATGTTTTGAATCTCTCTGATTTGTCTCAGGCCCAAGCTGGTGCCATTCCAGATCAAGTGACTTGTATTGATTTAGTCTATGCTGTGGCAGGTTATCCAGTTCAAGCCCCAGTAAATCTCACCTCCCTTTACAGTGTGGTATTGGCTCCCCTCCTGTCAAGAGCCTTTCCCTCCACTCTTAAACTCGGGCACCATTGCTCCTTGCTCTCACGATGGTGTGTGGGGCAAGTGACGCTGTGCAGGCTCTAGAGCCTCAGCGTGGTCACAGCTCCCACCTTCATCCTTCTGCAACCCTGGGCTCACCCTGTTGTAGAGATGCCTGGGCCAGCCTCTTGGAAGACAAGAGACTACTGGGAGGACACCAAGGTGCCCAAGCCAACAGGTCACACCATCTGCCTCCAGGCCCCCTGAAGCCATCAGCAATGTTAGTGAGCCCTTGGGACAAACAGAGGAACTCCCCGGTGGCCAGCCCGCAGATTGCAAGAAGTAAATAATTGAGTTATGGCCGCTAAATGTTGAGGGGTTATTGATAACCTAAGAATGTCTTGCTCTCCTTCATCACTCTGGACTTCTGATCCACGTAGAAAGGATGTAAGCTGAGACTCAAGTCCCAGGCTTTTGGAGGAATTGCCACCTGGGCATTTGGGTGGCAATTTGGGGTGTTTCATGTCATCAGTCAGTGAAAGACTCGGATTCAACTAGCACCACCACCTCGTCTCTGACATAATAAATAAAAAATCCCATGGAGAACCTGGAATATTTAATGAAAAACAGAAGTGGAATTCAACTCTTATTTCTCTGTTATCCTTAATTGGGAAAATGCATCTCAAAATTTCTATGTACAGAGATGCCTTAACATAGAAGCATCAATCTGTCTTCCATCTACCCCCTTCCTTTTCCTACACCATACTCTGGTTTTTATTTTGTTTTAAATTTTCCAGAGAAAGTCCTAACAGGATAAAAAAAAAGACAAAAAACAAAAAACAAAAAGACTCCTGATCCAATACTGACTATTCACTATTGGGATAATAGAGAAATTACTTTTAGAGAACCCATTGATTCATTCATTTTAACAGATACATTCTCAATGCACTTATATTCTGAGTAGAGTGGTAGAGTCTGTAGAAACAGTTCTGAATAAAAAAAAAAAAAGAAAGAAACAGTTCTGAATAAGATCTGCTCCCTGTCCTCAAGAATCTGCCAGTCTACTTGGGGAAAGAGATTATTAAAACAGTTTGACTACTGTTATGAGAGAGGGTGTTTGTGTGATAAAAGCTACAATGGAAATGCACAGGAAAGGCAAGAGTACAGCCTTTAGGGAGGGCAGGCAAGGGTTCCCTCAGGAATTCATGAATAAATTAAGTCATTCAGTCCTAAAAGCATATTTTAGGATAAAGTCATGCCATGTAAAAAGATTATCACAAGAAAGAACAAAGCCAGGGGGAAGAAGGAAAGAGTTGGAGACAGAGTTTTAGACCTTATTTCACAACCTAAGAGTTCACAGGGCAAGTGGGAGCGGGGGAGGTCACAGGGTTGGACAAACATCAGATAAAAACACATCTTTTTTGTTTTGATAACAAGTGGAAAACACTTTCTGAAAACAGTTAAACATTTTCTGAAAGAGTAACTTGTCAAGTGGTCCCATCCCATATGCATATTAGAAAGCTTATTTTGGGGGCACCTGGGTGGCTCAGTTGTTAAGCATCTGCCTTCGGCTCAGGTCATGATCCCAGGGTCCTGGGATCGAGCCCAGCATCGGGCTCTCTGCTCTGCAGGAAGCCTGCTTCTCCCTCCCCCACTCCCCCTGCTTGTGTTCCCTCTCTTGCTATCTCTCTCTCTGTCAAAAAAATAAATAAAATCTTAAAAAAAAAAAAGAAAGCTCATTTTGAATGCAGCATGCAATGCCATTGGAGTAGATGGGCTAGTGAGGGGACTTGATGAAATCCAGGAGAACTGGCAAAAGCCTGGAGGACAAAGACATGTTCTGGAGCCAAACAGCTGAGGACTTGGTGATTGGAAGGAGTCAAATAACTCACCTATGGTGGCCTGTCAGCACTCCAGTAGATACACCCTCAGTCTGAGATGTTTACCCAGACAGAGACCAAGGACAGCCCCCCACCAGCCGTGAGCTCACCTGTGGCAGTAACATCGATAGCCTTGCCTTCCTTTATTGGGGTCTACATCTTAGTTTTTCTGTCCATACAGACCCCTCAGCACAGAAGGAGGTAACCTACCCAGGTAGGCCCTACAAACACAGGCCGCAAGGCACTCCAAGCTGGTGGCGGTTTCAGAGTCACAGATGGCTCTCCCATTTTTGTTAATTCCGACACTTTTCCCAGTACAGGAGTTGTCACAACATGAACTGGATATAATGAGATGCATGAATTAGATAATAGGATTTGCTAAGGCTTGACCGGGATTGGTTCTAACTTGATTAGGATCTGGAACTAGAAGCTGAATGAGTGGGAGAAAAGGAGCTTCCTGTTCTTTTGTTCACCCCTGAGATTTCATTGTTATTCTTTGTCTTTAACCTCACAGTGTGGCTTGCTTCACATCTCACAAGCACCAGGATGACAGCAGGCTTTGAATAGCTGCAGAGCATATGGGTTTAAGCACAAAGGAGGAAGCATTTAGATTTGTTTGTTCATTTGTTTGTCTCAGCTATAGATAACCAATTTCCAAATTTTAACTCACAATAACGAAACACACTCATAAGTCTAAAACACCTTGTTATTGAAATTCTTGCATTTTTGCATCTTTGTTATCTTAGGGAACTTAAGTCTCTAGCCCTGTTTCCCTTTGAAAATTTTTTGTGTGCGTGTGATCTTTGGTTAATAGAAGGACACTTAGTAATGAAATACAATGCAATGTGTTTTTCAAGCCCTCGAGATGGTCTCTGGGGAGATGGTTACAAGAGACTGGACCAATAGAACTTTTCTGTTCCAAATCTCCCTATTTAACCTTTTTTTTTTTTTTTAAATCTTTCTTTGCTCCCTAAAAACCAACCCAATACCTACCATTCTGGTAGACCCAAGAAGGATTTAAATTTGTGGGCCTTAGTCCCTCCCCCTTTGCCCAGACTCTACCAAATCAGATGTGATGTAGAATTAAGTCACATTCCTGGACCGAGACCAAAGTATCAGGGGATGCCCCCAATCTCGAGTCTCCTTTACAACTGACCCACCCCAGAGAAGGGCATGCAGAGGATGAATCTTCATTATCCTTGGAGTTTCCGCAACACAATGTGACCAGAATTCTGGAAGGCTGATCTTGCCTAGATGTACCCTATTTGGGGCTGACCAACTTCCCCTATTGGCTTTTTGGGCCTTGTTTTCCTCTTGAATGACCACAACCTTGCAGTGAAATCAAGTCTATTTTGATGGGGCTTTGATACGAGTCTTCTTCCTTACACAGGACAGTTTGTATCACTGCAGTGTGTGCACTGCACACCTGAGGACTCCCATAATGGTGTTCCCTGGAGTTGTGCAGTGTGCAATAAGGACAACCATTTATAGAGACCCTGATACCTTTGTCAATTCATTTTCTGAATCAGATTCTGACCAGTGCCCATACACACACATACACACACAATTTCACAGAATGAGCCTCTTCTCCTTGCCTGACACTTGAGTATTTGACTCTGATCTGGTTTCCTGCTTCGGTACCCTGATCCACATAACATCTGGAGAATAAGACCATTCTACTTCCTTAGTCACTGTGCCTGAGCACTCAGCTGCATTTATTGACTCATCCTCAAAAGCTAGGACAGGTCCACCGAGCCTTGCACACATGTGATGCCCAGCTCTGAAACCCACAGATTACTTATTTATTCAACAATTGCCACAGAACACCTGCTGCATGCTAGTTCCTGGCTTCCCATCTGCAAACCAGCATTGGGCATTAATAAAATGTCACTCATACAATTCCTCTGATTGCTTCCACGTTTTATGACCTTTCAAAGTTTTAACTCATATCAAGTAGATTATCAACCATACAGAATTTTGCTTACAAAGTTAATTTGTTAATTTTGCTTAATTAACAAATCTATGACTTGAAAGGTCAGTGTGGCATACAATGGAAAACAACTCCACAATAAAAAGGGATGAATGCTTGATATTTGCAACAGTTTGGGTGAAACTTAAGGAAGTTATGTGGAGTGAAAAAAGCTAATATCAAAAGAATGCATACTGAATGATTCCGTTTATGTAACATTCATGAAATAATATAATTATAGAGTTGGAGAAACTTTTGGTGGTTGCCAAGGCTAAGATAGTGAAGGGATGGTTGGGTAGGTAGGTATGGCTGTAAGGAGGTAGCAAGAGGGAGCCTGTGGTAATAGAGTTGAGTGTCTTGATTGTGATGGTGTTTACACATGTGATAAACTTGCATAGAGCTATACACCCACACACCCACACACACACACATGAGTTCATGTAAACTGTTGATATCTGAATATGTTCTATGTATTGTTCTAATGTCAGTTTCCTGGGGGCGCCTCTGTGCACCTCTATTTCCTCATAAGGATGATAATAATGGCACCAAACTCATGGAGTTTTCTGAGGGATTAAATTATATAATGGATATGAGGTAGTGAGCACTATAAATGGCACATCATATTCATAGTAGATCTATTGATATTTCTACCCATCTGTCTGTCCATCTATCCATCCATCTCTGTGATGGGGGTGGGGAGGTGGTGATTACCAAAATCACAACATGAGCTGGCATGTAGAGCAAGGAATTCAGATCAACACTTATCTGGTTACAATATACACAGTTTCATTTTTCTTTCCTCTTTCTGCCATAAAATTGTTGCCCTCTTCTCTGAATTCCCCAGAGCTTACATTTACCTCCTGTACCACAGTGTGTAGTACACACTTAGGAATAAGTACAAAACCGTTAGTCATATTCCTCAGAACTTCTGATTCATCAGCCCTGGTATTTGTTTTCATTTATTCTCAACACCCTCCAGCAATTGATCAAAATGTCCAACTTTCATGCAAATCTGCATTTGAGTCCTTTATGAAGGGCTTAGGATGACCCAGAAAAGTATGATTATTATCGAGTAAGATACTGTCACAAAAACTAATCAGAGAAGTTATTGGTGATGTTCACCTTAAAATCCATTGTTCTCAATTGCCTTCATTTCATAAAAAGAGAATCAGTCAAAGTCAAGGGTTGGGAGGAATGAGTCAGAGCCAAGAATCAGAAGGTGCTAGCCAGACCTTTGGTAATAATGGAAAGTCCATTTCAGCAGTGAAGCTAAATTAGGAACAGGACAGGTTAATGTGGGTACAGGAAATGAAGTGTCACTTGCCAAGAAAGGCAAGTTCTTTTGTTGGCTTTTGATGAGCTCTGGTATGAATTGGCAGCTCCCACCTTGACCTAATCCTGTTATGGGAAGTACCAATCAGGTAGCCACACCACCTGCCCCTCCTTTCTTTATGCCCTGCCCCCACCCCAAACCACCTCTACTTTGCAAATCCCTTTGCTCTTTTATTCATCATAATCTGTGAAATATTCTCAGAAATATTTCTGTATTTTGTTTAATAACCTTAATTTGAGCTCTTACTAAAGGCTCGCAATATGCCAGGTACATATCTCAGCAGTTCACAAGTATTAGCTCATCAGATGCTCATTGTAGAGATATATGCTCACTGTATGGATGGGCAACCAAGGAACAGTGGATTTGAATGATTTGGCCCATGTCACCCAGACAGCCAACCCATGCATTCTCTGACCTCTTCTGCAACTTCCAAATCCACTTTTCCACCTCTCTGCCTAGTATAAATTTAGGCTCTATCTTTCCTTATATAAATTGTGAAATTCTCCTCACTTTCCTCACTGTCTCTACTATACAAGTTGGTTTTCTTCCCAGACTGTTGACTTATAACATTTTAGGACATCACTTTTCCTAGCTTCATCATTCTTTGATCTTAAGTTCCTATACTCACACAATCATTCTTAGTGGGCTTTAATTGACATGGCTGCTGATTTAACTGTTCCCATTTCATGGGTGGCTTGGCCATGAGTATCAATAATGGTCTCTGCAATACTGGATGGCTTCTCATTTTAGGATAAAGCCCAATTTCATTAGCATAAAAAACAAAGCCAGTCACCACTGTTTCTTATCTATGTTATTAGTCTTCTTTCTATTTGCTCCAGTGATTCAGCCTCCACTCTAGCCACCCTTAATTGTTTATCTTTCCTTTTGTACCCATGCACTTCTAGGGATACAGCGTGGATGACTGGATGGATGGATGGACAGAAGGAGGAGTTAATGAATGGACAGATGGTGGATGGATGATTGAGTAAATGAGTGAGGAATGAATGACTGGGATAGGTTGGACTGGAAGATTTCAAGGTAAAAATAAGAACTGTTTGGAAACTGGGAGGAGAAGAATTGATTGGGTTGTGAAATTAATAGTTATTAAGCATTAACTCTGTCCCAGTCATTCTATGCATAGTCTTACTGAATTCTCATGAAGTGTTTTAAGGTGGGCATTATTATCCCATTGTATAAGTGAGGAAATGAGATTTCCATAATATAGTAGCTTGTTCAAGTATGTTCAATGCCAAAAGTAGAATTCAAACCCAAGTGAGATGTGTCAGAAATTTATGCTCCTTCAACTGCATTACTTGGAATGATTTCGGTTAGGGACATACTGACTGACAGATGCTTCAGCACCTTCTGATGATATCTAGTAAATAAGCACATATTTAAATTTAGTGCTCAAGAGAAAATTCCCTGGAGATAAGGATTTGGGATGAATGGCATGTAGGTAATTGCTGTATCCATATAACAGACACATATAAAGCACATACTATATGTCAGACATTTTTCTAAGCCCTGAATGAGATGGAGAAACTGGTAAGAGCACCCAGCACAAAGACAAAGAATAAGGAGAAGAGAAGTAAGAACACAGGCAGGCCTTGAAGACATGGCCTGGAAGGTGCCTGAGACATTCCTGGCAGGTGGGTGGAAGTGGAAACAGTGTTCCAGATGGGAAGGAGAGCAGGTGTGGTTCAAGGGAGAAGAGGGACTTGTGGTCCTGGGATGTACAGAAAAGATGAGTATCTCACCAGATGAAACTTGTGGACCCTTTTAGGGAATTTGACCCTTAGAACAGGGGAGAGTCCCAGAGGGCTTCACACAGATGGATGTAGTGATTAGCTCTGCATTTTCCAAGTGCATTCTGGGAAGAAATGGGCTACAGGGAGCAGTTGGGAGTCACTCCAGGTATCCAGGGCACAGAGTGGCCTCTGGGACCAGAGGCTTGGAGCCTGCCCAGAGTGCTGCACAGCTCTGCAGATTTGCTGTTTTCCTGTCTGCTCCAGATGGTGGGCTTTGCATAGCAAGAGCAAAATTATTTAATCTTTTGTCAGAAAACTCTGTGGTTTTTTCTTTAGCAGTACCAACAGAGGATCACCCCTCAGGACACAAAATCAAACCCTCTCTCCACTGTAAAATGTTCACTTACATGCACCCTGAACTCCACAGGGAACATGTACAACACCAAGAGTGAACCCTACTGTAATTTATGGAGCTTGGGTGATAGTGATGTGTCAATGTAGGTTCATCAATTGTAACAAATGCACCATCTGGTGGGGGATGTTGCTGGTGCGGGAGGCTGTGGGTATGCGAGGACAGAGGAATGTGGGAAATTTGTGCACCTTCTGTTCAACTTTGCTGTAAACCTAAAACTGCTAAAAAAAAAAGTATTAATTTTCTTTAAAGTGTATTTGTTCTAATCCTGGTAGATTGACCCATTTTGGTATTTTTCTAGAATTTTATGTTCATAAGAATCATCTGAGATGCTTATAAAAAATTAGATTCCTGGGGCTCCTGGGTGGCTCAGTGGTTCAGCACCTGCCTTCGGCTCAGGTCATGATCCCAGGGTCTTGGGATCAAGTCCCACATCCCGCTGAACAGGGAGCCAGCTTCTCCCTCTCCCTCTGCCACTCCCCCTACTTGTGCACTCTCTCTCTCTCAGATAAATAAATAAAATCTTTAAAAAGAAAAGTTAGATTCCTGGGTTTCACACAGAATTACAAAATCAGAATCTCCAGAGAAGAGACCTGGGAATCCACATGTTTAGCAAACTTCGAAAGTTGTTTTAATTAGTAGAAAACATTGAGGAATATTACATTATTCCAAAAATAAATTTATCTGGTTAACATGGCCAAAAACAACTGTTTCATGTAATTTTCCAGGACAAAGTAATGAAAATACTTTCCAAGGACTTTCTTTATTCTCATTTGTCCCTTATCTTACCTCCTGAAGGACAGTGGACTTAGGCTTCCTTGAATACTTTGGATAACAAGCTAGATGAATTACAACTCTTACTATTATCATCCTCTCATAGCCAGGTACAGAACAAGAGAAGGAGATCCTCCCAAGTGAAGGAAGGCAGTCATGCTTTATTCGTCAAGGGACAGATTTGTCCTTTCAGGCAGCCCTCCATACCATTATGAACTTTTCTCTGATGAGGAAGGCACTCTAAATCTAATAAAATATTGTTGGAATCCTTTTTCTGTCCACTCTGTCTTGATGGTTTGGAAGAGAAAACCTGAAGGATCATTTTTCATTTGTTCGTCATCATCACAGCATTTTGGGCCTGAAATAGGAAGGAGAACCCAGCTAACCTTCTGGAAACAAAAACTCCCCTTTGAAGATTTGAGAAAAGGTTCCTTGAAGAGACTGAACCTCCAAAATCAGACAGGACCTCTAGCCTCATCTAATGAAGGGAAGGATCAAAGAGATCATCACAAGCATCCACAAGTACCTGGTGGAACCAGCACCAGTGTATAGAACTGCTTTCCTTAGCATGGTGAGCCAAGGCTTGTCCCTAAAGCCTATGCCTTAAGATTCATGGATGTCCCCATAAAACATTCCTCCTTTTCTGAATTCACTGAGAACCCTTAGTCTCCATCTTCCAGTTCAGTACTTAATTAGCTCCTCTCTCTCCATGCAGTTTAGGAAGGCAGGCTGGGTCACTGTTTTCTTTCCTATTTGTATTTTACATCTATGTGAAATGGAGGGATTGAGTTATGAAAATACTTTCCAATGGAGGAGGATATGAATTTATACTATCCTAGAACTAGAGGGAGCCACAGATACTTTCCAGCTAAACCTTCTGTTTTAACAAATAAGTAAACATATATTTGTCTTTTGGGCCCAAGAACAAATCTTATCTACATACAAGTTGTCTTTGGGAAGAATACGACAAGGAAGAAAGAATACATGCCTGATTAAATAAGAGCTAAATAAAAGCTAGTAAGTTCTAATAAAAGCTAGTAAGTTCTTATAATAGCAAGAAGTCATGGAGTGCTAACTCCACAGAGGTATTAATATGCCAGGTATTAACATGTAATTCTTCAAATAACTCCATGAAATAGGAAATGTTTGCAAAGGTGGAAATGAAAGCACAGAGAGGTTGAAAAACTTGTCCAAGATCGCACAGCCAAGCAGTGGCGAAGCTGAGATACTAACCAGGCATTCTGGCTGCTGAATGAATCCATGCTCTTACTATAAGCAGAAGGCTGTTAGCTGCATCTACAAACATGCAAAGAATAGTAGGATTGAAGGCACGTGTGGAAGAGGAGAGGAGGGCACTAAACATAACAAACGGTACTGACACAGGCGTGTTTGCCTGTGCATTATTTATCCATGTCAGTCACTGTGGATCTAATAAGCCAAGTTCAGATAGATGTGCTCGTGCTTATTCTTTCATCTTTTCAACCGATGTTAGCAGATTGCCAGAGCTTTGATAAAACAGGCATGATCCTGTTCGGGTGGGTCTTCTACTTCATAGAGAGAGATGTGCACATTATCACCTAAATCAAAGGGGGTTGATGACTGTGTCCAGCGCTGAAGGAAGGACAGGCAATGAGGTTTGGTACTGGGCGAGGCAGGCTCCCTGCACCAGAAGGAGCTAGCCAGGCAGCAGGGAGGGCACAGGAAACCCAGCCCCAGGCAGGGAGAGCAGCAGGTCAAAGAATGCCCAGGTCAGAGGAGAAGGGGAGGCTGGGATTAGGGGCAAGATAAGGTTTGTCTTTTGAAAGATCCTTCTGGGTGTAGGGAGCAGGATGGTTGGTTTCTCAAAGGAGAGAGAGCAACAGAATGATTGCCCACGATGAGCTCCTGTGGATGTGTTTGAACTCTAGGAGCCTTGATCTTATCAAATAGCTCCAAAAGCTCCTGCAGGTATCAGGAGCAGTAATCATGGACATAGAGAAAAGTCATTTAGTGAGAGTTCTTGGCACTTTGACCTCTTAACCACACGATTCCTAATGAAATTGTTTGGACTCTATATATATCAAATTGTTCATTAACCACTATGTCCCACAAATGGATAGAGTTGCCAAATGCATGCATATTGCCCATACCTCTTAGAATTTCAATATAAGACCATGTACTCAATCATCACTATAACAAAGAAAATTGCCCCAGGGCAGCACAACTGTGTTTATCAATGGATTATATTTGCACATAACAATAATAGAAGGACAGTAACTCTTAGCTCATCCAATCACATATTAATTATACTGGCTGGTTGTTCTCAAAGAGTTTTTAGACACACAAAAAAAGTTCAGTTGTGATTCTTTTTAATATTTCTTCTTTTTTTCCAGAAAATACACAATTCAACTATGATCCTCACCTTTGGACCCAGAAGATGATCATTTGTGTGGTGTGGTTGGGATATGGCCAACAAAACACCCTGGCCCCGTGTTCTCCCTGCTGAAGCCAGGACTCATACCACTAATAGTTATTACATAAAGTGAAGTCATTCCTTGCTAGCTTCTTATTTTGAAAGTAAATACTTAGCAGTGTGATTTATTTATTGAACAACACTAATATAGAACATTCTCTTTGCCAAATGCTATACTAATCATTTTACAAATATTAAGATATTTGAGGCTTCTAATAGCCCTCTGAGATCCAGAGAAGTTAAATAACTCACCCACAGTCACATAGCTGGAGAGACTGGCGCCCAAGTCTGTGCCCTTCACTACCATGCTTTATGTCATCCATCCCTACTCTGATAGTAATGGATGCACCAGTTGACCTTTCTATCCATAAGGTAACCCCTGAAAAAGGGACAATAAAAGGGAAAGAAGACCCAAATCTATGCCAAGGGCAAATATGCCTCCCTCACCACTTTGCCATGAAGAGTTAATGAAGTGACATACATGGATCACAGTTAAAGAAGGGGTTGGAAGCCAAGGTTTCAAACCTTGACTTTACTTTTTTGCTAACTGTGTAAACTGTGGGTGACACTTTCTTTTCTGTAAAATTACATTAAATTCCTTCTAAAGTCCCTTCTTCAATTCTAAACCTTTGAATCTAATGATTAACATAATCTTTGTTTCCCAAGAATTCTTCCCATTTATCTTTATTCTCTGCTTTGTGCTGTTCTATAAAAAAAAATGAATTGCAGGGACATTATAAGAATATTAATCTCTCTTTGATAATTTGGAAAGCACTTCAGAGTTTCACAGTCCTCAGGGTTATCATTTAAACATCAATTACCCTTGCTTGGTTGCTAAGCAGAAGACTTCATTAATAGAAAGCTCTGTTTAATAGATGCAAAACGGCAGCAAGTTTTCTATAATTGGATGGGCCACAGTTAGCAACTTTTGAAACTCTGAGTGCCTCATGTAGATTAATCTGGTCCCTCATGGGCAGGGAATGGGAAGGCCAGGTGGGAGTACCAGATGGATGGGAAGGAAGGATAAAGTCTTTGGTTTTGTGGCCATGTAGGACACTGCTGCCCCCAAGGAAGCCCAGCTCATCTTGATGAGGATGTAAGAAATATCCTGGGGACTCTCCCCAACCTCACCACTGTGTGTCAGAAACCCATGGTCCAGAGGAACACACACCAGTGTATTGTTTTCCCTGGGATAAACCCCATCATTTGGTGTGTGCAGGTGAGAGGTTGGTGTGTGCAAATGTATACATTTGGTAGTTGAGGGAGGTGAAAGAGGACTAAGAAGATGACAAGAAATGTTGTGTGTATTTAACTTACAAATCAAGTTAGTATACCCCTTGGCTAAGAAAAGGCCTTTGCCATAATGGGTGCTTTGTGCCACACCATGCAAGTATCAGGAACCCTTGGGCATTTCCAGTGTAGCCAAGGCCAGAAGAAAGAACAACAGTTGCTGAGGACCACCAGTGCATGGGTCCTGGCCAGAGCTCCAAGCACCATGCAACCGAGTTCCCAAAGCTAGTGCAGAAGAGGCTAGACACGGAACACTTGGATGCCATGGCCCCACAAGATGGGGCAGTGTAGAAAGCAGGCAAGCAGCCTTAGGACAGACATACATCAGGCAGGACTTGTAGGAGACTTGATATTCCTGTCCTGCTTTTAGGTATGCCTTAAATTACCAGGAGCTAGAATATTCCTGGACCTTAAATCTCTGGGAAAAGTGCAAAATATGTTCTGCAGCCTCTTTTATCAAGGCAAAGAGGCATCAGTCAGGAGTCATTTCCCTAACTTGGAAAGAGATATTCATTTACCTGAAAGACTGTCTGAAGGCTCCATTTTAGCAGCCCATCACCTGTCTAAATATGACTTGATGAGGCTGCAATAAGAACATTCATTTGCCAAGAAAGCTCAGAGTGCTTTATCTTCTTCAAACCTGGAGAAAAGCCCTGATGATGTTCATTGTTTTTGTTTTATGTGACTTATTAATCAAGTCTTCCTCCCTATTATGCGGGCATTTCGCAGATAATGGTAAAATGTTCTCCAGAGCAAGGAATCACAGTAAGAAGGCATCAATATTTCTGCAAACCCCTCTTCTTACAGCTGAGCTAAGTCACCTATCCCTGCAAGTACAGCTGTACACATCCATTACCTGCCCATTCAATCATAATGATGCATTGACTTTTCTTTTTTCTTTTTTTTTTTAAGATTTTATTTATTTATTTGAGACAGAGAGAATGAGAGACAGAGAGCATGAGAGGGAGGAGGGTCAGAGGGAGAAGCAGACTCCCTGTCGAGCAGGGAGCCCGATGCGGAACTCGATCCCGGGACTCCAGGATCATGACCTGAGCCGAAGGCAGTCGCCTAACCAACTGAGCCACCCAGGCGCCCTGACTTTTCACAAGTACCTGGAGCTGCACCCAGCACTAGGGGTGGGGGAGTTAACAAGTAGATTCCTCCTTACCAAAAGGATGCTGTTCTAGGTGGACAGGATCTACTGTGGACAAACACAGCTTCATGCTCCAAGGAGTATATGATCCAATGAGGGAGAAACAGATAAGAAAACAAATCACAATTTAGAATCCTCTTAGCTAAGAGAAGGACCTAGAGAAACAGACACAACCTGCATTCATGAAAAAAAAAATCAGAGAAAATTAAAAACAAATAGTATGCTGATGCAAATGTAAGTAGCATTTGGAGTTGACAGAGCTCAGTTTGGCTTTGAAAGTAGAGGGGTTTGAATGCTGTGGTGGATACCATGGACCTCACCACATCCCCGTCAATGAAAGCTGCTGGGGGTGCTGGCCACAGACGGCCCTGGGGTCAGCCCTTCCAGGGATGGCCTGGACTACTCAGAGCCCATATCCAGTGACAGTGTTGATGCAGCAGTGTAAAGGTCTGGCTACTTAGGTAGGCCCTACTCAGCATAACTCTGAGGAGCCTTTCTGGCCCTGGATCTCCTTGTAAGGTCAGCCTACATACTTCATGGCTGCACTCCTCCCTCTACTTGTTCTGCTTCTCTTCTACCTTTCCTTAGAAGCAAGTCCTAAGGGTGCTCCTTAATGAGTAGTCTATGCACTAAGTTCTACCTCAAACGCTGATCACCAAAAAACCCAATCTGCAGCAAAGACAGGCAAGGATGAGAGCTCTGGTCTGAGGGGGTGTGAGGTATGGGGGGAGGGTAGAGATTGTTCTCCCAAGTCAAATCCATTCTTAGCACAACCTGAGTAGACTTCATGGTAGTGTGTGACCCATTATGACCCATCCATCTTTCTTCTCCTTCTAGCATAAATGGCTCATTGTTTGCCAAACACTATTCTGAGATTTATTGTTTCCTCCCAAGGGCAATCCTCCATAAGAAGCACATTTATTATATGCCATTTCTCTTGATTTAGGCCCTGCACTGTTTTCTCCCCAGGGCATTGTGAAAACTAGCTCAACTCCCCAAAGCAGCAGCCATCACAGCCAAATTGGTTTTATCTAAAAATTTCATAAGGTAATTTTTTCCTCAAGGTTCAGACCATTCATGAAAATATGCAGTTATGGCTGCACTGGAGATGGCCTGGAAGTAAATCTCATTCGATACGGTATCTCAAATGGCATTATCTCCACTGGAGTCTGATTGGTCCACACAGTTCTGAGTCCTACTCTTCTGTTGATTTCAAACTTTTCTTAGAATTTTAATAACTGGTTATTTGGTTGATTGAATCACACCTGCCATCAGTCTCAAAAGATTTCTGTGGACAAATGTAAGGTTTTTATTTGTTTGTTTGTTTTTGCTTTGTTGTTGTTTTTGTACAGCAAATTAAAATCGATCTTGACTTGAAATTTTTATAATACTCCTTTAGATAAATTAGCATAGCTTCTGGTTTCCTGAACCCAGGACTGAAAATTGTTGTTAAAGACACCTATTTATCAGAAAATATGCTGCACCTGCTGGGTTGTAGGTCCTTGCCTCTCTCTTCTCTGCAAATGACCTCTTTCTGACAACACTTAGGTCAGGCTCCTCTGAGCCTTCTTCTCAACTAGGCCCCAACCTTGGCCTGCCAACCTGCCATTGGCCTACTGAATCCAGTTACCTCAAAGAATCTGCTAATGCACTTTATGGATTGTCCCCTACTCTTAATATCTAATCAAGTTTCTCTCAGTAATACTTTTTCCATCTACTGACGTTCTCTTTCTGTTCATTGGCTATAAATCCCCAGCTGCCCTTGCTGTATTTGGAATTTAGTTCAATTTTTCTCCCCTATTAAAATAGTCTTAAATAAAGTCTCCCTAAAAAAAAAAAAAAAAAAAAAAAAAAAAGTTTTTTTTTTTAGCAAGTATCCAGTGAATAATTTCTTTAACACTTCTTTTCTTAAGCCAATGGCTCTCAAGCTCTGGGAGAGGCAATCAAATATAGATACATGAGCTTTTACTTAAAGGTATGCTGATTTGTAGGTATGTATTTACATGCCTTTGTGGTGGTTCAGGGTGTCCATGAAGATGTCTTCAACAGTATCCTTTCCTCACCTGCAGTGGCTCCATTGATATGTTTAAGGATTAAAGAAATGCAAAACCAAGCAAAGGCAAAACCAATCCTCCAGGGAATTCTGGTGTTCGTCAGTTTCAGAAGCACTGGAAACATGGTCAAGAATGTGGGCCCTGACTCCATCTAGCAAATTTGAATTCTGACTTGCCACTTGCTAATTATGACACCTCAGGCACTTTCCTAACATCTCTGTGCTTTAATTTCCTTACCTACACTATAAGGACATTAACAGCCTTTGTCTTTAGATAATTAAACAGGACAATGCATTTTGGGCATTTGTTACTGTGCTTGGCCCATAAACGCTGCAACTAGAGGGTAGAAAGCTTGAACTGGAACCACACACACAGCAGGCTGAGCCAAGTGGGAAAAGTATCTTGTGAGATTAACAGGGACAGAAAGAGAATAGTGAAATAAAAGTCAACAAAAGCATCATGGAAAGTCCAGATGCCAAGAGGTGTAAGTCATATAGTCCAAAAGGGAGAAGAGGTAAGAAACTCCTTCTCATTGCTCTGGAAGTGGGCAAATCATTTCAGAGAGGAAAGAATTTAATAGCATTAATTTCTCCTAAATTTTGGTCTAAGAGGTCATGATAAAAAGACAGTCATTGGAGACTTTATTGTCATGAGTGCTAGTTCATTGGTCCCTACTATGAGTTGACATCAGAACATCATCCCCTTTGGGAAGACTGAACAGTAATAATGGCACTCCTGATTTGGACCCTAAACGAGATCAATCACTTTATCAAAATTCAAGGCACCTCAGCTGCATCACACATACCACTAGGAAATCAGCAACAGCACTGGGCATGACTTCCCCTGGGGGTTCAGTTTGTATATCTATTTCTAATAAACTGCAAAAAGACAAGAGCTTCATTTGTCTCAACTGTCAAGATCCCAATGGAAGAAAAGATAAGTGCTTTTGATTTTAATTCAGGTGCCAGTTGGTAGCTTTCAAAAACATTTCTGCACATATTGGGATCTCCTCCCATCCTTGTGAAGCATATAAACATAAGTTTATTCTTATTTTGTTCATAGTCTTTAGTATTACCCCAGCTGATAGATGAAGAACCAGCTCCAGAAATGTTAAGCAACATGCCCAAATTTAGAGTATTGGAGAGATGCTGAGGTCAGAGCCCAGACCATTTGACTGCAGGCCTTTTCTCTCTCCTATATTCTACTTGCTCTGAAATTCCAGCAGGCCCAGCCTTGGAGCAGCGGACTGAGTTCAAGATTCAAGAGGTAATGAACAAAAATAGTTTCAATCAGAAGCCAAATCCTCAGGCAGGTCATTGCTTCCCCAAGAACTGATGGGGCCAAGAAATTCACTCTAGTAGGAAAGAATGGAAGCAGACTTAGTAGCAAATAATGAAGTAAAATGATAGCCAGCCAAAGGACAGGAATTAGAGGAATATCATTTGTTCCTCTGAAATTGGAAAGAGACCAATGGCTATTTTATATCTGGCCACTGTAATGTGTGAATGTGAGGCTGGCAATGTAGAAATGCCTAAATCATTCCATTAAGGTCTTTCCTTTTCACCCTTAATTAGATAGTCATATATTATAATGGACCTAAGGGATATATGCATTTGAAATATCTAAAGATCAGTCTGTCTGCCTCAGGGTGCCACCTTGGAAGGCCTCCTCATACTTCTAATGGTTAAAGCAATCAAAATAATGGCCAGAATGGTCCCAGAGCAAGAGTTTTGGGCTTCATCAGTGCTATGGGTGCCATGGCTCACACTGTAAGTCCCAAGGAACAATTGAACCCTCTGCACATGTACCTAAGCCCCATTCCCTGCACCATGAATCCAGCAAGAGTTTATTTCTAACATTTATTTTTAAAAATCCTCATTTTTATTTAGGCTAAAACTTGAAAAGAATCTCAGGAGAAGTACTGCTGGAATTCTTGCTACAGATGAAGACAAGTGCATGAGAAAAACCTAGTAGTCAATGTCTTCTTTTTTTTATTTTTTTTTATTCTTATGTTAATCCCCATACATTACATCATTAGTTTTAGATGAAGTGTTCCATGATTCATTGTTTGTGCATAACACCCAGTGCTCCATGCAGAATGTGCCCCCCTCAGTACCCACCACCAGGTTAACCCATCCTCCCACCCCTCTCCCCTCTAGAACCCTCAGTTTGTTTTTCAGAGTCCATCGTCTCTCATGGTTTATCTACCCCTCCGATTTCCCCCGCTTCATTCTTCCCCTACTGCTACCTTCTTCTTCTTCTTTTTTTTTCTTAACATATATTGTATTATTTGTTTCAGAGGTACAGATCTGAGATTCAACAGTCCTGCACAATTCACAGCGCTTACCAGAGCACATACCCTCCCCAGTGTCTATCACCCAGTCACCCCATCCCTCTCACCCCACCCCCCACTCCAGCAACCCTCAGTTTGTTTCCTGCAATTAAGAATTCCTCATATCAGTGAGATCATATGATACATGTCTTTCTCTGTTTGACTTATTTCACTCAACATAATACCCTCCAGTTCCATCCACGTTGTTTCAAATGGCAAGATCTCATTCCTTTTGATGGCTGCATAATATTCCATTGTATATATATATACCACCTCTTCTTTATCCAGTCATCTGTCGATGGACATCTTGGCTCTTTCCACAGTTTGGCTATTGTGGACATTGCTGCTATAAACATCAGGGTGCACGTACCCTTTCGGATCCCTACTTTTGTATCTTTGGGGTAAATACCCAGTAGTGCAATTGCTGGATCTAGTCAATGCCTTCTTAACAAAAAGTTGCTTGGGGGTTTGGGGACAAAGCCACATTCATTTTCAATTTTTGCATAACAAGTCACCACACACTTAGCAGATTAAAAAAAACATGCATTTATTATTTTGGCTTCTGCAGGTCTAGAGTTCAGGTAGTTTAGCTGGGTCTTCTTGCCACAATCACACAAGACTATAATCAAGGTGTTGGCCAAGGCTGCATTCTGATCTGGCACTAGACTGGGATAAGTTCTGCTCTGAACTCACTCATGCTGTTAGCAGAGTTCAATTTCTGGAGGTTATAGAATTAAGGGCTTCAGTTTCTTGCTTGATGTCAACCAGAGGCTACCCTGCACTTGTAGAGACCACCTGTAGTACCTTGGCCTCCCAACACAGGCAGCCACAACATGGCAGCTTACTTTATAAAAACCAGCAAGTATTATACTCTGATGTATGTAATCATGTACATCCCTTCAAGTTTTCCACATTCAATTGAATAGAAACAAGTTGCAGGTCATACCCATGAAGGTGGATATTACACAAGGACAAAACATTAGAAAGCAGTGATTGTGGTGAGAGGGTAGAGAGTATTCTTTCTATTCTCTATCTTTTTAGGCTTTTTTCCAATCCATATGGTGACCCACACATGCCACTGATAGTAATTTTCAGTTTCCTGAAAGCACGGGGAGGATGTGCCATTCCCCAAACACCCCATGCATTTCCACTACACTGTGACTGCACTTACACACCAGCCCATCAGTCTAAAAAGACATGTCCTCCCTTTATACCTGAGTTCATTCTTCATGAGGTCTTCCTTGAATGTTAGGTGTGCCCAGATCAAAAGAACCCCTTCTCTGCTTTCCCATAGCACATTATACATATATTAATTGGAGCACAACTTTGTATCAGTGTAGCTTGTTTCATATGCAGCCTGTGAGTTAAATTAGGATCTCATAGAAAGTAGGGATCATCTGTTGGACATGATATTCTCAGCACTTGCCAGAGGATTGAGCTTAAGTTAGTTTTCAACAGACATTTGTTTAATCAAAGAAAGAATGAATATGAATAAACAACTCTACCACATTCAGAATCAAAAATATCAAAGACAGTGAGGTGTGCCTGGGTGGCTCAGTTTGTTAAGTGTCCAACTCTTGAACTCAGCTCAGGTCTTGATCTCAGGGTCATGAGTTCAAGCCCCTTGTTGGGCTCCATGATGAGTGTGGGGTCTACTAAAAAAAAACAAAACAAAACAGTGAGGATACACTGATTAAGATCATCTCTAAATAACAGAAAAAAATGCATTGTTATTCAAGTATTCTCTTTATCACATACAAAAATGGTCTACTGAGGCTTTGCATCAATGTGACTTGACAATGACACTTTAAGATGTGTGTTTTCACTTTATTCTCTTAAAGTCAGATCTTTTCTACGTATATTTATTTGAATTCCTTTGTGTCCAACAGAAGAAATGATGGAAACAGTTTCCTGGTATGGTTAGGGCCCATGAGGTACAGTAAAGTCCACAGCCCCACATGATAAGGTCATGAGTGATGCTGGCCAATGGAGGAAGAGAGCTATCTCCCTGTCATTACTCCAAATCTTATTTCCTTAGAGGTCCTTACTGAGAGGTCTTGACACAGTTTCTTTCCTATACAGAAGAGAATATGCTTGATGATCAGATCAGAAAGCCAAAATAACTATATAAAATTAGATAAATTCTCAGGGAAACATTATTTAGAGGCAAGATATCTTTAGGAAAAGTCCAGGTTATTGACTGATTCCTGTTGATATAAGCAAATGGGCACTCACACTCTCACAGCATCATCAGTCACTGATACGTTATAGAGCAAAATGGCCCCTAGGTGTGAAGGCTCTGTCACCAGTGCAGTTCTGCATGGTCCCAAGCCTCTTATGTCACCCACTGATGTGCTTCTATGTGATTCTTTGCCTTGTCAGGGTAACTTAGGTAAAAATAGAATAGATACGTTTAAGCAGCTGGTTCACCTGATCTTAAGAACTCATTAGCATTTTAAGAGCTATTGATAAAGAGCCTAAGAGAAAGGAGAAAAAAAAAATCACAAAGAAACTTTACACAAAGAGTATCACTGCCATAGTCAACTCCTCTCCTTCTAAGGACTCATTTGTGTCAGGAAATGAGAACAATTTATGACAATTGTTCCACAGATATGTTTCAAATGGCAGGCAGTTATCCTGAGGAAATCACTATGACCATACCTTAATGTTAAAAATATTTTTCTTTCCACCTTTTGATCATCTATTTACAACAATCTCATTGATTCTCTCTTTTTTTTTTAAGATTTTATTTATTTATTTGACAGAGAGATACACAGCGAGAGAGGGAACACAAGCAAGGGGAGTGGGAGAGGGAGAAGCAGGCTTCCCGCTGAGCAGAGAGCCCAATGCAGGACTCGATCCCAGGACCCTGGGACCATGACCTAAGCCAAAGGCAGATGTTTAAACATCTGAGCCACCCAGGCGCCCCTCTCATTGATTCTCAACATTAAAATGATAGTAGCTAACATGAAAATAATAAGGCTGTGGATACAATTTTCTGGCTGTCTGTTTTAATGGTCTGAATAGATTTTGAAATAACTGACTATTGTTCCTTGATTCCATCTTCATTTAAAGGAAGCCATAGTGGTCCGTCCACCCATGCCTAAAATCCAAGAGACTTAGAAACTTGAGACCACTTTTGGATGTTTGTCACTTCAGAAAAAACAACAATGCTTTCAGAAAATAGATATGAAAACCTCCTCAGAAACAAGTGGGAAAGATAATATTTAAGGTACTTCTTTCCATGGTAGCAAAGAAACACTAATTTGTACATTTCCATTTGTGATTTTTTTTCTTGTTTTACTATTGTGCACAACAAGGGCCACAAAAAAGGTGGGGAAACAACACATTGTGCTTCTTTGAATAACATTCTTCAGAAAACCTAGAATGACACATCTTTTAATAAATGCAGGCATTTTTGAAAAAAAAGTTGCTCCAGAATGTATAAAAATTTTATAAGAAATGAAAGTTAATTAGAAATCTGGAGAAGAATCTTCCAAGAAGAAAAAAAAAGTATATAGATATATTATCATTACTATTGTTACTCATCACATTTCTACAGAAATTCATTTTCTTTCAAGTCATTTCAAAGTAGTGACTGATAGGGTTCAAAGTAACATTGAAAAAAATTACTCAAATTAAAAACCAAAACCAAAACAAAACCTCATGGTGCCTGGCTGGCTCAGTCAGTAGAACATATCACTCTTTTTTTTTTTTTTAAGATTTTATTTATTTGACAGAGAGAGAGAGCGAGAGAGGGAACTCAAGCAGGGGGGGTGGGAGAGGGAGAAGCAGGCCTCCCGTGGAGCAGGGAGCCCAATGCAGGGTTCCATCCCAGGATCCTGGGACCATGACCTGAGCCGAAGGCAGGTGCTTAATGACTGAGCCACCCAGGCGCCCCGAGCATGTCACTCTTGATCATGAATTCATGCCTCCTGCTGAGCATAGAGCTTACATTTTTTAAAAATTCTCAAAATAATGACTGATAAGTGTTGGGAGCAAGATGGTGGAGGAGTAGGAGACCTGGATTTCGTCTCCTCTCAGGAATTCAGCTGGATAGGGATCAAACCATTCTGAACACCTACAAACTCAACAGGAGATCGAAGAAAAGAAGAGCAACAACTCTCTGAACAGAAAAATGACCACATTCTGGAAGGTAGGACGTGTGGAGAAGTGAATCTGAGGCGATATTCGGGAGGATAGACAGCGGGGGAGGGGCCTCCGTCGGCCGCTTCTGGCAAGTGATAGAACCACGGAGCACAAAATCGGACCTTTTAAAAGTCTGCTCCGCTGACGGACGTCACTCTGGTGGCTAAGCAGGGGGTGGAACCCTCCGGGACAGTGTGGTCTCAGGACCTTTGGGGTCACAGAAAGACCGGGGGTGCCTGAGTGTGGCAGAGCTCCCAGGTAACGGAGCAGGGAAGCCGGCTGCAGAGGCAGAGCCCAGGCACAGGCTCGCCATAAACCGTGATCCGCGGCACAGTCGGGCCACTGCTCCTCCAGCAGGGACCCAACAAGCAGCAGATCCGGGGAGACTCACCTTCCCCCCTCGGGAGGAGCCACGCAGGAGTGCACCGCAGGGATCTGCTGGGTTTGGAGACTCCACCCAGGGTCGGGTGCCAGAGATAGAAACGCGGGGTCACAGGCCGGGTGAGCACGGAGTGCAGCTGGAGACCAGGGAGACAGGAGTGACTGACGGCTTTTCTCTGGGGGCTCACTGAGGAGCGTGGCCCTGAATTCTCGGCTCCTCCGGGGCGGAGATTGGGAGGCTGCCATTATCACTCTCCACCTCCAAAGCTGTAGGGAAAGCTCACAGGGAACAAAAGCTCTGGAGAGAAACACGAGCAGATTACTTAGCCCGGACCGGGCAAGGGCGGGACAATTCCGCCTCTGGCAAAGACATTTGGAAACCATGGCAACAGGCCCCTCCCCCAGAAGATCAGCGAGAAGAGCCAGCCAAGACCAAGTTTACCGATCAATGAGAACGGCAGAACTCCAGCACTAGGGGAATACTGCACATAGAATTCATGGCTTTTTTACCATGACTCTTTAGTCTTTCAAAGTTAATTTTTTTTAACAGTCTTTTTTTCTTTTTTTTTTTTAATTTTTCTTTTTCCCCTTTTCAAACAACATCTTATCAATCCCTTTTTTAAAAAACATTTTTATTTTTCATTTTTAGAGTCGTATTCTATCCCTTCATAGTAGCTACCTGTATTTTTGGCACATATATATATAGTTGTTCTCTCTTTAAAATTTTGAGATAGTTTCTTCTAACAGACCAAAATATACCCTAAATCTCTAGTATATGTTTTTTTCTACTCCCCTGCCTGATCACACTCTCTCCCTTCTTTTTTCTTTTTTTAAATCCTCTTCTTTTTTTTCAAACAACTTCTTATCAATTCCTTTATAAAATTTTTTATAATTTCCATCTTTACAGTCATATTCCATCCCTTCATCATATCAACCCTTATTTTTGTACATATATAAGTTTTTCTTTCTTTAAAATTTTGGGAGGCACTTTCTTCAACCAGACCATAATACACCCCAAATCTAGTGTGTGGCACTGATCTATATACCAGCCTGATTATATTTGATCACATTCTGTTTTTTTTGGTTGTTGTTGTTTTGTTTTGTTTGTTTTTGTTTATTTTTATCTTTATCTTTTTCTTTTTCTTTTTTTTCTTTTTCGTTTTTCTCTCTTTCCCTTTCTTTTCCCACTGCTTCAGGTCTTTTCTGATTTGTTTAGAGTATATTTTATGGGGACGTGGTTAATCTGCTAGCATTTTGTTCTCTCATTAATCTATTCTCCTCTGCACAAAATGACAAGATGGAAAAAATCACCTCAACAAAAAGAACAAGAGGTAGTTCTTGACTACCAGGGACCTACTCAATACGGACATTAGTACGATGTCAGATCTAGAGTTCAGAATCATCACTTTAAAGATACTAGCTGGGCTTGAAAAAATATGGAAGTTATTAGAGAAACCCTTTCTGGAGAAGTAAAAGAACTAAAATCTAACCAAGTAGAAATCAAAAAGGCTATTAATGAGGTGCAATCAAATATGGGAGCCCTAACAGCTAGGATAAATGAGGCAGAAGAGAGAATCAGTGATATAGAAGACCAAATGATGGAAAATAAAGAAGCTGAGAAAAAGAGAGATAAACAACTACTGGATCACGAGGGCAGAATTCGAGAGATAAGCAATACCATAAGACAAAACAACATTAGAATAATTGGGATCCCAGAAGAAGAAGAAAGAGAGAGAGGAGCAGAAGGTATAATGGAGCAAATTATAGCAGAGAACTTCCCTAATTTGGGGAAGGAAACACGCATCAAAATTGAGGAGGCAGAGAACCCCTCTCGAAATCAATAAAAATAGGTCAACACCCTGACATCTAATAGTAAAACTTACGAGTCTCATAGACGAAGAGAAAATCCTGAAAGCAGCTCGGGAGAAGAGATATGTAACCTACAAGGGTAGAAACATTAGATTGGCAACAAACCTATCCACAGAGACCTGGCAGGCCAGAAAGGACTGGCAGGATATATTCAGAGCACTAAATGAGAAAAATATGCAGCCAAGAATACAATATCCAGCTAGGCTGTCATTGAAAATTGAAGGAGAGATAAAAAGCTTCCAGGACAAACAAAAACTAAAGGCATTTGCAAACACAAAACCAGCCCTACAAGAAATTTTGAAAGGGGTCCTCTAAGCAAAGAGAGAGCATAAAAGAAATATAGACCAGAAAGGAACACAGACAATATACGGTAACAGTCACCTTACAGGCAATACAATGGCACTAAATTCCTATCTTTCAATAGTTACCCTGAATGTAATTGGGCTAAATGCCCCAATCAAAAGACACAGG
>NW_023270374.1:1833735-1836569 GCF_011800145.1 Mirounga leonina
ACAAATTAGATTTTAAACCAAAGACTGTAATAAGAGATGAGGAAGGACATTATATCCTACTTAAAGGGTCTATCCAACAAGAAGAACTAACAATTGTAAATATCTATGCCCCTAACATGTGAGCAGCAATTTAATAAGCCAATTAATAACAAAAGCAAAGAAACACATTGACAACAATATAGTAATAGTGAGGGACTTTAACACCCCCCTCACTGAAATGGACAGATCGTCTAAGCAAAAGATCAACAAGGAAATAAAGACTTTAAATGACACACTGGACCAAATGGACTTTACAGACATATTCAGAACATTCTATCCCAAAGCAACGGAATACACATTCTTCTTTACTGCCCATGGAACATTCTCCAGAATAGATCACATCCTAAGTCACAATCAGGTCTCAACTGGTACCAAAAGTCTGGGATCATTCCCTGCCTATTTTCAGACCAAAATGCTTTGAAACTAGAACTCAATCACAAGAGGAAAGTCGGAAAGAACACAAATACATGGAGGCTAAAGAACATCCTACTGAAGAATGAATAGATCAATCAGGAAATTAAAGAAGAAGTAAAAAAATACATGGAAACGAATGAAAATGAAAACACAATTATTCAAAATCTTTGGGATGCAGCAAAGGCAGTCCTAAGAGGAAAGTATATAGCAATACAAGCCTTTCTCAAGAAACAAGAAAGGTCTCAAGTACAAACCTAACTCTACACCTATAGGAGCGGGAGAAAGAACAGCAAATAAAGCCTAAACCCAGCAGGAGAAGAGAAATAATAAAGATCAGAGCAGAAATCAACGAAATAGAGACTAAAAGAACAGTAGAACAGATCAACGAAACTAGGAGCTGGTTCTTTGAAAGAATTAACAAGATTGATAAACCCCTGGCCAGACTTATCAAAAAGAGAAGAGAAATGACCCAAATCAACAAAATCATGAATGAAAGAGGAGAGATCACAACCAACACCAAAGAAATACAAACAATTATAAGAACATATTATGAGCAACTCTATGCCAGCAAATTAGATAAACTGGAAGAAATGGATGCATTCCTAGAGATGTATCCACTACCAGAACTGAACAGGAAGAAATAGAAAACCTGAACAGACCTATAACCACTAAGGAAATTGAAGCAGTCATCAAAAATCTCCCAACAAACAAAAGCCCAGGGCCAGATGGCTTCCCAGGGGAATTCTACCGAATACTTAAAGAAGAATTAATACCTATTCTTCTGAAACTGTTCCAAAAAATAGAAATGGAAGGAAAACTTCCAAACTCATTTTATGAGGCCAGCCTTATGTTGATCCCCAAACCAGACAAAGACCCTATCAAAAAGGAGAATTACAGACCAATATCCCTGATGAACATGGATGCAAAAATTCTCACCAAAATACTAGCCAATAGGATCCAACAGTACATTAAAAGGATTATTCACCATGACCAAGTGGGATTTATCCCTGGGCTGCAAGGTTGGTTCAACATCCGCAAATCAATCAGTGTGATACAATACATTAACAAAAGAAAGAAAAAGAATCATATGATCCTCTTAATAGATGTAGAAAAAGCTTTTGACAAAGTACAGCATCCTTTCTTGATCAAAACTCTTCAGAGTATAGGGATTGAGGGTACATACCTCAATATCATAAAAGCCATCTATGAAAAACCTACAGCGAATATCATTCTCAATGGAGAAAAACTGAGAGCTTTCCCCCTAAGGTCAAGAACGTGGCGGGGATGTCCACTATCACCACTGCTATTCAACATAGTATTGGAAGTCCTAGCCACAGCAATCAGACAACAAAAAGAAATCAAAGGCATCCAAATTGGCAAAGAAGAAGTCAAACTCTCACTCTTTGCAGATGACATGATACTTTATGTGGAAAACCCAAAAGACTCCCCCCCAAAACTGCTAGAACTCATACAGGAGTTCAGTAAAGTCGCAGGGTATAAAATCAATGCACAGAAGTCAGTGGCATTCCTATACACCAACAACAAGATAGAAGAAAGAGAAATTAAGGAGTCGGTCCCATTTACAATTGCACCCAAAACCATAAGATACCTAGGCATAAATCTAACCAAAGAGACAAAGGATCTGTACTCAGAAAACTATAAAATACTCATGAAAGAAATTGAGGAAGACACAAAGAAATGGAAGAACGTTCCGTGCTCATGGATTGGAAGAACAAATATTGTGAAGATGTCAATGCTTCCTAGAGCAATCTACACATTCAATGCAATCCCCATCAAAATACCATCCACTTTTTTCAAAGAAATGGAAGAAATCATCCTCAAATTTGTATGGAACCAGAAAAGACCCCGCATAGCCAGAGGAATGTTGAAAAAGAAAAGCAAAGCCGGCGGCATCACAATTCCGAACTTCCAGCTCTATTACAAAGCTGCCATCATCAAGACAGTATGATACTGGCACAAAAACAGACACATAGATCAATGGAACAGAATAGAGAGCCCAGAAATGGACCCTCAACTCTATGGTCAACTCATCTTCGACTAAGCAGGAAAGAATGTCCAATGGAACAAAGACAGTCTCTTCAACAAATGGTGTTGGGAAAATTGGACAGCCACATGCAGAAGAATGAAACTGGACCATTTCCTTACACCACACACAAAAATAGACTCCAAATGGTTGAAAGACCTCAATGTGAGACAGGAGTCCATCAAAATCCTAAAGGAGAACAGAGGCAACAACTTCTTTGACCTTAGCCAAAGCATCTTCTTCCTAGAAACATCGCCAAAGGCAAGGGAAGCAAGGGCAAAAATGAACTATTGGGACTTCATCAAGATAAAAAGCTTTTGCAAAGCAAAGGAAACAG
>NW_023270374.1:1836669-1928081 GCF_011800145.1 Mirounga leonina
TTCTTCTGCATGTGGCTGTCCAATTTTCCCAACACCACACACAAAAATAGACTCCAAATGGTTGAAAGACCTCAATGTGAGACAGGAGTCCATCAAAATCCTAAAGGAGAACAGAGGCAGCAACTTCTTTGACCTTAGCCAAAGCATCTTCTTCCTAGAAACATCGCCAAAGGCAAGGGAAGCAAGGGCAAAAATGAACTATTGGGACTTCATCAAGATAAAAAGCTTTTTTTTTTTTTTAAAGACTTTATTTATTTATTTGAGACAGAGACAATGAGGGAGACAGAGAGCACATGAGAGGGGATAGGGTCAGAAGACGAAGCAGACTCCAGGCCGAGCAGGGAGCCCGATGCGCGACTCGATCCAGGGACTCCCGGATCATGACCTGAGCCAAAGGCAGTCACTTAACCAACTGAGCCACCCAGGCGCCCAAGATAAAAAGCTTTTGCACAGCAAAGGAAACAGTCAACAAAACCAAAAGACAACCGACAGAATGGGAGAAGATATTTGCAAATGACATATCAGATAAAGGGCTAGTATCCAAAATCTATAAAAACTCATTAATCTCAACACCCAAAGAACAAAGAATCCAATCAAGAAATGGGCAGAAGACATGAACAGACATTTTCCCAAAGAAGACATCCAAATGGCCAACAGACACATGAAAAAGTGCTCAATATCGCTCAGCATCAGGGAAATCCAAATCAAAACCTCAATGAGATACCACCTCACACCAGTCAGAATGGGTAAAATTAACAAGTCAGGAAATGACAGATGTTGGCAGGGATGCGGAGAAAGGGGAACCCTCCTACACTGTTGGTGGGAATGCAAGCTCGTGTAGCCACTCTGGAAAACACTATGGAGGTTCCTCAAAAAGTTGAAAATAGAGCTACCATATGATCCAGCAATTGCACTACTGGGTATTTACCCCAAAGATACAAAAGTAGGGATCTGAAGGTGTACGTGCACCCCGATGTTTATGGCAGCTATGTCTACAATAGCCAAATTGTGGAAGAGCCAAGATGTCCATTGACAAATGAATGGCTAAAGAAGAGGTGGTATATATATACAATGGAATATTATGCAGCCATCAAAAGGAATGAGATCTTGCCATTTGCAGTGACGTGGATGGAACTGGATGGTATTATGCTGAGCGAAATAAGTCAAACAGAGAAAGACATGTATCATATGATCTCACTGATATGAGGAATTCTTAATCACAGGAAACAAACTGAGGGTTGCTGAGTGGGGGGTGGGGTGGGAGGGATAGGGTGACTGGGTGATAGACACTGGGGAGGGTATGTGCTCTGGTAAGTGCTGTGAATTGTGCAAGACTGTTGAATCTCAGATCTGTACCTCTGAAACAAATAATGCAATATATGTTAAGAGAAAAAAAAAAAAAAGAAGGTAGCAGGAGGGGAAGAATGAAGGTGGGGGAATGAATGAAGGGGGGAAATCGGAGGGTTAGATGAACCATGAGAGACGATGGACTCTGAAAAACAAACTGAGCATTCTAGAGGGGAGAGGGGTGGGAGGATGGGTTAGCCTGGTGATGGGTATTGAGGAGGGCACATTCTGCATGCAGCAGTGGGTGTTATGCACAAACAATGAATCATGGAACACTACATCTAAAACTAATGATGTGATGTATGGGGATTAACATAAGAATAAAAAAAATAATAATGACTGATAAGTCTCTTCATTCTATAGCCCCATCCTCAGAAAACTATGATGATATAAGAAGCCTCGACAGTATATTAAATGTAAGAGACTTTATTTAACCTATTTTAAATATTTAAAGTTCTAAGGGAAACCATATCTAAAGAACTAAAAAAAAAGAAAGTATGAGGACTATAGCTCACTAAATAGAGAATATCAATAAATATATTAAAATTATTTCTAAAAGTGTCAAATAGAAATCCTGGAGTTGAAAACACAATAATTGGAATGAAAAATTTATGAGAGGGGTTCACAAGCAAATTTGAGCTAACAGATAAAAGAATCAGTAAATTTGAAGTTAGGTAAGTTGAGATTATATAGACTGAGAAATAGACAGAAAAAATAATGAGGAAAAATAAACAGAGTCTCAGAGAACTGTGGGGCACCACCCAGTATACCAGCACATACAAATTGAAAGTTCCTAAAGTAGAGGACAGAAAAAGGGGCAGCAAGACTATTGAAGCCTTTTTGAAATATTATTGATTTTGATGTAGTAATGATGAACACCTTAGTGACTTTCATGAACAATGTAGATCTACATAGTCAAGAAGCTCAGTAAATTCTAAATAGAATAAATTCAGAGATACATAATAAGACACATCAAAAACTGTCCAAGACTAATGACACAGGATCTTGAAAGCAGAAAAAGAAAAAGAAAATCACTCCTCATGCATAGGGGATCCCCAGTAAGATTAACAGTTGGTTTTACATCAGAATCCATGGAGGCCAGAGGGAAGTGGGATGACATACAAAAGATGCTCAACAGAAAAAACAACAACAACAACAAAAAAAACAAAATAACAAAAAAACACTAAACTAAAAAACTATCAACCAAGATTTCTTTATGTAGGAAAACTACATTTCAAAAATGAGTGAGACATTAATGTGTACCTAAATTTAAAAAAAAAAAAAAAGAATCTGTCATGGGCCTGTCTTATAAGAAATATTAAAATGGAATTTTTAGGTTGAAATTAAACAACAGTGGACAGTAACAAATCCTCATGAAGAAATAAGGAATATTAGCAAAGATAACAACATAGGTAAATATAAGACAGCATAAATGCAATTTTGCTTAACACTTTTTCTCCCAATTTGATTAAAAAGTAAAGCTACATAAAACAATAAGTATAAAATTGTACTGATGGGTTATAATGTATACAAATTCAGTTCCCATAACAGTAATAGCAAAAAGTAGAGAGGAAGAAGCATATAGGAGCAAAGTTTTTTTTTCATATTTTTGGAATTAAGTTGGTATTAATCCAAACTAGATGGTTATAAAATTAAATAGTAATTTTAATCCTAAGGGAATCCATTAAAAAATAACTCAAAAGTTATAGGGGAAAAAGTGATAAGAAAAATAAAATTGTACACCACATCTATTTAACACAAAAAGGCAATGATAGATGAATAGGAGAACAAAAAATACATAAGACATATAGAAAACAAATAACAAAATGGCAGATCTAAATCCTCTTATCAGTGATTACATTAAATATAAATGATTAAACTTTGTAGTCAAAAGACAGACACGGAAATTATAAATGACAAAAAATAACAACTATATGCTGTCTGAGACACACTTTAGATTTAGATACATGAATAATTTGAAAATAAAAAAAAATGAAAATGGATTTACTATACAAACAGTACTTAAAGCAGAAGTGGAGTCCCTGTACTAATATACAAAATAAAATTTAAGACAAAATTTGTTACTAGAAACAAATAATAACATGGGGGCTTGAACTCATGACCCTGAGATCAAGACCTGAGCTGAAATCAAGAGTCAGACGCTTAACCAACTGAGCCACCCAGGTGCCCCAAATAATAACATTTTTATAATGATGGAAGTGGCCATCTTTCAGGAAGGCATTACAATTATTAAAAAAAAAAAAAGGTATGAATTAAACAACACAGCCCCAAAATACAGGAAGCAGAAATCAATTTAATTGAAGGGAGAAATAGACAGTTCAGAAATATTAGCTGGAGACTTCAATATGCCGCTTTCAATAATGGGTAGAATAAAAACTAGGCTGAAAAAGAATTAAGTTGCAAAACTCACACTTCTTAATTTTAAATTTGCTACAAATTGATAGTAATCAAGACAGTATGGTACTGGCATAAGGATAGACATATAGATCAATGAAATGGAATTGAGAGACTGGAAATAAACTCTTAAATTTATGGCTATTTGATTTTTGAAAAAAATGTCAAATATTCAATAAAGATAGAAATGTCTTGTCTTTTCACTACATCTGTATCTTTGGGGTAAATACCCAGTAGTGCAATTGCTGGGTCATAGGGTAGCTCTATTCTTAACGTCCTGCAGAACCTCCATACTCTTAGCCATCACAAAGGATGAATATCTACCATTTACATTGACATGTATGGAACTGGAGGGTATTATGCTAAGTGAAATAAGTCAGTCAGAGAAACACAATTATCATGTGTTCATATCATATTCACTCATATGTGGAACATAAGGAATAGTGCAGAGGAGAATAGGGGAAGGGGGGGAACTGAATAGGAAGAAATCAGAGAGGGAGACAAACCATACGAGACTCTTGACTCTGGAAACAAACTGAGGGTTGTGGAAAGGGAGGGGGGTGGGGAGATGGGATAACTGGGTGATGGGCATTAAGGAGAACACATGATGTGATGAGTACTGGGTGTTATACTTAACTGATGAATCATTGAACATTATTCAAAAACCAATGATGTACTATGCCTTGGCTAATTGAATTTAAATTAAAAACAAAAGAAAGAAATGTCTTTTCAACAAAGTTCTAAGACAACTGGATATCTGCATGCGGGATATCCTACTTCACACCATATTTTAAAAAGTAATGCAAAATGTATTCAAGAGTTAAATGTAATAGCTAAAACTATAGAACTCTTAGAAGAAAATAGAAAAAAAATAGGTGTAAATCTTTGTGATCGTGGATTAGACAATGGTTTCTGAGATATAATACCAAAAGAACAAAGAAGAATAGGAAAAAAATAAATAAATTGAACTTTGTCAAAACCTGTGTGCTTCAAAGTCACTTTCAAGAAAGTGAAAATACAACCTACAAAATGGGAGAAAATATTGCAAACCATGTATCTGATAAGGAAATGGAATCCAAATTGAAGAACACTTATAATTCAACCAAAAGAAACAAATAATTTAATTTTTAAATGGATAAAGAATTGAATAGACATTTCCCCCAGAGAATATATACAAATGACCAAAATCACATGAGAAGATGGTCGACATCATTAATAATTAGACAAATGCAAATTAAAACCACGAGATATCACACTATAGCCACTAACAAGGATATATTCAAAAATACAGAAAACACAGGTGTTAGAGTGAATGTAGAGAAATTGTAACTCTCCTACATCATTGATAGGAATGTAGAATGGTGTAGCTGCTTTGAAAATATTTTGTCACTTCCTAAAAAAGTTAAACATAGAGTTGTCACCTGACTCAGGAATTCCACTTCTAGATACATACCCAAGGAAACTGAAATATATATTCACACAAAAACATGGCCACAAATATTCACAGCCACTTTATTCATAATATTCATTGGAAATAATTCAAATGTCCATTAATTGGTTAATAAACAAAATGTATTACACTTATACAATGGATTATTATTCAGACACAAAAATAAATTAAGTACTGATGCATACCTCAACATGGATAAACCTTGAAAACATCATGCTGAGGGAAATGAGCCATGCACAAAAGGTCATAATTATTTTTATATGAAATATCCAGAAGAAAAAAATCCATTGAGAAAGAAAGCACTTTAGTGGTTGCCAGGGGCTTATGTTAGAGTAGAATAAGGAGTAACAGCTAATGGGTACAGAGTTTCTTAGGGGGTGATGGAATGTTTTAGAATTAAATGGTGGTGATAGATTACAACTTTTGAAAATACCAAAAATCATTTAATTGTATACTTTAGAAAGATACATTTAGGAATATATGAGTTGTATCTCAATTAAAATAAATATTGAATTAACTAAAGAAAAATATATCAGTTGATTAACATAATTTATAATTAATGATGTGCATAAGGTCATTAAGCATTTTTAAATGTATGCCACACTCAGGTTATATAAATTCAAAGGTAATTTTGATAGGTCACATTTTTTTTTAGTATTTACAAGAGTCTAATGTTGCTCAAAGAACATTATATCTCAGGGTGCCTGGGTGGCTTAGTTGGTTAAACGTATGCCTTCAGCTTGGGTCATGATCTCAGGGTCCTGGGATCAAGCCCCAGGGGCTCCCTGCCCAGTGAGGAACTGCTTCTCCCTCTCTTTCTGCCTGCTGCTCCCTCTGCTTTTGCTCTCTCTCTCTCTCTGTCAAATAAATAAATAAAATCTAAAAGAAAAGAAAAAAAGAACATTATATCTCTATTAATCTCAAACAGCAATCCTATGGAGAAGACATATTTCTTTACTCCAATTTACAAAACAGAATGTAAGCACAGAGAAGTTAAATAACTTGCCGAAATCATTGAGCACTATTCTATAGTTGTCAGCTGAAGAACTATTAAAATAAAGTAACTCCACTTAGTTTATATTCTAAGATCCCAAGGACAGTGCATTTTTTTTTTGTTTTTATCATTTGCTTTTTTTTATTTCCAAAGAAAAGTGCTCCATAATTCCCATTTTACAGATGAGGAAACTAAGTTTTTGAAAGTTGAAATAAAACTTCCAAAGATATCTAGCCTGAGAGGCTAGAATTTGAAAGCAGAAAGTCTGTTAAGAGAATGAAAAGAGTATTCAATGAACATCTGTTAAAAATGCCTGTAGATCATTTATATGGCATTTTGGAAAAGACAAAACTACACATACAGAAAGAAGATCATTGGTTGCTGACTTGGATGAGGGTAGGAAAAGGAATTGTCTACAAAGGGGTATGAGGGAACTTTCTGAGGTGATGGGAATGTTTCATGTCTTGATTGTAGTTGTGATTATATGATGGAATGCATTTGTCACAACACCTAGAACTGGACAATAAAAGGGGTATTATTGTATGTAAATTATACCTCAACCAATCTAACATTGAAGAAAAAATGAATCATTGGCATCCTAAGGTTCATGCCTAAGTGGGTTAGAGACAAAGCAGTAAGTGTAACCCAGGTCAGACAGTACAATATAATAATCCAAGTCTGAGAGCATAGGACTCACTGCCATGACTATATCCTTCCAGGAAACACACCCAGCACCTTGTCCTCCCACCTGAATGGGAACCTTCATTACCATATGCTGGAACTTTGACATGAACCCTCTTAAATTCTATTTTCCAGCAAGTATGTAGTATTAATAACCACATTCCTCAGCAAGAGGTGCCTTCACATTCTTCACATTGGTGCCTATAAGATTAGAAAGTCAGGACTACTTAAGCTCACAGAGAAAGCTTCATCTTTATTTAATCAGGGTTACCAGTATACAGTTTATCCAGAACAGCAGGGACAGGTCTGCTGGTCATCAGACCTTCCCACAGGTAGGGGTTTTTTGATGGAGAGATTCAGGAATGAGAACAGAGATCCCCACTAGCAGCCCTAGCCATGTAGCTGTGCAGGGCTCCCCAGAGAGATCTGTCTACAGACACTGTGGGATGTGAGTCAGTCTAGTCTGAACTCTTCCCCCCAGCAAAATGTAAAGGCCCTCTGTGAACTTGCAGATCAAATCCTGAGTGAACGAGAGAGACAGAGAACTGAAACAAGCATGCTGTATCATATCATAGCTCAAGGTATCTCAAGATCAGATTAACTTATTTCAGCAAACATCATTGCACTTACTATGTTCTTGTCACCATTCTATACATTTTACAACTATCAAGCCTTATCTGTGGAAATAATCTATTTAATATAATACCTATGTAGTAGTTATTACTACTTAGTATATACACACTAAAAACATGGAAACTGAGGCACAGGAGCATGTTTCCCAAGATCACAAAACTAGTAAGGGCCAATGCCAAGATTTGAATCCAGCCAGTCTACTTCCAGCATCCTCCTTGTAACTCTATGGGGCCTTTTCAGGTTTACATTATAATATTTCATATATTTATATGTAAATAGGCAACTATAGGTATCTATAGATATAGGTAATCAAAATTGATAGAAAGATATGGATGGATGGATGGATGGATGGATGGATGGATGGATGGATGAAGAGAGGGAAGGAAGGAGGAAAAAGGATAGAGGGATGGAGGGAAGGAGAGAGGAAAGAAGGAAGGGAGGAATAGATGGGTGGATACAGGAAGGGAAGGAGTAAGAGAGGTAAAGGGAGGGAGGGATTGAGAGATATGTAGATAGGTGCTGGTGTTGAAAGAGGGAGGGATGGGTGAATGGATGGATAGATGGAAAGGTAAATGTATAGGTTAAATATCTACTTTGGTATTTTTTGACTTCAGAGTATGAAGACAAAAGGATAGTGCAACAAATAAAAAACAGAAAACTTTACATTTGTATCAATTAACACATACTAAGTACTTAAAATTTAGACATTATTCTTAATCTAATATCAATTATTTTGAAGCCGTAAAATTAAGGCACTTTATTAATCCATATTTTGGAGGAAGAGAAGGAAGACGAAGAGAAGGTGAAGGGGAAAGTGGAGGAGAAAAAGTGCCAACTAAAAGATTTTTTTTCCCACAGACTCCACTGCTAACTATGTAAGTTCCAACATACAATCTATGCACCAAATCAAAATAAGGAGTTGTGGACTCCAAATGAGCATAAAAAATTATTAAGGTGAGGACATGTGTTCAGGGTCAGAGAGGAAATGGCTGAGCCAGGGCACAGAAGAGGGGAGCTCTCGGCTCAGTCACAACTTCTGGAGCTCCAGCTGCCATCAAGAAAACCTTCACCCCTACAGAACTTTGTGTGGAGGACAGTAGAAAGGGAGGGGATGTTGGGACCAGAGAAAAGGAGTTAGATTAACCATCAACTAACAATCATTTTTGCCTTTCCAAAGGATTTCAGAAGCTGATTTTCAAATGTGGATGGACATCTAGGAATAGTAATACCTGCTTGACAGCAAGTGGTAATATTAATATAATACATCTTAAGTTGTAGCTGTATAAATTCATTCTATATATAATGAAACACAAACTCACATTTTTATTTTAATAGGAAACCATGCTATCCTTGGTAAGCTCAGATATATTAGTCTTATTGCTTCAGCTGCTATAAAACAAGCTGCTATAAAAACTGTACTTCTTTATCTTTCAGAGACACCAAGAGAGAAGGTTCTGCACACTGTAACCAAACAAGGTTATGATGGAAAATATGTGCAATATTAAACTATAAATGCTGTATCATTTAGCTTTTGCTGTGTAACAAACCTCCCCAAAATTGAGTAGCTTGACGAAACAACTGTTATTTAGCTTTTGATTCTATGAGGTTAGCTGGGAGGTTCTTCTGATCAAACTGGCTTGGCTAATCTCAACTGGGCTTGCTTATCTTGTTGGCCTGTGAGTTGGCTGACATAATCTAGGGTGGATAATCTAGGCTAGCCTTTTTGACATGTTTGGAACACTTTTGGTTAAGTTAATAAGGGTAACTGGACTGTTTTTTTTTTATCACTCAACAAACCAGCTCATGTCTTCTTTGAATGGCAGCAATTGCGTAATTCCAAAAAGAGTAAATTAATAAGCCCCAAACACAAGTGCTTTGCAAGCCTATGCTTGCATCATGTTCGTTAATGTCCCATTAGCCAAAGCAGGTAACATGGCCAACACAGAATCAGGTGATAAAGAAATAGACTTTGTCCCTTAATTGAAAGAGCTGTAAAATCACATTGCAAGGGGAAGGAAACTCACAGGAAATTTGCAGCTGTTCTTTTTTTTTTTTTATTCTTATGTTAATCCCCATACATTACATCATTAGTTTTAGATGAAGTGTTCCATGATTCATTGTTTGTGCATAACACCCAGTGCTCCATGCAGAATGTGCCCTCCTCAATACCCACCACCAGGCTAACCGATCCTCCCACCCCCCTCACCTCTAGAACCCTGTTTGTTTTTCAGAGTCCATCGTCTCTCATGGTTCGTCTACCCCTCCGATTTCCCCCGCTTCATTCTTCTCCTCCTGCTACCTTCTTCTTCTTCTTCTTCTTTTTTTTCTTAACATATATTGCATTATTTGTTTCAGAGGTACAGATCTGAGATTCAACAGTCTTGCACAATTCACAGCGCTTACCAGAGCACATACCCTCCCCAGTGTCTATCACCCAGTCGCCCCATCCCTCCCACCCCACCCCCCACTCCAGCAACCCTCAGTTTGTTTCCTGAGATTAAGAATTCCTCATATCAGTGAGATCATATGATACATGTCTTTCTCTGTTTGACTTACTTCACTCAACATAATACCCTCCAGTTCCATCCACGTTGTTGCAAATGGCAAGATCTCATTCCTTTTGATGGCTGCATAATATTCCATTGTATATATATACCACTTCTTCTTTATCCAGTCATCTGTCGATGGACATCTTGGCTCTTTCGACAGTTTGGCTATTGTGGACATTGCTGCTATAAACATCGGGGTGCACATACCCCTTCGGATCCCTACTTTTGTATCTTTGGGGTAAATACCCAGTAGTGCAATTGCTGGATCATATGGTAGCTTTATTTTCAACTTTTTGAGGAACCTCCATACAGTTTTCCACAGTGGCTGCACCAGCTTACATTCTCACCAACAGTGTAGGAGGGTTCCCCTTTCTCCGCATCGCCGCCAACATCTGTCATTTCCTGACTTGTTCATTTTAGACATTCTGACTGGTGTGAGGTGGTATCTCATTGAGGTTTTGATTTGGATTTCCCTGATGCCGAGCGATATTGAGCACTTTTTCATGTGTCTGTGGGCCATTTGGATGTCTTCTTTGGGAAAATGTCTGTTCATGTCTTCTGCCCATTTCTTGATTGGATTCTTTGTTCTTTGCGTGTTGAGTTTGATGAGTTCTTTATAGATTTTGGATACTAGCTCTTTATATGATATGTCATTTGCAAATATCTTCTCCCATTCTGTCGGTTGTCTTTTGATTTTGTGGACTGTTTCCTTTGCTTTGCAAAAGCTTTTTATCTTGATAAAGTCCCAATAGTTCATTTTTGCCCTTGCTTCCCTTGCCTTTGACGATGTTTCTAGGAAGAAGTTGCTGAGGCTGAGGTCAAAGAGGTTGCTGCCTGTGTTCTCCTTTAGGATTTTGATGGACTCCTGTCTCACATTGAGGTCTTTCAACCATTTGGAGTCTATTTTTGTGTGTGGTGTAAGGAAATGGTCCAGTTTCATTCTTCTGCATGTGGCTATCCAATTTTCCCAACACCATTTGTTGAAGAGACTGTCTTTGTACCATTGGACATTCTTTCCTGCTTTGCCAAAGATGAGATGACGATAGAGTTGAGGGTCCATTTCTGGGCTCTCTATTCTGTTCCATTGATCTATGTGTCTGTTTTTGTGCCAGTACCATGCTGTCTTGATGATGACAGCTTTGTAATAGAGCTGGAAGTCCGGAATTGTGATGCCGCCGGCTTTCTTTTCTTTTTCAACATTCCCCTGGCTATGCGGGGTCTTTTCTGGTTCCATACAAATTTTAGGTTGATTTGTTCCATTTCTTTGAAAAAAGTGGATGGTATTTTGATGGGGATTGCAATGAATGTGTAGATTGCTCTAGGTAGCATTGACATCTTCACAATATTTGTTCTTCCAATCCATGAGCATGGAACGTTTTTCCATTTCTTTGTGTCTTCCTCAATTACTTTCATGACTATTTTATAGTTTTCTGAGAACAGATCCTTTGTCTCTTTGGGTAGATTTATTCCTAGGTATCTTATAGTTTTGGGTGCAATTGTAAATGGGTTCGACTCCTTAATTTCTCTTTCTTCTGTCTTGTTGTTGGTGTATAGGAATGCCACTGACTTCTGTGCATTGATTTTATATGCTGCCATTTTACTGAATTCCTGTATGAGTTCTAGCAGTTTTGGGGTGGAGTCTTTTGGGTTTTCCACATAAAGTATCATATCATCTGCAAAGAGTGAGAGTTTGACTTCTTCTTTGCCGATTTGGATGCCTTTGATTTCTTTTTGTTGTCTGATTGCTGTGGCTAGGACTTCCAATACTATGTTGAATAGCAGTGGTGATAGTGGACATCCCTGCCTCGTTCCTGACCTTAGGGGGAAAGCTCTCAGTTTTTCCCCATTGAGAATGATATTTGCTGTAGGTTTTTCATAGATGGCTTTTATGATATTGAGGTATGTACCCTCGATCCCTATACTCTGAAGAGTTTTGATCAAGAAAGGATGCTGTACTTTGTCAAAAGCTTTTTCTACATCTATTAAGAGGATCATATGATTCTTTTTCTTTCTTTTGTTAATGTATTGTATCACATTGATTGATTTGCGGATGTTGAACCAACCTTGCAGCCCAGGGATAAATCCCACTTGGTCATGGTGAATAATCCTTTTAATGTACTGTTGGATCCTATTGGCTAGTATTTTGGTGAGAATTTTTGCATCCATGTTCATCAGGGATATTGGTCTGTAATTCTCCTTTTTGATGGGGTCTTTGTCTGGTTTGGGGATCAAGGTAAGGCTGGCCTCATAAAATGAGTTTGGAAGTTTTCCTTCCATTTCCAATTTTTGAACAGTTTCAGAAGAATAGGTATTAATTCTTCTTGAAATGTTTGGTAGAATTCCCCTGGGAAGCCATCTGGCCCCGGGCTTTTGTTTGTTGGGAGATTTTTGATGACTGCTTCAATTTCCTTAGTGGTTATAGGTCTGTTCAGGTTTTCTATTTAATCCTGGTACAGTTTTGGTATTTGATACCTCTCTAGGAATGCCTCCATTTCTTCCAGGTTATCTAATTTGCTGGCATAGAGTTGCTCATAATATGTTCTTACAATTGTTTGTATTTCTTTGGTGTTGGTTGTGATCTCTCCTCTTTCATTCATGATTTTGTTGATTTGGGTCATTTCTCTTCTCTTTTTGATAAGTCTGGCCAGGGGTTTATCAATCTTGTTAATTCTTTCAAAGAACCAGCTCCTAGTTTCGTTGATCTGTTCTACTGTTCTTTTAGTTTCTATTTCATTGATTTCTGCTCTGATCTTTATTATTTCTGTTCTCCTGCTGGGTTTAGGCTTTATTTGCTGTTCTTTCTCCAGCTCCTTTAGGTGTAGGGTTAGGTTGTGTACTTGAGACCTTTCTTGTTTCTTGAGAAAGGCTTCTATTGCTATATACTTTCCTCTTAGGACTGCCTTTGCTGCATCCCAAAGATTTTGAATAGTTGTGTTTTCATTTTCATTGGTTTCCATGTATTTTTTTAATTCTTTTTTAATTTCCTGGTTGACCCATTCATTCTTCAGTAGGATGCTCTTTAGCCTCCATGTCTTTGAGTTCTTTCCGACTTTCCTCTCGTGATTGAGTTCTAGTTTCAAAGCATTGTGGTCTGAAAATAGGCAGGGAATGATCCCAATCTTTTGGTACTGTTTGAGATCTGATTTATGACCTAGGATGTGATCTATTCTGGAGAATGTTCCATGGGCACTAGAGAAGAATGTGTATGCTGTTGCTTTGGGGTGGAATGTTCTGAATATGTCTGTGAAGTCCATTTGGTCCAGTGTGTCATTTAAAGTCTTCATTTCCTTGTTGATCTTTTGCTTAGACGATCTGTCCATTTCAGTGAGGGGGGTGTTAAAGTCCCCCACTATTATTGTATTGTTTTCAATGTGTTTCTTTGCTTTTGTTATTGATCGGCTTATATAATTGGCTACTCCCATGTTAGGGGCATAGATATTTACAATTATTAGATCTTCTTGTTGGATAGACCCTTTAAGTAGGATATAATGTCCTTCCTCATCTCTTATTACAGTCTTTGGTTTAAAATCTAATTTGTCTGATATAAGGATTGCCACCCCAGCTTTCTTTTGGTGTCCATTAGCATGGTAAATGGTTTTCCACCCCCTCACTTTCAATCTGGGGGTGTCTTTGGGTCTAAAATGAGTCTCTTGCAGACAGCATATCGATGGGTCTTGTTTTTTAATCCAGTCTGATAGCCTGTGTCTTTTGATTGGGGCATTGAGCCCAATTACATTCAGGGTAACTATTGAAAGATAGGAATTTAGGGACATTGTATTGCCTGTAAGGTGACTGTTACCCTATATTGTCTGTGTTCCTTTCTGGTCTATGATGCTTTTAGGCTCTCTCTTTGCTTAGAGGACCCCTTTCAAGATTTCCTGTAGGGCTGGTTTTGTGTTTGCAAATGCCTTTAGTTTTTGTTTGTCCTGGAAGCTTTTTATCTCTCCTTCAATTTTCAATGACAGCCTAGCTGGATAGAGTATTCTTGGCTGCATATTTTTCTCATTTAGTGCTCTGAATATATCCTGCCAGTCCTTTCTGGCCTGCCAGGTCTCTGTGGATAGGTTTGTTGCCAATCTAATGTTTCTACCCTTGTAGGTTACATATCTCTTCTCCCGAGCTGCTTTCAGGATTTTCTCTTCGTCTATGAGACTCGTATGTTTTACTATTAGACGTCGGGGTGTTGACCTATTTTTATTGATTCTGAGAGAGGTTCTCTGTGCTTCCTGGATTTTGATGCGTGTTTCCTTCCCCAAATTAGGGAAGTTCTCTGCTATAATTTGCTCCATTATACCTTCTGCCCCTCTCTCTCTTTCTTCTTCTTCTGGGATCCCAATTATTCTAATGTTGTTTCGTCTTATGGTATCGCTTATCTCTTGAATTCTGCCCTCGTGATCCAGTAGTTGTTTATCTCTCTTTTTCTCAGCTTCTTTATTTTCCATCATTTCATCTTCTATATTACTGATTCTCTCTTCTGCCTCATTTATTCTAGCAGTTAGCGCCCCCATTTTTGATTGCACCTCATTAATAGCTTTTTTGATTTCTACTTGGTTGGACTTTAGTTCTTTTACTTCTCCAGAAAGGGTTTCTCTAATAACTTCCATTTTTTTTTCAAGCCCAGCTAGTATCTTTAAAGTGATGATTCTGAACTCTAGATCCGACATCGTACTAATGTCCATATTGAGTAGGTCCCTGGCAGTCGGTACTACCTCTTGTTCTTTTTGTTGAGGTGATTTTTTCCGTCTTGTCATTTTGTGTAGAGGAGAATAGATTAATGAGAGAACAAAATGCTAGCAGAGTAACCACGTCCCCATAAAATATACTCTAAACAAATCAGAAAAGACCTGAAGCAGTGGGAAAAGAAAGGGAAAGAGAGAAAAAAGAGAAAAAAAAAAAAAGAAAAAGAAAAAGATAAAGATAAAAACAAAAACAAACAAAACAAAACAACAACAACAACAAAAAAAAACAGAATGTGATCAAATATGATGAGGCTGGTATAAAAATCAGTGCCACACACTAGATTTGGGGTGTATCTTGGTCTTTTAGAAGAAAGTGCCTCCCAAAATTTTAAAGAAAGAAAAACTTACATATGTACAAAAATAAGGGTTGATATGATGAAGGGATGGGATATGACTGTAAGGATGGAAATTATAACAAATTTTATAAAAGGAATTGATAAGAAGTTGTTTGAAAAAAGAAAGAAGAGGATTTAAAAAAAAAAAAAGGGAGAGGATGTGATCAGGCAGGATAATAGGAAACACCATATACTAGAGATTTAGTGTATATTTTAATCTGTTAGAAGAAACTATCTCAAATTTTTAAAGAGAGAACGACTTATATATATAAGCCAAAAATACGGGTAACTACTATGAAGGGATAGAATATGACTCTAAAAATGAAAAATAAAAATGTTTTTTTAAAAAAAGGGATTGATAAGTTGTTGGTTGAAAAAGGGAAAAAGAAAAATTCAAAAAGAAAAAAAAAAGACAGTTAAAAAAAATTAACTTTTAAAGACTAAAGAATCGTGGTAAAGAAGCCATGAATTCTATGTGCAATATTCCCCTAGCGCTGGAGTTCTGCCGTTCTCATTGATCGGTAAACTTGGTCTTGGCTGGCTGTTCTTGCTGATCTTCTGGGGAGGGGCCTGTTGCCGTGGTTTCCAAATGTCTCTGCCGGAGGTGGAATTGCCCCGCCCTTGCCTGGTCTGGGCTAAGTAATCTGCTCGGGTTTGCTCTCCAGGGCTTTTGTTCTCGGCGAGCTTTCCGTACAGCTTTGGAGGCGGAGAGTGAAAATGGCAGCCTCCCAATCTCCTCCCCGGAGGAGCCGAGAATTTGGGTCCCTGCTCCTCAGTGAGCCCCCAGAGAAAAGCCGTCAGTCACTCCCATCTCCCCGGTCTCTGGCCGCACTCCGTGCTCACCCGGCCTGTGACCGCGCGTTTCTATCTCTGGCACCCGACCCCGGGTGGAGTCTCCAAACCCAGCAGATCCCTGCGGTGCACTCCTGCACAGCTCCTCCAGGGGGAGGAAGGTGAGTCTCCCCAGATCTGCCGCTTGTTGGGTCCCTGCTGGAGGAGTAGTGGCCCGACTGTGCCGCGGATCACGGTTTATGCAACCCCAACCTGAGAGCCCATGCCTGGGCTCCGCTTCTGCAGCCGGCTTCCCTGCTCCGTTACCTGGGAGCTCTGCCACACTCAGGCACCCCCAGTCTTTCTGTGACCCCAAAGGTCCTGAGACCACACTGTCCCGGAGGTTTCCACCCCCTGCTTAGCCACCAGAGTGACGTCCCTCGGCGGAGCAGACTTTTAAATGTTCCGATTTTGTGCTCCGCAGCTCTATCACTTGCCAGAAGTGGCCGACGGAGGCCCCTCCCCCGCCATCTATCCTCCCAAATATCACCTCAGATTCACTTCTCCGCACGTCCTACCTTCCAGGAAGTGGTCGCTTTTCTGTTCAGAGAGTTGTTGCTATTCCTTTCTTCGATCTCCTGTTGGGTTTGTAGGTGTTCAGCATGGTTTGATCCCTATCCAGCTGAATTCCTGAGAGGAGACGAAACCAGGTCTCCTACTCCTCTGCCATCTTGCTCCGCCCCCCCCTGCAGCTGTTTTTATCACCTGCCACACATATTAATAAGATAACATATATTATTTATATGTGTAGATTCACAAATTAAGATACAATACTGAGCACACCCCACTACTCCCTATTCCAGTGGATTTTAACAGTTTTGGAGTTAATGGCACTATTTGAGATCGGATAAACTCTCTACTTTATTTTTAAAAAATGCATGTGTAAATCACTAAATTCTACTCCAGAAACCAATATCACACTGTATATTAATGAACTAAAATTTAAATAAAATATGTATAGAAAAAACACATGTGCATATTAGGATTTTTTTCCCCCTCAAATCCAAGTTTACAAATTGAGGGACATGTTGCAAAATAACTGCTCTGTATTTCTTAGTATGTCAAGGTCAAAAGACAGAAATGCATTATAGAAAACTATTCCAGATTAAAGGATGTTAAAAGACATACTCACTAAATGCACTTCAGAACCCTAAATTGTAGTCTGGATGGAAGAACAAAAAGCTATAAAGAGTAATGTCTCCTCTCCTGAGCAATGAATGGACCAAAGAAGAAATTAAATGGTAAATAAAAAAGTTTCTTGACAAAAAGAAAAATGGAAACACAACATACCAGAATTTAGGGGATGCAGCACAAGCAGCTCTAAGAGGAAAGTTCATAGCAATAAACACTTACACTGAGAAGAAAGAAAAATCCCAAATAAGCAACCTAACTCTATGCCTTAGGGAACTAGAGAACAAACTGAGCCTAAAATTAGCAGATAGAAGGAAACCATAAAGATTAGAAGAGTAATAAAATGAAGGACAGATAAACAATAAAAAAAGATTAACTAAACTAAGAGTTGGTTCTTTGAAAAGAAAAGCAAAATTTCCTTAGACTAACCAATGAAAATATAAAGAGGACCCAAGTCAACACAACTGTAAATAAAAAAGATATTACAACCAACACCACAGAACTATGAAAACAAAACAAAACAAAACAACAACAAAATTAAGAGGCCACAATGAACACCCACAAACTGGACAATCTAGAAGAAATGGAAAATTCTTAGAAAAATACAACTTACTAAGGCTGAATTAGAAGTAGTAAATCTGAATAGACCAATTACTAGTGAGGTGGTGGAATCAGTAATCAAAAATCTCTCAATAAAGAAATGTCCAGGACCAGACGGCTTTACTGGTGAATTTTACCAAATATTTAAAGAAGAATTAATACCAATCCTTTTCAAACTCTTCCAAAAAAAAAAATTGAAGAGAAAGGAATACTACCAAACTTGTTTTAAGAGGCCAGAATGATCTTAATACCAAAACCAGAAAAGGACATACCTAGGGAAGAGAACTACAGGCCAATATTCCTGATGCATATGGATGCAAAAATTATCAATAAAATACTAGAAGACCAAATTCAGCAGCACATTAAAAGGATCATTCACTGTGACCAAGTGGGATTTATTCCTGGGATGAAAGGATAATTCAACATCTGCAAATCAAGCAATGCAATAAATCACATTAACAAAATGAAAAAAAAAATCATATCACCATCTCAATAGACGTAGAAAAAGCATTTAACAAAATTCAGCAACTATTCATGATAAAAACTTTAAAAAATTAGGCATAAAAGGAACATATCTCAACATAATAAAGGCCAAAAGCCCACAACTAACATCATACTCAATGGTGGAATGTTGAAAGCTTTTCTTTTAAGTTCAGGAACAAGACAAGGTCACCCACTCTTACTACCCCTACTCAACATATTACTGGAAGTCCTAGCTAGAGCAATCAAGTTAATTAATTAATTAATTAATTAATTAATTTTAAAAAATAAAAAGTAAAAATAAATAAGAGGTGTCAGAATTGGGGAGGAAGAAGTAAAGTCTCTATTAGCAGATGATATAATTTTATATAGAGAAAATCCTAAAGACTCCACCAAAAACTGTTAGATCTAATCAATGAATTCAGTAAAGTTGCAGGATACAAAATTAACATGCAAAATAAGTAGCATTTCTATACATTAGCAATGAACTTTCTGAAAAAAAAATAAAGAAATCAATTTCACTTACAATAGCATCAAAAACAATAAAATATTTATGGAAAAATTTAACTAAGGAGGTGAAAGATCTACTCTGAAAACTACAAGACGTGGATGAAAGAAACTGAAAAAAAGAAATAAATGGGAAGGTATCCTGTATTCATAGATTGGAAGAATTGATATTGTTAAAAATGTCAATACTACCAAAAGCCATCTCTAGGTTCAATGCAATCCCTATTCAGATTCCAATGGAATTTTTTTTACAGAAGTAGAAAAAAATTCCTAAAATTTAAGACAACAAAAGACCACCAATAACCAAGTAAATCCTAAAAAAGAACAAAGCAGGAGGCTTTGTTCCTGATTTCAAGCTATACTATAAAGCTATAGTAATGAGAACAGTATGATACTGGCAAAAAGCAGATAAATAGACCAATAAAACAGAATCAAGAGCCCAGAAATAAACCCAAGCATATACAGTCAACTAATATTTGAAGGAGAGCCAAGAATATTCAATGGAGAAGAAACAGTCTCATCAATAAAGGGTGCAGGGATAATTGGCTATTCACATCTAAAGTAAACCCATATCTTATACCACTCACAAACAGTAACTCAAAATGGATTAGACTTAAGTGTTGGATTGCCTGGGTGGCTCCATCAGTTAAGCATCTGCCTTTGGCTCAGGTGATGATGTCGAGTCCTAGGATCCAACCCCATGCTGGGCTCCTTGCTCAGCAAGGGAGTCTGCTTCTCCCTCTCCCTCTGCCCCCCCCCCCGCTTATTCTCTCTCTCTAATAAATAAATAATAAATAATAAATGATTAAATGATAAAATAATAAATATTATAAATAACTAAATAAAATCTTTAATTTAAAAAAATTTTATTATGTTATGTTAGTCACCATACAGTACATCATTAGTTTTTGATGTAGTGTTCCATGATTCATTGTGTATAACACCCAGTACTCCATGCAATACATGCCTTCCTTAATACCCATCACTGGGCTAACCCATTCCCCCACCTCCCTCCCCTCTGAAACCCTCAGTTTGTTTCCTGGAGTCCAGTCTCTCATGGTTAGTTTCCCACTCTGATTCCACCCCCCCTTCATTTTTCCCTTCCTTCTCTTAATGTCCTCCATGATATTTCTTATATTATATATAAGTGAAACCATATGATAATTGTCTTTCTCTGCTTGACTTATTTCACTTAGCATAATCCCTTCCAGTTCCATCCATATTGATGCAAAAGTTGGGTATTCATCCTTTCTGATGGCTGAGTAATATTTCATTGTATATATGGACCACGTCTTTATTCATTCATTCTCCTTCCACAGTATGGCTATTGATGACATTGCTGCTATGAACATTGGGGTTCGTGTGCCTCTTCTTTTCACTACATCTGTATCTTTGGGATAAATACCTAGTAGTGCAATTTCTGGGGCAAAGGGTAGCTCTATTTTTAACTTTTTGAGGAAACTTCATACTGTTTTCCAAAGTGGCTGTACCAACTTGCATTCCCATCAACAGTGTAAGAGAGTTCCTCTTTCTCCACATCTTCACCAACATTTATTGTTTTCTGCCTTGTCAAGTTTTGCCATTCTAACTGGTGTAAGGTGGTATCTCAATGTGGTTTTGATTTGAATTTCCCTGCTGCCTAATGATGTTGAACCTTTTTTCATGTGTCTGCTAGCCATTCATATGTCTTCTTTGGAGAAGTGTCTGTTCATGTCTTCTGCCCATTCTTTGACTTGATTATTTGTTTTTTGGGTGTTGAGTTTGAAAAGTTCTTTATAGATCTTGGATACCAGCCCTTTATCTGTGTGTCATTTGCAAATATCTTCTCGCATTCCATGGGTTGCCTCTTTGTTTTGTTGACTGTTTCCTTTGCTGTGCAAAAGCTTTTTATCTTGAAGTCCCAAAAAGTTCATTTTCGCTTTTGTTTCCCTTGCCTTTGGAGGCGTGTCTTGAAAGAAGTTGCTGTGGACAATGTTGAAGAGGTTACTGCCTATATTCTCCTCTAGGATTTTGATGGATTCCTGTCTCACATTGAGGTCTTTCACCCATTTTGAGTTTATCTTTGTGTATGGTGTTAGAGAATGGTCAAGTTTCATTCTTCTGCATGTGGCTGTCCAATTTCCCCAGCACCATTTATTGAAGAGACTGTCTTTTTTCCATTGGATATTTTTTCCTGGTTTGTAGAAGATTAGTTGACCCATAGAGTTGAGAGTCCATATCTGGGCTCTCTATTCTGTTCCATTGATTTATGTGTCTGTTTTTGTGCCAGTACCATGTTGTGTTGGTGATCACAGCTTTGTAATATAGCTTGAAATCAGGCAACGTGATGCCCCCAGCTTTGTTTTTCTTTTTCGACATTTCCTTGGTGATTTGGGTTTTTTTCTGGTTCCATACAAATTTTAGGATTGTTTGTTCTGGCACTTTTTTTTTTTTAAGATTTTATTTATTTATTTGACTGAGAGAGAGACAGCGAGAGAGGGAACACAAGCAGGGGAGTGGGAGAAGGAGAAGCAGGGTTCCCACTGAGCAGAGAACCTGATGTGGGGCTTGATCCCAGGACCCTGGAATCATGACCTGAGCCGAAGACAGATGCTTAACAGCTGAGCCACCCAGGTGCCCCTGTTCCAGCACTTTGAAAAATGCCATTGGTATTTTGATCAGAATGGCATTGAAAATGTAGATTGCTCTGGGCAGCATAGACATTTTAACAATGCTTATTCTTCTGATCCATGAGCATGGAATATTTTCCATCTTTTTGTGTCTTCTTCAATTTCTTTCATAAGTGTTCTGTAGTTTCTAGAGTACAGATCCTTTACCTCTTTGGTTAGGTTTATTCCAAGATTATCTTATGGGTTTTGGTGCTATTGTAAATGGAATTGATCCCCTAATTTCTCTTTCTATAGTTACATTGTTAGTGTATAGGAAAGCAACTGATATCTGTGCATTGGTTTTGTATCCTGCCACATTACTGAATTGCTGTATGAGTTCTAGAAATTTGGGGGCGGAGCCTTTTGGGTTTTCCACGTAAAGTATCATGTCATCTGCAGAGAAAGAGTTTGACTCCTTCTTTGCCAATTTGAATGCCTTGTATTTCTTTTTGTTGTCTGATTGCTGAGGCTAGGACTTCTAGTACTATGTTGAATAATAGTGGCAAGAGTGGGCATCTTTGTTGTGTTCCTTATCTTAAGGGAAATTTTCTCAGCTTTTCCCCTTTGAGAATGATATTCACTGTGGGTTTTTCATAGATGGTTTTTATGAAATTGAGGAATGTTCACTCTATCCCTATGCTCTGAAGAGTTTTAATCCAGAAAGGATGTTGTATTTTGTCAAATGTTTTTTTTTCTGCATCAATTGAGAGGATCATATGGTTCTTGTCTCTTCTCTTATTAATGTGTTCTATCACACTGATTGATTTGCATATGTTGAACCATCCTTGAATCCCAGGAATAAATCCCACCTCATGGTGATGGATAATCCTTTTAATGTACTGTTGGATCCTATTAGCTAAGATCTTGTTGAGAATTTTGGCATCCATATTCATCAGGGATATCGGTCTGTAATTCTCCTTTTGGATGGGGTCTTTGCCTGGTTTTGGGATCAAGGTAATGCTGGCCTCATAGAATGGGTTTGGAAGTTTTCCTTCTGTTTCTATTTTTTGAAACAGCTCCAGAAGAATAGGTATTATTTCTTCTTTGAATGTTTGTTAGAATTCCCCAGGGAACCCATCAGGTCCTGGACTCCTGTTTTTTGGGAGGTTTTTTATCACTGCTTCAATCTTGTTACTGGTTATTGGCCTATTCAGGTTGTCAATTTCTTCCTGTTTCAGTTTTGGGAGTTTATACGTTTCCAGGAAGGCATTCATTTCTTCTAGGTTGCTTAATTTATTGGCATATAGTTGTTGATAATAATTCCTAATAATTGTTTCTTTCCTTGGTGTTAGTCATGATCTCTCCCCTTTCATTCATAATTTTGTTAATTTGGGTTCTTTCTCCTTTCTTTTGGATAAATAAATAAATAAATCTTAAAAAGAAAAAAAAGACTTAAGTGTAAAATCTGAAATCATGAAACTCCTGGAAGAAAAGAGAAATAAAGCTCCTTCACATGGGTCTTGGTAATGATTTTTTGGATGTGACACCTAAAGCACAAGCAACAAAATTAACAACAGCAACAACTATAATAATAATAAAACAAATGTGACTACATTAAACTCAAAAGCTTGGGCACCACAAAAGAAGCCATCAAAAAAGTGAAAAGACAACTTGTGGAATGGGAAAAACATATATGGAAACCATAAATATGATAAAGGGTTAATATCCAAAATATATAAAAACTTATACTACTCAATATCAAAAAAAAATAAATAAATAAAAAAGGCAAAAGACCTGAACAGACATTTTTCCAAAGAAGATATATGAAAAGCCAACAGGTATAACCATTAGAGAAATGCAAATGACAACCACAATGAGATATCACCTCTCATCAATTTGGCCATTATCCAAATACAAAAGATAAATGTTGGTAGGGTGTGGAGAAAATGGAACCCCTGTGCACTGTTAGGGTGATTGAAATTGGTACAGCTATAATGGAAAACATTTTAGAGTTTCCTTATATAATTAAGAATAAATCTACTGTATGATCTAGCAATTCCACTTCTGGGTATACATCCAAAGTAAAGAAACAACCTAACTCAAAAAAATATTTGCTTCCTGTGTTCATAACAGCTTTATTTATAATAGCTAAGGCAGGGAAACAACCTAAGTGTCCATTGATGGATAAATAGATAAAGAAGTTCTGGTATTATTATTCAAACATAAAAAATAGGAAATCTCGGGGCGCCTGGGTGGCTCAGTCATTAAGCGTCTGCCTTCGGCTCGGGTCGTGATCCCAGGGTCCTGGGATCAAGCCCCACATCGGGCTCCCTGCTCCGTGGGGAAGCCTGCTTCTCCCCTCCTTCTCTCCCTGCTTTTGTTCCCTCTCTCGCTGTGTCTCTCTCTGTCAAATAAATAAATAAAAAAGAAAAAAAAAAAGGAAATCTCAGCATATGTAACAACATGGATGCAACCTTAAAGGCATTATGCTAAGTGAAATAAGTAAGACATTGTGATGTCACTTATATGTGGAATCTTATAAATTACCAAACTCATAGATGAAAAAAATCAAATTTGTGGTTACCAAAGGTGGAGGGTAGGAGGAGAAGGAATTGGAGGGAGGTACAAACTTCCAAAAGATACAAACTTCCAGTTATAAGTAAATAAGTGCTAAGAATGTAATGTACAACCTGATACTAGAGCTAACCCTGTTGTATGACATATAGAAAATTTATTAGGAGAGTAGATCCTAGGAGATCTACAAAAGATTTTTCTTTCTTTTTTTCCTTTCTTCTTTCTTTTCTTTTTATCATATTTATATGAGATTATGGATATTGGTTCAAAGTATTGTGGTCATCATTTCACAATATAGGCAAATGAAACCATCATGCTGTACACCTTAAATGTATACAGTGATGTATATCAATTCTTCATCAATAAAATAGGGAAAAAGAATAATAACCCCACAAGGGTGTTCAAATCCTAATCCCAGAACATGTGAATATGTTACCTGATATGGCAAAAGGAACTTTGCAGATGTGATTGAGATAAGATCTGGAGATGGGGAGATTATCTTTTATTATCTGGCTGTGCTCTAAATATAATCACAAGGACTGTTGTAAGAGGAGGCAGCAGAGTCAAAGGTGGGGAAGGCGATATGGGACAGTGGCAGGAGTTTGAAGTGATGGGAAGACACAGATAGGAGCTGAGGAAGCTAGGCAGCTTCTAGAAGCTGGGAAAGCAAGGACACGATTTTCCCCTGAAGCCTCCAGAAGGAACAAAATCATGCCCACACCTTGATTTTAGACTTCCAACCACCAGAACTGTAACAGAATAAATCTGTGTTGTTTAAAGCCAATAAATCTATGGTAATTTATTACAGCAGCAATAGGAGACTAACACAAATATTGGTGGTGATTGGTAGAAGGTGTACATGAGCTGTGGATGAGATCATGGTATATATACACATACACATCTATATAATAGCTATATAATAGATCTAGCATCTATATAGATATATAATAAACATATATTTACATCTTTATGAAATGTAAATACATATCCACATTTCATACATAAAATGCATAAATATGTATATCCATATTTATTGAATGAATGATAAGGCAAATGGAGCAAAATATAAACAATTGGAGAATGTGGGTAAAGTACATAATAGAAGTTCCTTTTTTTATTGTTGTCATTTTTCTGGAAGTTTTAATTATATCAAAATAATTACACAAAAATGAATACATCAAATAATCATACACAAAAGTGATTTTAAGACCTTAGGAAACTAGAAAAATGGAATACAAGATCTATCAGTATCCTTGAAGGCCATTTTAAGCCCAGCTTAAAGATCTCCAGGCCTTCTTGCTGTATCTAAAAGTGCAAAATAAGAACTCATTGAAATACTACTATTTGTCCATAGGTTTTAATTGGTCAGAAGGGAGGAGATTACCATTTTTAGATGGGATGGTTTTGTGGATACTCTTCAGTATTTATCCCCAGGGTATCTCAAACCTCAATTCACACAAGTTGGCACCTTCTTCAAAAACTGCCACCCAACTGAACCTACCAAATCCTTTGTCAGAGGGTAGGGTGGGGCTTGCTTCAGTTGGGAGAAAGGTAGTGTGCTCCCTTCCTGGCCCCAGTGGTCACTTTGTCTCTACATGTGTTAGCTATGGAGGGTTTCTCCTGTCTAAGATGATGGGTATCTGCTACGATACATGGACTTCGGAAATATTGATTGTGATAAGCCAGAGTGTGCAAGATGGGGAAAGAGGCATTAGTGTGCCATTAGTGTGGAGCCCTGTTGTGGGCTCTGATAGGAGGACAGGTGAGGGGGCTAGGGACAGAGTGGGACACTTTGGGAACTTAGGACTGGCTACAAACACCTGTAAGATTTGTCAGGTGGCACCAGACAAGAGCAGGTACGTGAGAGCACCTGGGCAGGGAAGGGTCTCTACCCAATTCCTCAGCCCTGAGGTAATTGCTAGGTTTTATTTGTGACTTTTTTCCTCCTCCGAATCTTGAACTTCTTGAGGAAACATCATAGTCTTATACTTTCTTTGTACATCTCATAACACCTCACATGATATAAAATATATAAAATATCAGCAAATATTTGTGCATAAAATTATAAACCTGGCAGATCACGTATAAAAATATGCAGTTTCCTAAAATCCATATCAAGAAAAAAATAATCAATATTGCACAGTGGGAACTTAACATTATATCTTTTTTGGGGGGGGTTAAATTAATTTTTTTAATTTAATTTTTAATTAAATTTTTTAAATAAATTTTTAATTTTTAATTTTTTATTGTTATGTTGATCACCATACATTACATCATTAGTTTTTGATGTAGTGTTCCATGGTTCATTGTTTGTGCATAACACCCAGTGCTCCATGCAGAACGTGCCCTCTTTAATACCCATCACCAGGCTAATCCTTTCTCCCACCCCCCTTCCCCTCTAGAACCCTCAGTTTATTTTTCAGAAATAGTCTCTCATGGTTCGTCACCCCTTCCGATTCCCCACCCCTTCATTCTTCCCCTCCTGCTATCTTCTTCTTTTTTTTTTTCTTAACATATAATGTATTATTTGTTTCAGAGGTACAGATCTGAGATTCAACAGTCTTGCACAATTCACAATGCTCACCATAGCACATACCCTACCCAGGGTCTATCACCCAGCCACCCCATCCCTCCGACCCATACCCCTACTCCAGCAACCCTCACTTTGTTTCCTGAGATTAAGAATTCCTCATATCAGTGAGGACATATGATACATGTCTTTCTCTGATTGACTTATTTCACTCAGCATAACACCCTCCAGTTCCATCCACGTCATTGCAAATGGCAAGATCCCATTCCTTTTGATGGCTGCATAATATTCCATTGTATATATATACGACATCTTCTTTATCCATTCATCTGTCGATAGACATCTTGGCTCTTTCCACAGTTAGGCTATTGTGGACATTGCTGCTATAAACATCAGGGTGCACGTACCCCTTCGGATCCCTACATTTGTATCTTTGGGGTAAATACCCAGTAGTACAAATTGCTGGATCATATGGTAGTTCTAACTTCAACTTTTTGAAGGACCTCCATACTGTTTTCCAGAGTGGCTGCAACAGTTTGCATTCCCACCAACAGTGTAGGAGGGTTCCCCTTTCTCTGCATCCCCGCCAACATCTGTCGTTTCCTGACTTGTTAATTTTAACCATTCTGACTGGTGTGAGGTGGTATCTCATTGAGGTTTTGATTTGGATTTCCCCGATGCCGAGTGATGTTGACCACTTTTTGATGTGTCTGTTGGCCATTTGGATGTCTTCTTTGGGAAAATGTCTGTTCATGTCTTCTGCCCATTTCTTGAATAGATCATTTGTTCTTTGAGTGTTGAGTTTGATAAGCTCTTTATAGATTTTGGATACTAGCCCTTTATCTGATATGTCATTTGCAAATATCTTCTCCCATTCTGTCAGTTGTCTTTTGGTTTTGTTGACTGTTTCCTTTGCTGTGCAAAAGCTTTTTATCTTGATAAAGTCCCAATAGTTCATTTTTGCCCTTGCTTCCCTTGCCTTTGGCGATGTTTCTAGGAAGAAGTTGCTTCGGCTGAGGTCAAAGAGGTGGCTGCCTGTGTTCTCCTTTAGGATTTTGATGGACTCCTGTCTCACATTGAGGTCTTTCAACCATTTGGAGTCTATTTTGGTGTGTGCTGTAAGGAAATAGTACACTTTCATTCTTCAGCATGTGGCTGTCCAATTTTCCCAACCCCATTTGTTGAAGAGACTTTTTTCCATTGGATATTCTTTCCTGCTTTGTCAAAGTTTAGTTGATGATAGAGTTGAGGGTCCATTTCTGGGCTCTCTAGTCTGTTCCATTGATCTATGTGTCTGTTCTTATGCCAGTACCATACTGTCTTGAGGATGACAGCTTTGTAATAGAGCTGGAAGTCCGGAATTGTGATGCCGCCAGCTTTGCTTTTCTTTTTCAACATTCCTCTGGCTATGCGGGGTCTTTTCTGGTTCCATACAAATTTTAGGATGATTTGTTCCATTTCTTTGAAAAAAGTGGATGGTATTTTGATAAGGATTGCACGTACCCCTTGAATGTGTAGATTGAATGTGTAGATTGCTCTAGGTAGCATTGACATCTTCAAAATATTTGTTCTTCCAATCCACGAGCATGGAACGTTTTTCCATTTCTTTGTGTCTTGCTCAATTTCTTTCATGAGTATTTTATAGTTTTCTGAGTACAGATCCATTGCCTCTTCGGTAACATTTGTTCCCAGGAATCTTATGGTTTTGGGTGCAACTGTAAATGGGATTGACTCCTTAATTTCTCTTTCTTCTGTCTTGTTGGTGGTTTATAGGAATGCCACTGATTTCTGTGCATTGATTTTATATGCTGCCACTTTACTGAATTCCTGTATGAGTTCTAGCAGTTTTGGGGTGGAGTCTTTTGGGTTTTCCACATAAAGTATCATATCAACTGCAAAGAGTGAGAGTTTGACTTCTTCTTTGCTGATTTGGATGCCTTTTCTTTTTTTTGTTGTCTGATTGCGGTGGCTAGGACTTCTAATCTATGTTGAATAGCAGTGGTGATAGTGGACATCCCTGCCACGTTCCTGAACTTAGGGGGAAAGCTCTCAGTTTTTCCCCTTTGAGAATGATATTCGCTGTAGGTTTTTCATAGATGGCTTTTATGATATTGAGGTGTATACACTTGATCCCTATACTCTGAAGAGTTTTGATCAAGAAAGGATGCTGTACTTTGTCAAATGCTTTTTCTGCATCTATTGAGAGGATCATATGATTCTTTTCTTTCTTCTGTTAATGTATTGTATCACGTAGATTGATTGGCAGATGTTGAACCAACCTTGCAGCCCAGGGATAAATCCCACTTGGTCATGGTGAATAATCATTTTAATGTACTGTTGGATCCTATTGGCTAGTATTTTGGTGAGAATTTTTGCATCCATGTTCATCAAGGATATTGGTCTGTAATTCTCCTTTTTGATGGGGTTTTTGTCTGGTTTAGGGATTCAAGGTAATGGTGGCCTCATAAAACGAGTTTGGAAGTTTTCTTTCCATTTCTATTTTTTGGAACAGTTTCAGAGGAATCGGTATTAATTCTTCTGAAATGTTTGGTAGAATTCCCCTGGGAAGCCATCTGGCCCTGGGCTTTTGTTTTGTGGGAGATTTTTGATGACTGCTTCAATTTCCTTAGTGGTTATAGGTCTGTTCAGGTTTTCTATTTCTTCCTGGTTCAGTTTTGGTAGTTGGTACATCTCTAGGAATGCATCCATTTCTTCCAGGTTATCTAATTTGCTGGCATGGAGATGCTCATAATATGTTCTTATAATTGTTTGTATTTCTTTGGTGTTGGTTGTGATCTCTCCTCTTTCATTCATGATTTTGTGGATTTGGGTCATTTCTCTTTTCTTTTTGATAAGTCTGGCCAGCGGTTTACCAATCTTGTTAATTCTTTCAAAGAACCAGCTCCTAGTTTCGTTGATCTGTTCTACTGTTCTTTTGGTTTCTATTTCATTGATTTCTGCTCTGATCTTTATTATTTCTCTTCTCCTGCTGGGTTTAGGCTTTATTTGCTGTTCTTTCTCCAGCTCCTTTAGGTGTAGGGTTAGGTTGTGTATTTGAGACCTTTCTTGTTTCTTGAGATAGGCTTGTATTGCTATATACTTTCCTCTAAACCTGCTTTTGCTGCATTCCAAAGATTTTGAACAGTTGTGTTTTCATTTTCACTGCTTCCATGAATGTTTTTAATTCTTCTTTAATTTCCTGGTTGACCCATTCTTTCTTTAGTAGGATGTTCTTTAGCCTCCATGTATTTGAGTTCTTTCTGACTTTTCTCTTGTGATTGAGTTCTAGTTTCAAAGCACTGTGGTCTGAAAATAGGCAGGGAATGATCCCAGTCTTTTGGTACCAGTTGAAACCTGATTTATGACCTAGCATGTGATTGAATCTAGAGAATGTTCCATGGGCACTAGAGAAGAATGTGTATTCCGTTGCTTTGGGATGGAATGTTCTGAATATGTCTGTGAAGTCTGTTTGGTCTAGTGTGTCATTTAAAGTCTTTATTTTCTTGTTGATCTATTCTGTAGATGATCTGTCCATTTCAGTGAGGGGGGTGTTAAAGTCCCCCACTATTATTGTATTGTTATTGATGTGTTCCTTTGCTTTTGTTATTAATTGCCTTATATAATTGGCTGCTCCCATGTTAGGGGCATAGATATTTACAATTATTAGAACTTCTTGTTGGATAGACCCTTTAAGTATGATATAGTTCCTTCCTCATCTCTTATTACAGTCTTTGGTTTAAAATCTAATTTGTCTGTTATAAGGATTGCCACACCAACTTTCTTTTGGTGTCCATTAGCATGGTAAATGGTTTTCCACCCCCTCACTTTCAATCTGGGGGTGTCTTTGGTTCTAAGATGAGTCTCTTGCAGACAGCATATTGATGGGTCTTGTTTTTTAATCCAATCTGATAGCCTGTGTCTTTCCTTTCGGGGCATTTAGCCCATTTACATTCAGGGTAACTACTGAAAGATAGGAATTTAGTGCCATTGTATTGCCTGTAAGGTGACTGTTACTGTATATTGTCTGTGTTCCCTTCTGGTCTATGTTGCTTTTAGGCTCTCTCTTTGCTTATAGGACCCCTTTCAATATTTCTTGTAGGTCTGGTTTCGTGTTTGCAAATTCCTTTAGTTTTTGTTTGTCCTGGAAGCTTTTGATCTCTCCTTCAATTTTCAATGACAGCCTAGCTGGATATAGTATTCTTGGCTGCATATTTTTCTCATTTCGTGCTCTGAATATATCCTGCCAGTCCTTTCTGGCCTGCCATGTCTCTGTGGCTAGTTCTGTTTCCAATCTAATGTTTCTACCATTTTAGGTTACATAACTCTTCTCCCAAGCTGCTTTCAGGATTTTCTCTTTGTCTCTGAGACTTTAAGTTTTACTCTTAGATGTCAGGGTGTTGACCTACTTTTGTTGATTTTGAGGGGGGTTCTCTGTGCCTCCTGGATTTTGATGCATGTTTCCTTCCCCAAATTAGGGAAGTTCTCTGCTATAATTTGCTCCATTATACCTTCTGCCCCTCTCTCTCTTTCTTCTTCTTCTGGGATCCCAATTATTCTAATGTTTCATCTTATGGTATTGCTTAGCTCTCAAATTCTGCCCTCGTGATCCAGTAGTTGTTTATCTCTCTTTTTCTCAGCTTCTTTATTTTCCATCATTTGGTCTTCTATATCGCTGATTCTCTCTTCTGCCTTATTTATTCTAGCAGTTTTCACTCCCACTTTTGATTGCACCTCATTAATAGCCTTTTTGATTTCGACTTGGTTAAATTTTAGTTGTTTTATTGCTCCAGAAAGCATTTCTCTAATAACTTCCATGCTTTTTTCAAGCCCAGCTAGTATCTTTAAAGTGATGATTCTGACCTCTAGATCCAACATCGTACTAATGTCCATATTGAGTAGGTCCCTGGCATTCGGTACTACCTCTTAATTTTTTTTTGTTGAGGTGGTTTTTTCTGTCTTGTCATTTCGTCCAGAGGAGAATAGATTAATGAGAGAACAAAATGCTAACAGGGTAAAAACGTCCCCAGAAAATATACTCTAAACAAATCAGAAAAGACCTGAAGCCAGGGGAGAAACAAAGGGAAAGAAAGAAAAAAGAAAAAGCAAAAAAAAAAAGAAAAAGAAAAAGATAAAAACAGAAAAAAAAAAAAAACCAGAACAAACCAAAAATCATAGAATATGATCAAATATGATCAGGCTGGTACATAGATCAGTGCCACACACTAGATTTTGGGTGTATTTTGGTCTGTTAGAAGATAGTGCATCCCAAAATTTTAAAGAAAGAAAAATTTATATATGTACAAAAATAAGAGTTGATATGATAAAGGGATGGAATATGACTGTAAAGATGAAAAGTATAAAAAAATTTTATAAAAGGAATTGATAAGAAGTTGTTTGAAAAAAGAAAAGAGGATTTAAAAAAAAAAAGAAAAAAAAAGGGAGAGAATGTGATCAGGCATGAGAGTAGAACAAAACTATACACTAGAGATTTAGGGTATATTTTGATCTGTTAGAAGAACCTATCTCAAAATTTTAAAGCAAGAACAACTTATATATATATGCCAAAAATAAGGGTAACTACTCTGAAGGGATAGAATATGACTCTAAAAATGAAAAATAAAAATGTTTTTTTAAAAAGGGATTGATAAGTTAGTTGAAAAAGGGAAAAAGAAAAATTCAAAAAAAAATAGAGTGTTAAAGAAAATTAACTTTGAAAGACTAAAGAATCGTGGTAAAAAAGCCATGGATTCTATGTGCATTATTCTCGTAGCGCTGGAGTCTGCCGTTCTCATTGATTGGTAAACTTGGTCTTGGCTGGCTGTTCTTACTTATCTTCTGGGGGAGGGGCCTGTTGCCATGGTTCCCAAATGTCTTTGCCGGAGGCGGAAATACCCCGCCCTTGTCCGCTCTGGGCGAAGTAATCTGTTTGGGTTTGCTCTCGGGAGCTTTTGTTCCTGCAAGCTTTCCGTACAGCTTTGGAGGCTGAGACTGAAAATGGCAGCCTCCAAATCTCCACCCGGAGGAGCCGGAGGAGTTGAGAACTCCGGGTCCCGCTCCTCAGTGCACCCCCAGAGAAAAGCAGTCAGTCACTCCTGTCTCCCTGGTCTCCAGCCACACTCCGTGCTCACCTGGCCTGTGACCAAGCATTTCTATCTCTGATGCACGACCCCGGGTGGAGTCTCCAAACCAAGCAGATCCCTGCCATGCACTCTCGTGCTGCTCCTCCTGGGGAAGGAAGGTAAGTCTCCCTGGATCTGCCACTTGTTGGGTCCCTGCTGGAGGAGCAGTGGCCTGACTGTCCCGCAGATCACGGTTTATGGCAACCCCGAGCTGAGAACCCGCTCCTCTGCTCTGTCTCTGCAGCGGGTTTCCCTGCTCTGATACCTGGGAGCTCTGCTGCACTCAGGCACCCCCGGTCTTTCTGTGACCCCAAGGGTCCTGAGATCACACTGTCCCACGAGGGTTCCACCCCCGCTTAGCCACTGGAGCGATGTCCCACAGCGGAGCAGACTTCTAAAAGTTCCGATTTTGTGCCCCATGGCTCTATCACTTGCCAGAAGTGGCCTATGGAGGCCCCCTCCCCCACCCTCTGTCCTCCCGAATATCGCCTCAGATTCACTTCTTTGCACGTCCTACCTTCCAGAAAGTGGTCACTTTTCTGTTCAGAGAGTTGTTGCTCTTCTTTTCTTCAATCTCCTGTTGAGTTTGTATGTGTTCAGAATGTTTTGATCCCTATCCAGCTGAATTCCTGAGAGGAGACGAAATCCAGGTCTCCTACTCCTCTGCCATCTTGCTCTGCCCCCCATTATATCTTATTTAGTACTTAGAATAACAAGAAAACACACTATGCCTCTAAGAACTTTGTCATAGATGTGAATTTGTTCCTAGTTATAATTTTTAGTTTTAACTTCATAATTTATGGATTCCAATTAAGTTAGAGAAACACTATGTTAGTTTCCATACATAGTCTTTACTTTTTTCCCATTTTAGCTTTTTATGTGTATAACATATTTCTTTCATATCCCTATAGCTTTCTTCTCCCTATTACTGAATAACATATTTCACAATTATGGACAATTATTCTAAATGGTTGGTACCCATAGCAAGGATAAAAAAAGAGAAAAAGGAAATAAAAACTTCTTGGAAATTAAATAAATATTAAAAAAAGAGAAGTGTTTGCTCTCAAGCTATAGGGTTTTCTTTTCTTTTTTTTTTTTTTTTAAAGATTTTTAAAATTTATTTATTTGAGACAGAGAGAATGAGAGAGAGAGAGCACATGAGAGGGGGGAGGGTCAGAGGCAGAAGCAGGCCCCCCGCCGAGCAGGGAGCCCGATGCAGGACTCGATCCAGGGACTCCAGGATCACGACCTGAGCCGAAGGCAGTCGCTTAACCAACTGAGCCACCCAGGCGCCCGCTATAGGGTTTTCTGTTTTCTGTTCTCAGACCATCTCCTTCTAGAGCCCTCAGAACATTAAAAAATCCTCAGCTCAAGACAAGAGGAAGCTAACATGCCAGTTTGTAAAGGAATTCCTTGGGTCCTGCTTTTTCAGATGTTCCTACATGACAAAGACCTGATTCCTTCCTCTTCCCCAGTGTGGATTCTGCTTCATCACAGTGTCCTATTCATAAACACACTTCCCACAGCATGGCCTTTGATCATGTTATTATTATTTACATGATTTCCCCTCTCATCTCAACCTATGCAGATCTATCTGAAACTCAGATTTCAACCCCATCTCCTTCTTATGACTCCCCCATCTATGGCCAGGCATGGATGGGCTTTCTCTGTTTGCAGCATAGAAGCTTTGTTCTACCAAACAGCACCCCCTGCATTCCGCTCCAGTTATTCATGAACCAGGAACTTGTCTCTCATTTTATCTGACAGTAATGGTCAGGTTTGTCTTCCCAGAGGCCATGACACATTTGATACCCTGTTCCTGTATGTCTGGTGAGCATGGAGCACACTGCTGTCTTTTGAAGGGGAGTGGGCCATCAGCGTGGGCTGTACTGAGCCCTGTGTTTATGCACAGGAGCTGGGAACTTTCTCCCCCTTTATGCTCCACAAACCCAAACTAGGATGAGTCTGCTGAGCAAACCGTCTCAACTGTTGAGCCCACTTGGCAACCAGCCCTCTCTACAAGGTTAGTCATTGGGTTAAGGAAACTCTAAATGTGGTCATCTGTAGTCGGAGGAAAATAAACCCTTGATCAGCATGCATACATGCCTTGTGAGCCTGCCATTAAAAGAGAGAATTTCTTTATTCAACTTTTTATGATATAAAATTAATTAATATTTATTATGGTAAATGAAACAAAGTAGTATACAGAGGAAAAGAATTGTCTTCCCTCAGGCAGCCCATACCCTGCCAGCACAATCCATTCCCAGTACCTTCCTAGGTCAAGCACTCAAGTCTACATACACATGGCCCAGGCACTGTCTGCCTATTTCTTTTTATTGTGGTAAAATATCCATAACATAAAACTTACTACTTTAATCATTTTTAAGTATATATTTCAGTAGAATTAGAGACATTTATATAGTTGGGAAACCATCACCACTGTCTGTTCCAGAACTTTTTCATCTTCCCACACTGAAACTCTGTTCTGATTAAACAATAACCCCTACTCTTCCCCCCTACGGCGCCTGGGAACCACCATTCTACTTTCTGTCCCTATGAGTTTGACTTCTCTAGATCCTTCCTATAGGTGACATCATACAGTAATTGCCCTTTAGTGACTGGCTGATTTCATTAGCACAGTGTCCTTAAGGTTCATCCATTTGTAGCACATGTCAGAATTTCCTTCTTTTTTAAGGCTGAATAATATTCTATCATATGCATACACCAAATTTTGTGTGCCATTTAGCCACTGATGGACATTTGGGTTGTTACCATCTTTTGGCTACTGTGAATTTTTTAGCTACTATGAACATGGGTGTATGAATATCTGTTCAAATCCCTGCTTTCACTTCTTTTGAGTGTATACCCAGAAGTAGAATTGCTGGACCATATGGTGATTCTATGTTTAATTTTTTGAGGAACCACCATCCTGTTTTCCATAGCAGCTGCCCCACTTTACATTCCCACCAACAGTGCATAAGGGTTCCACTTTCTCCACATCCTTGGCAAGACATTATTTTCTGATTTTTTTTTTAAGCTATAGCGATCCTCATGGGAATGGAGTATTATTTCATTGTGTTTATAATTTTCATTTCCCTAATGATTAACAATGTTGAATGTCTTTTCATATGCTTATTGGTCATTGTTATATCTTTGGGAAAATGTCTAGTCAAGTCTTTGGACCATTTTTCATTGGGTTGTTTGGTGTTGTTGTTGTTTTGGGATTATAGGAACTATTTATATATTCTGGATATTAATCCCTTATTAGATATGTGATTTGAAAGTATTGTTTCCCATTCTGTGGATTACCTTTCTACTCTGTTGATTGTGTCTTTTGATTCATATAAGTTTTTGATTTTGAGGAAGTCCAATTTATCTATATTTTCTTTTTTTGCCTGTGGTCCTAATGCATGTCCAAGGTATCCCTACCAGATCTAAGGTCATGAAGCTTTCCCCTCTGTGTTTTCTCCTAAGAGTTTTATAGTTTTGTCTCCTATATGTAGGTCTTTGAGTTAGTTTTTGTATATTGTATAATGCAAGGGCCCAATTTCATTATTTTCCCATGGATATCTAATTTTTTCAGCACCATTTGTTGAAAAAACTGTTTGTTCCCCATTGTTTCATGTTTCTATCCTGTTGAAAATTATTTGACCATATATGTGATGATTTATTTCTCTATTGTGTTCCATTGGTTTATGTATCTGTCTTTATGTCAGTCCATACTATTTCAATTACTGCAATTTTGCAGTTTTGAAATCAATAAGTGTGAGACTTCCAACTTTATTCTTTCCCAAGATTGTTTTGGCTACTTGGGGTGTCCCTTTGTTTTTAACCAAATAGATCATAGTTTATCATGTAACTGCTCTGTCTCACCTGACAGTGTGTCATGTACATCCCATTAGTGAGTGGCTGTAGAGGTCACTATTTCTACATACACACAATTCTATTGAAATGAGCCATGTCATACATACTAGGTTTTTAAAATACATTTTGTGTTTGTTTTTTCTCTTTTTAATATGTGTCTCCTTTTTTTCTCCTCTTTTCTTATTTTTAATATCATATATTTATCATATATTTTAATAACATATAATACTATATAGGAAGATGATACAATAACATATAATACTGTATAGGAAGATGATAGGAAGATAGAAGATTTTTCTATGTAGAAAAAGAAGAAGATTAATTTGGTAAAGAAAACATAATAGCAGCAGAGGCTTTACTGATCGCAAGCAATGTTGTAAAACTCAAGCAAGAAATAGTTATGATACGGAGCACAGAACATGGACTCATGATTTTTAATGACTAATTGAAGAAAATATATTTCCGCTCCCTCAGAAATTTATAGATTTAAATAATACCACAGTTTCCTTGATCCCACATTTTCTAGTTTTTTTTTTATTTTTATTTTATTATGTTAGATTAATAACCATACATTACATCATTAGTTTCTGATGTAGTGTTCCATGATTCATTGTTTGCATATAACACCCAGTGCTCCATTCAGTACATGCCCTTTTTAATACCTATTACCAGGTTAACCCATCCCTCCCACCCCCTCCCCTCTAGAACCCTCACTTTGTTTCTCAGAGTCCATAGTCTCTCATGGTTCATCTCCCCCTCTGATTTCCCCCCCTTCATTTTTCCCTTCCTGCTATCTTCTTCTTTTTTTCTTTTTTTTAAACATATAGTGTATTATTTGTTTCAGAGGTACAGGTCTGCAATTCAACAGTCTCACACAGTTCACCTCTTTTTCTCCTCTTTTAATCATAACTTCCCAGTCTCACATGGCTCTTGTAAATTTTCCCAGGCTCATGTGATTATCACACACACACACAAGTTACACAAACAATGTGGCTGTGTGTTCCCACATAAATACTTGTCCATGCAGAAGGCCTTGGTCCTCAATTGTCACCTGATACATGCTCCTTGGAGTTTTGTGTGCTTCTGTCAATAATACTTCATTGAGACTCCTCGATGTGGATGAAACTGCTCTATGTTTTTTGTTTCACAATGACTGTAATTTTGCAGTGTGATAAACCATTATTTATTCTTTTATTCCCCCAATATTGAAAATATTGCTACATTTCAAAGATTTACCATTAAACACCAAGCCACAATAACACATCCTTAAACATAAAATATCTCCATCACCTGGTAGTATCATTTCTATGATATGGATTCCCAGGAGTGCAATTTCTGGGCCATTGATTTTTTATAAGTTAAAAGGCAACAAAAAACAACTTAACCATCAGCTATAGCTGAGGTTTCCCTTCCCCCATATCCTCCCAGCAATAGATTTCATCATAAATTGAACAGCAAATAAGTTAATAGAAATTTTGTTCTAAAGCTCTAGAAAAGAAATAAGAAATCCCATGGAATTTTTTTACCAGCATGATTTTCCCTCACTGAAAGACAGGGATGATACTTTAATACTTCTTCTGTAAACTCGTAAGACCCTGTAGAAGATGATGCATCTTTCTGTACTTTTCCAGGACCAAATGGACAAAGTTTGTAGACATGCAATTTGGTTTTATTGTCCAGTGGCATCCCTGGGGAAATTACTTATCATAGTGCAGTGATGGCCCCAAACAGAGGTTGATTTTGGAGCTTTAAAAATAACAGGAGCTGGGTGCCTGGGTGGCTCAGTCAGTTAAGCATCTGCCTTCAGCTCAGGTCATGATCCTGGGGTCCTGGGATTGAGCCCCACGTCAGGCTCCCTGCTCAGCAGTGAGTCTGCTTCTCCCTCTGCCACTTGTGCTGTCTTGCTTACTCACCTGCTTGCTCTCTCAAATGAATAAATAAAATCTTAAAAAAACAACAACAACAACAACAAAAAAACAGGAGCTCCTGAATGTGATCCAATCAAAGGGAATCCTTTGGAGGCAGGAGGGACTGGACTGTGGACACACATCAGCTATATTATCGCCAGCAAGTATTATCTCTCAAGTACAAGACCAATTATTTTATTCAATGGCGCATTCAGTTAGTAAATAATTATTCAACTCTCATGGGATGGGAAACATTTGGAGATTTAACAACATAAAGAAGGGATGCTTAATCAACCACAGCATGCCTCCCCAGTGATCTCCCTTTCCCACTGCCCCCTCATCATACTCAGACACTATCTCCTGAGGTAGTCACCCCTCTGCCCAAAAGTCCCCAAAACATCATTACAGTCTGACTCTGTCCATGCCTTCCAGTGAGAGAACACCAGGACCACACCTGGAATCACAGGTTTATTACCTGATGCAGCTCAGAACACAAGGGCAGGGAGGACCTTGCACATTCCAGTAAGAGAGTGCTGGGAGAAGTTTGTGGTGGGGTCCAGAATGGTGATCTGGAGAGGGGCCATGAAGCCAGAGTTTGTCTAGACTGGACGTTGTCAGATAGTGGCACAACTGTGACTGGGCCTTTGAGGCAAACCTTATCCTTTATAACCTTGGTAGATTTGGAGACATCAAGACGTTATCCACTGTGCATGGCTCTACTGGGCTAGGTCAGCAAAGATGGAGTTCATATTTTAATAGTTACCCAGAAAGCTTTCTTTGCATATTTCCATCATACTCAGGGCAGCTGACTAAAACTTACTAAGTCCACGCTCTTCTTCTCTTATGGTGTAGTTTATTAAAAACAAAAAGATTAAGTTACACAAAATTCCAGGTAGCAATATACTCCTGCTCCACAATGACTGCACTTGTTAATCATCCTGGGGGGGAAATTACCAAGAACAGTAAGTGATTATGGGCTGATTTTGACCTCTTCCCTGACTATTGTGGACAAGGCACCAAGATGCCTTGGCAGATGAGGACTTGGATGCTCCAGAATTCTTTCCAAGCTGATCAGATACAAAAAAATTATGATGATCTGAAACAGATGGGTTTTATTTCTTACTGCATATGCATATATCTTAAAAAACTGATATCCCTATTAAGCAATGTGGCTGCATGTTTTCTTACTATAGAAAATAGACAAGTGAGTATCCTTTCTTAAGTTCTTGAAAAAGGTTTTATTTGTCATGAAGAGTGATATTAACCAGCTATTCATTTTTCTATCTAATGTTGTCAGAGAGAAAGACCTTCAATCAATTGTACTAAAACTAAAATCAATGATTTTTCAGTATGACCCTCAAAATTTACTTTATAATCAATAATAACACAAAAAGACAATTCCTTTAGTTACTTTGGAATACATTTTACAACTAACTCATTTTGGCATTTCACCAGAAAGCCACATGGTTCAAAAGAAGACCTCTTGTAGTATTTTAAAATATTGATAATTTTTGTTGGTCAGTATAAAGCACTGGAATATCTGCAATATTTCTTTATCACAACTACTTCAGGAATGATCTATGTTTATGAATTAAATTCTCATTTATTCATATGATGAACATGCCAGTGAAGAAAAAAAAATATCACCTTCTGTAAAGGAGTTTGAATTTGCCCATGCAGAGATGAGAAAACTGTGAGTCAGAAGAGTTTTACTCAGGCTCTTCATTTTCCACAAAAAGAGCACAGAACCAGTAGTGACATGTTTCACCTTGAAATTCACAGTGCTCTTCCTGCAGTCCAGATCCTTGCCTTCTGCCCCAGCAGATGAAGAGATCAGGACCCCACAGGTGCTGTCCTGCTCCCTTTCACCATGCAAGGGTGTTGGTGAAATGAAGTGGAAGGGAATATTTTTTGGGGAAAAAAAAGATCCTTAGATCAGCCTTACATTACAGATTGTCCTGGGCATCTTATAAGCTTCAGGTGCCTACATGGGGGAAGGCAGAAGGTTTCTGAGAATGTGTTCAGATGCCCTGCAGCTCAGACTTTGGCAAGAGGCTAATAGGAATGGCCAGCATGTGAGTGATGGTGGTTCTTCCCAGTGACTCCTTTCTCCATGGCCGTTGCTCCAACATGGAGGTGAAGTGTGGATGCTCTCTATGGCAGCACAGGCAAGGGAGAAACATTGTCCCACTGGATTCAGGCTAAAGTTGCTACTTCAGGAATGATCTATGTTTATGTCTATGATCTATAGAAAATAGACAAGTGAGTATCCTTTCTTAAATTCAGAATGAGCAACTCATTCTGAAGGTGAGAAAATTCTCTGTCTGTCAGCCCACAATCATTGGGATTCATTGTTCTGTATAGAGTTACAAATTCCATGACAGAGTGGGACTCAGTGCAGATTCTGTAAGTCTTCAATTGCTTGCTCAGTCTCAAACCTCTGGAACCCTCATCCAAGGCTTACAGGTAGAGACCACCTGAGCTCTAGGCTTTATTACCTATCATATAATCTTAGTGGCATGCTAAGGAAAGGGAAGAAACCCAAAATGTGGTGAATTCCTTTCTTTTCCACCTACAGCATCTGTCATTTTAACACCTAATTGGTAGCTCCCCTGTTCCAAGTGATTCATGCCCAGCCACTGAATGAATCATGGCCCTGATCAGGGCAAACTTCCCCAGAGAACCCTTCTTTCTCCTGTCAAAGGCAGGATCAGATGAGGAGTTTTGATCTAAAGGTACTCCACTGTCCATGGCTGAGGCCCTGGGGGCCCAGACCCAAGCAAGGAGCTTGCAGGCCAGAGTGAGGGGAGCAGTGGCAGGAAGTAGGCTCTTTTGTTAGCCCTTCCTTGTCTAGACATGCTCTCAGGTGAACTGATCACTCTTGGCATTTGCTAGAACCAGAGTTTCTAGAACATCCATTTTTTATCAAAACCAGCCCCTGAAAAGAAGCTCAAAATAGAAAGGTGAAACCACTGCCGGGAACACATTTGTTCAACTCCCATCACACATCCTGTTGCCTTCAGTGCCACCTGGCCAGTGTCCCAGAACACCTCCTTCATCACCATGGCAACAGGCCCAAGGGTGTACAGGCCAGCTGATGTCTTCCAGAAACAAAAGTGAGTTACCTGCCTGCCCCTTTGCCTTCATCTTGTCCAGAAGTGAAGATGTGAGGCACAGGGGAGCAGCAGCCTCACCTGACACACTCACTGGGCATCACAAAAATGCAGAGACCCTGCACTTCAGAAGTTGTGTCAATAATCAACAACCTTCTATTTATTTCGGAATTTTAAAGAAGGAAGAAACATCAAAGTTTTCCCAAAGTTTGGTTGAGTTCAGAGAGCTTTGAAGAAATATGAATTAATAGAGTTGAGCAGACTTAAAATTTTCAATCTATTTTTGCAATTGAGGGAATAAGGCCCAGAAACATGGCATGATTTGCTCAAGGTCACATCCTCATGAGGGATGAAGTGGTAGTTCCATGCCTGAATTTTTGATGTTGTACCAATAGTTCTGCTTTATCACTAGATGTTTCCTCTGGTTGTAATTTTTCCTTTTGTCAAAATATTTTTTAAGTGACTTTGTGGCTTCCTGTTTGAGTATCAGGCTGCACAGATCTGTATCATACCTTCTCTCTACTCAGGATTTACTAGAATGTGATTACAGTGCAGTCAAAGAATGAGATTCAACATATCAGATACAAAATTATGCCAAAATGTACATAGATTTATACTATTTAACCAGTTAGGATTAACTGCCCTGGGTTTTACAAGGAGCACCAAAGTGCTTGCTTGAGCAACCTAAGAACTGTGTCAAGGCTGATGGCAAGATAGCAAGAGGGACACAGGTCCTAGAAAGAGGGGAAGGAAGACATACACAGTGGCTTCTGCTTATGTGGAAAATTGTCTAATCTGTCTTCCTTTATTAGAAACACACTATCATTTCTGTAATCTAATATTATGTGTTTTAAGGGACAGAATCTAAATGTGTAATGGTCCACGCAAGGACAAAACCAAAGAGTGTGGGTGCTTATAAGGAGAATGAATGAATGAACTCACAAATCCTGTCCCAGCCAACATAGAGAGAGAGTGGGAAGGAGAGAAGGCAGAGACAGACAGACACAGAGTAAAGAAAGGGAGAGATTGAGAGAAAGGTTTTCTTCCTTTAAGAGCTTTAAGCACCACCTGGACCTGAGCCCTCTTGTCCACTCTGGTTTCTGTCAAATTAATTCAGATGGCCCCTCCACACCCCAGACCATTCCTCTCCTCTGAATAGTGTCTCAGCCTTTCCTGTCAGAGCTTTGAAGCTGACCCCTCAGGATGCCAATAGAGACACAGGAAAGCTGGAGTGCTTTTGTTCCTCATGTTATCAGCCACAACACTACAGTGTGATCCTGTCCCATCAGGTGTCTCAGGCTGGGTTCCCACAGGCAGCTGTGGTGACAGATGAGAGTGCAAGCAGTGACTCCAGGAGGCACTATTGGGGAGTCAGCGATGAGAATCCTTACTGAGTGGGGGATGGCAATCCTTCTGGGGACAGCTGGGAGATAGTGCAGTCTCCACATTATTCCAACTGAAGATCAGGAGAAGTGGTGTCTCTGTCCATTAAGCCCTGTCAGCCATTGGTTGAGGACTGCTCCCAGGTGCCCTGGCTCCTTTAAATCCTGGCCCACCCCTACCAGGGCAGGTGGGCTGCACCTCCCCTCAGACAAATAGTGGAAGGTGAGGTTAGTGGAAACCTTCTGGTCTGTGTGGATGGGAACAGCAAGTGATAGAGGATATGGATAGGGCACCAAGAGAGTCCGCAACAGGGAATAGCATCTGATTGATGTACACAATAAATATTTTCCCTAGCGCATAGAAACCTTTCCCTGGTGCTTTAGAAATAAGCTTAACTCCACAGAGCATCTATTAACCATGCTTTAACAGACCCTATGAAACACTATTCTGTTGTTGGTTACGTTGTTATCTGGCAAATATCTATTGTTCAGTAAGACTCCACCCACTACTAACCAGGCACAGAGTAAGGGAATGGGAAGGAAAACACCCAAAAAACTGAAGCTGGCAGAGACATTGGGTTGAAGCAGCTCTGGCTCAGGGATCTCTGTCTGTTTCTGATCAGCTGTGTGACTTTGGGCAAGTCAAAGCCTTCATCTTCTTATCTAAAAGTCATATTTCCATTAGAGGGTTAGTTTGAAGATTACATAAATCCATGCATGTAATTTGCTCAGCCCAGCACCTGGCATGGGTTTAGTCTCATTAAATATGAGCCCTTGCACTCACAGAGGTATCTGCTCCCTCACAGATCTGTGAGAACAGAGAGCAAGAGACCAGATTGTGTGAAGAAGCAACTGTCAACAAGTGAAATGTTTCTCCATCCCAAAGGTAGGTCAGATATGCCCCTGACAAATATTACCAGCAACTGCAATACCTGTGGCACTGACCAGAGCTGAGGGAAGCATTGAGGGATGCTTCATGGTCCAGGGTGGGGAGGGTAAGATTCAGGAGAGGTTTACAGGAAGGATTTGTAAAAGGTGAGAGGGGCTTCCATTGAGATCCCACAATTGTGCCTTTGCTCAAAAATTCTCTTCTCACCTGAAAACCCTAGAATATACAGAGTGTGTGAGTGTGAATGTGTGTGTCTATCTGTCCATGACAGCATCCCTTAGTGGAACTCAAGGTGCCTAGGTGAACAACAGTCGAGAAAATAATTGATGTCTTTAGTAAGTGCTTGGATGTGGGAGGAGATCCCTTTCAAGGTAAAGGGTTAACCAATCTCTAACTTTCCAATCTTGGTGACTGCTCCATATGGCAATGTGGAGGTCAGAGGCTGAGCTGGAGGGGAGATACAAGGTGACAGGAGAACCTACTTTTAACTTGGATTTAAACATGAAGAATTCAGTTATTCCAGAGGCTACCTAAGATTAGAAGACTAGAGGCATTAGTGACTATAACACTAGCACCCAAAGTAAGTCCTGAATTCCCACATGACAATAGCAAGACTCGTCTTAGCTGTTTTGAGAGTGGTGTCTTCATAAAATGCACATCTGGGGGGGTGGAGCAAGATGGCGGAGGAGTAGGAGACCTGGATTTCGTCTGGTCCCAGAAATTCAGCTGGATAGGGACCAAACCATTCTGAACACCTACGAACTCAACAGGACATCAAAGAAAAGAATAGCAACAACTCTCTGAACAGAAAAACGACCACTTTCTGGAAGTAGGACGTGTGGAGAAGTGAATCCAGGGCGATATTTGGGAGGATAGACGGCGGGGGAGGGGGCCTCCATCGGCCACTTCTGGCAAGTGATAGAGCAGTGAAGCATGAAATCGGAACTTTTAGAAGTCGGCTCCACTGAGGGATGTTGCTCCAGTGGCTAAGGGGGGGGGGCGGTGGAACCCTCATGGGATAGTGTGGTCGCAGGACCCTTGGGGTCACAGAAAGACTGGGCGTGCCTGAGTGTGGCAGAGCTCCCAGGTATTGGAGCAGGGAAGCTGGCTGCAGAGACAGAGCCGAGGAGTGGGCTCTCAGCTCAGGGTTGTCATAAACCGTGATCTGCAGTATAGTCGGGCCACTGCTCCTCCAGCAGGGACACAACAAGTGGCAGATCTGGGGAGACTCCCCTTCCTCCCCCACGAGGAGCAGCACGGGAGCGCACGGCAGGGATCTGCTGGGTTTGGAGATTCCACACCGAGTTGGGTGCCAGAGATAGAAAAGCTTGGTCACAGGCCGGGTGAGCACAGAGTGCAGCCGGAGACCGGGGAGACAGGAGTGACTGCTTTTCTCTGGGGGCTCACTGAGGAGTGGGGTCCTGAGTTCTCGCCTCCTCCGGGGCGGAGATTGGGGGGCTGCCATTTTCACTCTCATCCTCCAAAGCTGTACAGAAAGCTTGCAGGGAACAAAAGCTCCTGAGAGCAAACCCAAGCAGATTACTTAGCCCAGACCGGCAAGGGTGGAACAATTCCGCCTCCGGCAAAGACATTTGGGAACCACAGCAACAGACCCTCCCCCAGAAGGTCAGCAAGAACAGCCAGACAAGACCAAGTTTACCAATCAATGAGAATGGCAGAACTCCAAAGCTAGGGGAATACTGCACATAGAATCCATGGCTTTTTTACCACGATTCTTTAGTCTTTCAAAGTTAATTTTAACTGTCTTTTTTCTTTCTTTTTTTTTTTTTTGAATTTTTCTTTTTCCCTTTTTCAACCAACATCTTATCAATCCCTTTTTAAAAAAACATTTTTATTTTTCATTTTTAGAGTCATATTCTGTCCCTTCATAATAGTTACCCTTATCTTTGGCATACATATATATAAGTGGTTCTCTCTTTAAAATTTTGAGATACAGTTTCTTCTAAAAGATCAAAATATACCCTAAATCTCTAGTGTATGGCTTTGTTCTAGTCTGCTGCCTGATCACATTCTCTCCACCCCCCTTTTTTTTAAAGACTTTTTTTTTTAATTTAATTAACAGAGAGATAGCACAAGTAGGCAGAGTGGCAGGCAGAGGGAAAGGGAGAAGCAGGCTCTCTGCTGAACAGGGAGTCCAATGCGGGGCTTGATCCCAAGACCCTGGGATAATAACCTGAGATGAAGGCAGCTGTTTAACCGACTAAGCCACCCAGGTGCCCCCCCCCCGTTTTTTTTAAATCCTCTTCTTTTTTGGGTACCTGGGTGACTCAGTCATTAAGTGTCTGCCTTTGGCTCAGATCATGATCACAGGGAACTGGGATTGAGACCCGCATTGGGCTCCCTGCTCAGCGCAGAGTCTGCTTCTCCCTCTCCCACTCCCCCTGCTTGTGTACCCTCTCTTGCCGTGCCTCTCTGTCAAATAAATAAATAAAATCTTTAAAATCAATCAATCACTCAATCCTCTTCTTTCTTTTTTTCAAACAACTTATCAATTCCTTTTATAAAATTTTTTATAATTTTCATCTTTACAGTCATATTCCATCCCTTCATCATATCAACCCTTATTTTGTACATATATAAGTTTTTCTTTCTTTAAAATTTTGGGACACACTTTCTTCTAACAGACCAAAATACACCGAAAATCTAGTGTGTGGCACTGATCTATGCACCAGCCTGATCATATTTGATCATATTCTGTTTTCTTTGTTTTATTCTGTTTTTGTTTGTTTTTATCTTTTTCTTTTTTCTTATTTTTTTTCTTTTTTCTTTCTTCCCCTTTCTTTTCCCCCAATTTCAGATCTTTTCTGATTTGTTTAGAGTATATTTCCTGGGGACGTTGTTACCCTGTTAGCATTATGTTCTCTCATTCACCTATTCTCCTCTAGACAAAATGACAAGATGGAAAAAATCACCTCAAAAAAAAGAACAAGAGGTTGTACCAACTGCCAGGGACCTACTCAATATGGACATTAGTACAATGTCAGATCTAGAGATCAGAATCATGATTTTAAAGATACTAGCTGGGCTTAAAAAAAGAATGGAAGTTATTGGAGAAACACTTTCTGGAGAAATAAAAGAACTAAAATCTAAACAAGTCAAAATCAAAAAGGCTATTAACGAGATGCAATAAAAAATGGGGGCTCTAACTGCTAGGATAAATGAGGCAGAAGAGAGAATCAGTGATATAGAAGACCAAATGATGGAAAATAAAGAAGCTGAGAAAAAGAGAGATAAACAACTACTGGATCACGAGGGCAGAATTCGAGAGATAAGTGATACCATAAGACGAAACAACATTAGAATAATTGGGATCCCAGAAGAAGAAGAAAGAGAGAGAGGGGCAGAAGGTATATTGGAGCAAATTATAGCAGAGAACTTACCTAATTTGGGGAAGGAAACAGACATCAAAATCCAGGAGGCACAGAGAACCCCCCTCAAAATCAACAAAAATAGGTCAACACCCTGACATCTAATAGTAAAACTTACGAGTCTCATAGACAAAGAGAAAATCCTGAAAGGAGCTCAGGAGAAGAGGTCTGTAACCAAAATGGTAGAAACATTAGATTGGCAACAGACCTATGCACAAAGACCTGGCAGGCCAGAAAGGACTGGCATGATATGTTCAGAGTACTAAATGAGAAAAATATGCAGCCAAGAATACTCTATCCAGCTAGGCTGTCATTGAAAATAGAAGGAGAGATCAAAAGCTTCCAGGACAAACAAAAATTAAAGGAATTTGCAAACACAAAACCAGCCCTACAAGACATCTTGAAAGGGGTCCTCTAAGCAAAGAGAGAGCCTAAAAGCAACATTTAGACCAGAAAGGAACAAAGACAATATACAGTAACAGTCACCTTACAGGCAATACAATGGCACTAAATTCTTATCTTTCAGTAGTTACCCTGATGTAAATGGGCTAAATGCCCCCCCCAAAAAAGACACAGGCTATCAGAATGGATTGAAAAAACAAGACCCTTCAATAGGCTGTCTGCAAGAGACTCATTTTAGACCCAAAGACACCCCCAGATTGAAAGTGAGGGGGTGGAAAACAATTCACCATGCTAATGGACACCAAAAGAAAGCTGGGGTGGCAATCCTTATATCAGACAAATTACATTTTAAAACAAACACTGTAATAAGAGGTGAGGAAAGACACTATATGCTACTTAAATAGTCTATCCAACAAGAAGAACTAACAATTGTAAATATCTATGCCCCTAACATGGGAACAGCCAATTATATAAGCCGATTAATAACAAAAGCAAAGAAACACATTGATAACAATACAATAATAGTGGGGGACTTAAACACCCCCCTCACTGAAATGGACAGATCATCTAAGCAAAAGATCAACAAGGAAATAGACTTTATATGACACACTGGACCAAATGGACTTCACAGATATATTCAGAACATTCCATCCCAAAGCAACAGCATACACATTCTTCTCTAGTGCCCATGGAACATTGTCCAGAATAGATCACATCCTAGGTCACAAATCAGGTCTCAACCAGTACCAAAAGATTGGGATCATTCCCTGCGTATTTTCAGACCACAATGCTTTGAAACTAGAACTCAATCACAAGAAGAAAGTCGGAAAGAACTCAAAGACATGGAGGCTAAAGAGCATCCTACTGAAGAATGAATGGGTCAACCAGAAATTAAAGAAGAAGTAAAAAATTTCATGGACACCAATGAAAATGAAAACACAACTGTTCCAAATCTTTGGGATGCAGCAAAGGCAGTCCTAAGAGGAACGCATATAACAATACAAGCCTTTCTCAAGAAACAAGAAAGGTCTCAAGTACACAACCTAACTCTACACCTAAAGGAGCTAGAGAAAAAACAGCAAATAAAGCCTAAACCCAACAGGAGAAGAGCAATAATAAAGATCAGAGCAGAAATCAATGAAATAGAAACCAAAAGAATGGTAGAACACATCAACAAAACTAGGAGCTGGTTCTTTGAAAGAATGAACAAGATTGATAAACTCCTGGCCAGACTTATCAAAAAGAAAAGAGAAATGACCCAAATCAACAAAATCATGAATGAAAAAGGAGCAATCACAACCAACACCAAAGAAATACAAAAAATTATAAGAACATATTATTAGCAACTCCATGCCAGCAAATTAGATAACCTGGAAGAAATGGATGCATTCCTAGAGATGTATGAACTACTAAAACTAAACCAGGAAGAAATACAAACCTGAACAAACCTATAATCACTAAGGAAATTGAAGCAGTCATCAAAAATCTCTCAACAAACAAAAGCCCAGGGCCAGATGGCTTCCCAGGGGAATTCTACCAAACATTTCAAGGAGAATTAATACCGATTCTTCTGAAACTGTTCCAAAAAATAGAAATGGAAGGAAAACTTTCAAACTCGTTTTATGAGGCCAACATTACCTTGATCCCCAAACCAGACAAAGACCCCATAAAAAGGAGAATTACAGACCAATATCCTTGATGAACATGGATGCAAAAATTCTCACCAAAATACTAGCCAATGGGATCCAAAGTACATTAAAATAATTATTCACCACGACCAAGTGGGATTTATCCCTGGGCTGCAAGTTTGGTTCATCATCCACAAATCAATCAATGTGATACAATACATTAACAAAAGAAAGAACAAGAATCATATGATCCTCTCAATAGATGCAGAAAAAGCCTTTGACAAAGTACAGCATCCTTTCTTGATCAAAACTCTTCAGAGTATAGGGATCGAGGGTACATACCTCAATATCATAAAAGCCATCTATGAAAAACCTACAGCAAATATCATTCTCAATGGGGAAAAACTGAGAGCTTTCCCTCTAAGGTCAGGAATGCGGCAGGGATGTCCACTATCACCACTGCTATTCAACATCATATTAGAAGTCCTAGCGATAGCAATCAGACAACAAAAAGAAATAAAAGGCATCCGAATCAGCAAAGAAGAAGTCAAACTTTCACTCTTTGCAGATTACATGATACTTTATGTGGAAAACCCAAAAGACTCCACCCCAAAACTGCTAGAACTCATACAGGAATTCAGTAAAGTGGCAGGATATAAAATCAATGCACAGAAGTCAGTGGCATTCCTATACACCACCAACAAGACAGAAGAAAGAGAAATTGAGGAGTCCATCCCTTTTATAATTGCACCCAAAACCATCAGATACCTAGGAATAAATCTAACCAAAGAGGCAAAGGATCTGTACTCAGAAAACTATAAAATACTCATGAAAGAAATTGACAAAGACAAAAAAATGGAAAAACGTTCCATTCCCACAGATTGGAAGAACAAATATTGTGAAGATGTCAATACTACCTAGAGCAATCTACACATTCAATGCAATCCTTATCAAAATACCATCCCCTTTTTCAAAGAAATTGGACAAATAATCCTAAAATTTGTATGGAACCAGAAAAGACCCCGCATAGCCAGGGGAATATTGAAAAAGAAAAGCAAAGCCGGCAGCATCACAATTCCGGACTTCCAGCTCTATTACAAAGCTGTCATCCTCAAGACAGTATGGTACTGGCACAAAAACAGACACATAGATCAATGGAACAGAATAGACCAGAAATGGACCCTCAACTCTATGGTCAACTCATCTTTGACAAAGCAGGAAAGAATGTCCAATGGCAAAAAGACAGTCTCTTCAACAAATGGTATTGGGAAAATTGGACAGCCACATGCAGAAGAATGAAACTGTACCATTTCCTTACAGCACCCACAAAAATAGACTCAAAATGGTTGAAAGACCTCAGTGTGAGACAGGAGTCCATCAAAATCCTATAGGAGAACACAGGCAGCAACCTCTTCGACGTCAGGCGCAGCAACTTCTTCCTAGAAACATCACCAAAGGCAAGGGAAGCAAGGGCAAAAATGAACTATTGGGACTTCATCAAGATAAAAACCGCAAATGAAACAGTCAACAAAACCAAAAGACAACTGACAGAATGGGAGAAGATATTTGCAAATGACATATCAGATAAAGGGCTAGTATCCAAAATCTATAAAGAGCTTATCAAACTCAACACCCAAAGAACAAATGATCCATTCATGAAATGGGCAGAAGACATGAACACATTTTTCCAAAGAAGACATCCAAATGGCCAACAGACACATGAGAAAGTGCTCAACATCGCTCGGCATCAGGGAAATCCAAATCAAAACCTCAATGAGATACCACCTCACACCAGTCAAATGGCTAAAATTAACAAGTCAGGAAACGACAGATGTTGGCGGGGATGCAGAGAAAGGGGAACCCTCCTACACTGTTGGTGGGAATGCAAGCTGGTACAACCACTCTGCAAAACAGTATGGAGGTTCCTCAAAAAGTTGAAAATAGAGCTACCGTATGACCCAGTAATTGCACTACTGGGTATTTACCCCAAAGATACAAATGTAAGGATCCAAAGGGGTACGGGCATCCTGATGTTTATAGCAGCAATGTCTACAATAGCGAAACTATGGAAAGAGCCAAAATTTCCATTGACAGATGAATGGCTAAAGAAGATGTGGTATATATATATACAATGGAATATTATGCAGCCATCAAAAGGAATGAGATCTTGTCATTTGCAACGACGTGGATGGAACTGCAGGGTGTTATGCTGAGTTAAATAAGTCAATCAGAGAAAGACATGTATCATATGACCTCACTGATATGAGGAATTCTTAATCTCAGGAAACAAACTGAGTGTTGCTGGAGTGGGGATAGGGTGGGAGGGATGGGGTGGCTGGGTGATAGGCTTTGGGGAGGGTATGTGCTATGGTGAGCATTGTGAATTGTGCAGGGGGGCATCGGAGAGGGAGACGATCCATGAGAGATGATGGACTCTGAAAAAGAAACTGAGGGTTCTAGATGGGAGCGGGTGAGAGGATGGGTTAGCTTGGCGATGGGTATTAAAGAGGGCACGTTCTGCATGGAGCACTGGGTGTTATGCACAAACTATGGATCATGGAACACTACATAAAAAACTAATGATGTAATGTATGGTGAGTAACATAACAATAAAAATTTTTTAAAAAATAAGGTAATACATGCAAAAAAATAAATAAAATGCACATCTGGCCTGTCTTACTTCTTGGAATCATTGCTGTGAGGCATTGGGTCATTTTATTTCTCAATCTGCTCAATGTTTACTGCACTTCAGAGAGAGAAGCTGCAGGGCGTAAATGTTTAAAGCACTTGGAAATCCGTCCCAAAATAAAACCTAAAATCCTCCGGCTAACTTAGAAACAGAAGGAAAATAAAGCACCCATTTCAGTGGGAAACCAGAGTTTGAAAAAGTGATGTGAGCAATACTTTTAATTATATTTATTCATCTGTGAGGGTGACGTGCACCCCACAGCCGGCCCTGGGGTGTGCTAATAAACTTATATGCTGCTCATCTGGCTCCTCTCTCTACTGCCTGTCCTGATGGTAAGTGAGGGCATTTTAGGAGCCAGAATTTAGGTGCAGTATGAAATCATGGGAGAGAGGTTTTCTTAGTAGTTACCACCCAAAAAACAGTGTGTGAAACACACAGAGCTTTGCCATAGCTCACAATAGGACCAATTACAAAAGAGCTAGTGGCAACAGGGCCAGACTAGTTGCTGACATGGAATATGGGATAGTTTACAGGTTTCTTAGACATTCCTGAACTTCCAAGACTGTGTTTCTTAGAGCACAGTGTTTAACCCACATGAATCTGAATCACTGGGCTGTTGTCTTGAAGAATAAATTGGGAAAAAGAGCAAAGTCCTGAATCTCTTGACATCCAATAAATATTCCACAAAATTTATGATTGCAATTGGTGTATATAACAGAGTGGATGCTGTGAGGCCCTGATAGGAAATTGTTTTACTTTTCTCTAATTTCTGACTTTAGGCATGCTTTGTCAGATTCCCTTTCTTATTCCTTGATTAAATTTCAAGAAGCTTCAGTAGTTTTCCTGTTACTTTCAGTTACTACATCAGACTCATTTTTAGGTATAAAAAGCCCAGTCCATGCCAGCTCAAAACAGCAATCTTTTATCCATTCAAAGCTTTCTCTTCTCCCCAGCTTGGTGGCAGGTGGGGTGCACAGCAGACCCCCCAGAGGACTCTGTGGTCCCATCCATCCCCATCACACCTGATGCAAGAGTGCACAGTCTGGAAAACATCCAACGGGGCAATGGAAGCCTACTCTTCTGACAAGCATCCCCTGCACTGAGGGGGTTTGTCAATAAGAAAAGCACTGCAAACCTGACTGCCAATGTGCTCAGCAGTGTGCTTCCTCAGTCCATTTAACATACTCAATCCATCCCTTTAAGGTCAATGCAGAGTTCTGACAAGAAGGGGGAAAGTACTCACCTTTCAAAAGAAACTTGCTATACGGAGAAATTATCATTGAAATGAATATTTGAAAACGTTTTCATCATCACGTAATTATATTACTAAGAACAATGGAAGTGTGTCACCTCAACATTGTTCTCATTTGCACACTATTCAGAGTTTTAAAAAATCTCCCAAATGAAAGGACTCTGTGGGTTATGAAATCATTCACTAAAGTCAACAAGGAAGATGAAAGTTTACAGCAAAATACACATCTTTGTATAATAGGTAGATGGGACTGAAAAGTGAGTATTAGGATTTATAGTGAATGAAGTGTTTTATATCCAAAGGTACTTTTGTCTGCTATGACAGCCTTTGAAACCAAATATCAAAATAAATCAATGTGAAGTATGCTCTTAAATTGTTATATTACAGAATGTCAAGCAATTTTTTTCAAAAATTTTGAAGCATATTTGATCCTATTGCTCTCACTAAAATATTATCATTTCTGAAATTGAATGTTTATAAATGTCCTTCCTATCATATTCATCACTTATTCCCATATGTTTAAAATGTAGAATTTAGGGGCACCTGGGTGACTCAGTCGGTTGAATGCCTGCCATCAGCTCAGGTCATGATCCCAGGGTCCTGGGATTGAGCCTGACATCCATCTGCCCCTCTGCTCAGCAGGGAGTCTGCTTCTCCCTCTCTCTCTGCCCCTCCCCCCTGCTCATGCTCTCTCTATCTCTCCCTCTCTCAAACAAATAAATAAAGTCTTAAAAAATAAATAAGATGTAAATATCAGTAAAGTTGGGCCTGTACACACATGTGCAATACACACACACACAGTCTTGTATTTTCAACTATTATCAGTAAGGTTACATGATCAGAAATCAGAATTCTCAAGTTGAAAATCAGAAGTGCATAGCCTTGCATACCAGTTGGATTTATCTTGACCCTGAAATGAGGATACCTGCAGCTTTCCACTATCTGCCATGTGGATCTGCCTTTGGTCCATGACCCCCAAACAGTCTCAGGCTACTGCAGAGCTGCAAGGCTACAGGTCTCTACACCCTCTACCAGATACCTTGTCCAGGCTATTTTTGGCTCTATAGAAAAGAGACAGGATGCTGGCTTAAGACTTATCTTTAGAGGTTTGACTTGGTTAAAATGAAGCAGAAAACATGACCCTGCCTTTTGAGTAAAAATGTAGATTGGACTCCTGCAGTTAATCGTCTACTTCCCTCCTGTCTGAGGTCAGATTCCCCTGGAGCAGATACTAAGAAGTGATTTATTAGTGTCTGAAGTGATTTAGTGGGAAGGAACCTTCTGAACATTGAGGAAGGAATGGGGAGGAAGTAGGTTGGAGAGGCAGGGGCATGATGCTAGGCGATGCTGGATAGCGTCTCAGGTTCACCCTAATCCTGCAGGGAGCTCTGGGACATTAATCACACTTTAGAGTTTGTCTTTTCCAAAAGAAAGGGGCTGGCTTTTCATACCTCCACATAAGTCAGGCAGGGGTTATTGCCACCCCCAGGAATGCAAACTCAAGGCACTTCTGGCTCTGCTCTCAGAGCATACCCTTGCTGGTGACAGTCCTGGGAGAAAGCTGCAGGTGCAGTGGTCAGATGCCAAGCCCAGCAAGGGGCACAAGAACCAGTCAGAGACATCCAGGAAATCTGGTAGGACACTACCATTTAACCACCCTGCTCAGCTGGAGAATTATCACCCTACTTCATCATGGCCACCACCAAACTGACCACTTGTGCGTGTTCAGAGCAAGCTCACCTTCACCAGGCCCAACCCAAGGATCTCACTCAGGCCACACAGTCATATTGACAAGGATGGAGGCCTAGTGTCCCCAGCCTGGTTTTTATTTTATTAATAATAAAACTGAGCAAGAAAAATCATATCCAGCATCACCAGGGAACTAAATGTTTTGGAAGATACAAACTTAATTTTAATGACAAAATCATACTTAAGTATTTGTATGAAAAGCTTTCTAAAATACAGTTTCCTTGTCTGTCTACTTAACTAAAGACTTCTGAGTATAATCAATGTTTTCCTAACAACACAACATCCTAAATATGAGTATCAAGTACTATTCAGTAGTGTCATGCAGTGAGTGTTCAGTCTATTAAGATAGGAGGCAATACTTGATGTTGCATTGAGAGGCTTTTTATTACTGGATATTTTAATCCTTGAGGCAGTTTCTAGCACTTTCTCTCATCTCCACACCTTGTACTCTGTCAATGCATGCTGCTGATGGTGCCTCTCCTAGCCTGCAGCTTCTAGCTTGTATTCTAAGAAGATTGATAAATGGGCATCTTAGATCTGTCTTTGAACTGGAAGTTAACCTGACCTATGTTAGGGCATGAGATACATCAGCCTCAATACATGAGGTTTGGGCACATTTTTACCTTTACACAGACTCTTTACTTCCTTGTTCTGCCTGTTGCTTCAAATTTTAAGCCATTAGACTAAAGAGGACCTTTTCATACTGAGTTGCAGCTGAATCTATAACCTAGAACTTCCCCAGACAGCTAGATCTCACTATTGTTTTGTTCAGAACAAATTGCAAAGAAGAGATAAGCATCTTTACTGTAGTATGTGATGGATGCAAAAAATGAGAAGCCCCATCAGTCCAGAGTTCAACGTGCTAGAAATAGGGGTCCTCTGTAGAATGTTAAAACTACAAATTACATTGATCCTTGTTTCTGGGGCTTCAGGTAGCTTACTATATTTTCTGTGGCTAAGCTAAAATTTCACTAAAATAAAAAAATATAAAAACATAAGAAAGAACCTGCTAAACTTGGAAAGTCAGCTCATTGGTTTGGTTCATAAATCCAAACTATGTGAGAGAGAACACCTGTTCCCGCATTCAGCAGATTTTTTTTGTGCACACCAACTATGTGCTGAACACTGAGCTAACCGCTTACTTAGCAAGGATTGGGACCCTGCAGGATGCATAACAAGCAGCACCAAGATGGGCGCTCATGGCACCCATCCAATAAACTGTGGCAGGAGACAGCATCACAGAATAAAGCACCATGTCTCTGGGCTCCTTGAAGATGGAACTCAACACAGAAGTTTGATCATATTTTCTTCTAAAAAAGAAAAAGAAGCAAACTACAACCACTTCTGGATTTACTACAAAATGTATTCTCTAAGTGGCCTTCCTAAATGTCATTTTTGCATGCATCTTTAATGTGTATTTTTTCCCTAGGTCTACATTTATCCTATTAGGTGCCTCTCTCATACTGTCATTAAAAGATCTGGCACAATCCTTTTAAATCAGTGGCACTCAAACTCATCTCACCTGTGCACCCCCCTTTTAAAAAAAATTTTATTGTTATGTTAATCACCAAATATTACATCATTACTTTTTTCAATTTTTATTGTTATGTTAATCACCATACATTACATCATCAGTTTTAGATGTAGTGTTCCATGATTCATAGTTTGTGCATAACACCCAGTGCTCCATGCAGAACGTGCCCTCTTTAATACCCATCACCAGGCTAACCCATCATCCCAACTCCCACCCTCTAGAACACTCAGTTTGTTTTTCAGAGTGCATCATCTCTCATGGTTCGTCTCCCCCTCCGATTTCCACCCCTTCATTCTTCCCCTCCTGCTATCTTCTTTTTTCTTAATATATATTGCATTATTTGTTTCAGAGGTACAGATCTGAGATTCAACAGTCTTGCACAATTCACAGTGCTTACCAGAGCACATATCCTCCCCAGAGTCTATCACCCAGTCACCCCATCCCTCCCACCCCACCCCACACTCCTGCAACCCTCAGTTTGTTTCCTGAGATTAAGAATTCCTCATATCAGTGAGGACATATGATACATGTCTTTCTCTGTTTGACTTATTTCGCTCAGCATAATACACTCCAGTTCCATCCACGTCATTGCAAATGGCAAGATCTCATTCCTTTGATGGCTGCATAATATTCCATCGTATATATATACCATATCTTCTTTAACCATTCATCTGTCGATGGACATCTTGGCTCTTTCCACAGTTTGGCTATTGTGAACATTGCTGCTATAAACATCGGGGTGCACATACCCCTTCAGATCCCTACATTTGTATCTTTGGGGTAAATACCTAGTAGTGCAATTCCTGGATTGTATGGTAGATCTATTTTCAACGTTTTGAGGAACCTCCATAGTGTTTTCCAGAGTGGTTGCACCAGCTTGCATTCCCACCAACAGTGTAGGAGGGTTCCCCTTTCTCTGCAACCCCACCAACATCTGTCCTTTCCTGACTTGTTAATTTTAGCCATTCTGACTGGTGTTAGGTGGTATCTCATTGAGGTTTTGATTTGGATTTCCCTGATGCCAAGCAATGTTAACCACTTTTTCATGTGTCTGTTGGCCATTTGGATGTCTTCTTTGGAAAAAATGTCTGTTCATGTCTTCTGCTCATTTCTTGAATGGATCATTTGTTCTTTGGGTGTTGAGTTTGATAAGTTCTTTATAGATTTTGGATACTAGCCCTTTATCTGATATGTCATTTGCAAATATCTTCTCCCATTCTGTCGGTTGTCTTTTGGTTTTGTTGACTGTTTCCTTTGCTGTGCAAAAGCTTTTTATCTTGATAAAGTCCCAACAGTTCATTTTTGCCCTTGCTTCCCTTGCCTTTGGAGATGTTTCTAGGAAGAAGTTGCTGCAGCTGAGGTCGAAGAGGTTGCTGCCTGCGTTCTCCTTTAGGATTTTGATGGACTCCTGTCTCACATCTAGATCTTTCAAACATTTGGAGACTATTTTTGTGTATGCTGTAAGGAAATGGTCCAGTTTCATTCTTCAGCATGTGGCTGTCCAATTTTCCCAACCCCATTTGTTGAAGAGACTGTCTTTTTTCCATTGGACATTCTTTCCTGCTTTGTCAAAGATGAGTTGACCATAGAGTTGAGGGTCCATTTCTGGGCTCTCTAGTCTGTTCCATTGATCTATGTGTCTGTTCTTATGCCAGTACCATACTGTCTTGAGGATGACAGCTTTGTAATAGAGCTGGAAGTCCGGAATTGTGATGCCGCCAGCTTTGCTTTTTTTTTCAACATTCCTCTGGCTATGCGGGGTCTTTTCTGGTTCCATACAAATTTTAGGATGATTTGTCCAATTTCTTTGAAAAAAGTGGATGGTATTTTGATAAGGATTGCATTGAATGTGTAGATTGCTCTAGATAGCATTGACATCTTCACAATATTTGTTCTTCCAATCCGTGGGAATGGAACATTTTTCCATTTCTTTGTGTCTTTGTCAATTTCTTTCATGAGTATTTTATAGTTTTCTGAGTACAGATCCTTTGCCTCTTTGGTTAGATTTATTCCTAGGTATCTGATGGTTTTGGGTGCAATTGTAAATGCAATCGACTCCTTAATTTCTCTTTCTTCTGTCTTGCTGTTGGTGTATAGGAATGCCACTGACTTCTGTGCATTGATTTTATATCCTGCCACTTGACTGAATTCCTGTATGAGTTCTAGCAGTTTGGAGTGGAGTCTTTTGGGTTTTCCACATAAAGTATCATATCAACTGCAAAGAGTGAGAGTTTGACTTCTTCTTTGCTGATTCAGATGCCTTTGATTTCTTTTTGTTGTCTGATTGCTATGGCTAGGACTTCCCATACTATGTTGAATAGCAATGGTGATAGTGGACATCCCTGCCGCGTTCCTGACCTTAGGGGGAAAGCTCTCAGTTTTTCCCCATTGAGAATGATATTTGCTGTAGGTTTTTCATAGATGGCTTTTATGATATTGAGGTATGTACCCTCGATCCCTATACTCTGAAGAGTTTTGATCAAGAAAGGATGCTGTACTTTGTCAAATGCTTTTTCTGCATCTATGGAGAGGATCATATGATTCTTGTTCTTTCTTTGGTTAATGTATTGTATCACGTTGATTGATTTGTGGATATTGAACCAACCTTGCAGCCCAGGGATAAATTCCACTTGGTCATGGTGAATAATCCTTTTAATGTACTGTTGGATCCTATTGGCTAGTATTTTGGTGAGAATTTTTGCATCCATGTTCATCAGGGATAATGGTCTGTAATTCTCCTTTTTATGGGGACTTTGTCTGGTTTGGGGATTAAGGTAATGGTGGCCTCATAAAACGACTTTGAAAGTTTTCCATCCATTTCTATTTTTTGGAACAGTTTCAGAAAAATCGGTATTAATTCTTCTTGAAATGTTTGGTAGAATTCCCCTGGAAAGCCATCTGGCCCTGGGCTTTTTTTTTGTTGCGAGATTTTTGATGACTGCTTCAATTTCCTTAGTGGTTATAGGTCTGTTCAGGTTTTCTATTTTCCTCCTGGTTCAGTTTTGGTAGTGGATACATCTCTAGGAATGCATCCATTTCTTCCAGGTTATCTAATTTGCTGGCATAGAGTTGCTCATAATATGTTCTTATAATTGTTTGTATTTCTTTGGTGTTGGTTGTGATCTCTCCTTTTTCATTCATGATTTTGTTGATTTGGGTCATTTCTCTTTTCTTTTTGATAAGTCTGGCCAGGGGTTTATCAATCTTGTTCATTCTTTCAAAGAACCAGCTCCTAGTTTTGTTGATGTGTTCTACCATTCTTTTGGTTTCTATTTCATTGATTTCTGCTCGATTATTATTTCTCTTCTCCTGCTGGGTTTAGGCTTTATTTGCTGTTCTTTCTCCAGCTCCTTTAGGTGTAGGGTTAGGTTGTGTACTTGAGACCTTTCTTGTTTCTTGAGAAAGGCTTGTATTGTTATATACATTCCTCTTAGGACTGCCTTTGCTGCATCCCAAAGATTTTGAACAGTTGTGTTTTCATTTTCTTTGGTTTCCATGATTTTTTAAAATCCTTCTTCAATTTCCTGGCTGACCCATTCATTCTTTAGTAGGATGCTCTTTAGCCTCCATGTATTTGAGTTCTTTCCGACTTTCCTCTTGTGATTGAGTTCTAGTTTCAAAGCATTGTGGTCTGAAAATAGGCAGAGAATAATCCCAATCTTTTCGTACCAGTTGAGACCTGATTGTGACTTAGGATGTGATCTATTCTGGACAATGTTCCATGGGCACTAGAGAAGAATGTGTATTCAGTTGCTTTGGGATGGAATGTTCTGAATATGTCTGTGAAGTCCATTTGATCCAGTGTGTCATTTAAAGTCTTTATTTCCTTGTTGATCTTTTGCTTAGATGATCTGTCCATTTCAGTGAGGGGGGTGTTAAAGTCCCCCACTATTACTGTATTGTTGTCAATGTGTTTCTTTGCTTTTGTTATTAATTGCCTTATATAATTGGCTGCTCCCATGTTAGGGGCATAGATATTTACAATTGTTAGATCTTCTTGTTGGATAGACCCTTTAAGTAGCATATAATGTCCTTCCTCATCTATTACAGTCTTTGGTTTAAAATCTAATTTGTCTGTTATAAGGATTGCCACCCCAGCTTTCTTTTGGTGTCCATTAGCATGGTGAATTGTTTTCCACCCCCTCACTTTCAATCTGGGGGTGTCTTTGGGTCTAAAATGAGTCTCTTGCAGACAGCTTATTGAGGGGTCTTGTTTTTTCAATCCATTCTGATAGCCTGTGTCTTTTGGTTGGGTCATTTAGCCCATTTACATTCAGGGTAACTATTGAAAAATACGAATTTAGTGCCATTGTATTGCCTGTAAGGTGACTGTTACCGTATATTGTCTGTGTTCCTTTCTGGTCTATGTTGCTTTTAGGCTCTCTCTTTGCTTAGAGGACCCCTTTCAATATTTCTTGTAGGTCTGGTTTCATGTTTGCAAATTCCTTTAGTTTTTGTTCGTCCTTGAAGCTTTTTATCTCTCCTTCAATTTTCAATGACGGCCTAGCTGGATATAGTGTTCTTGGCTGCATATTTTTCTCATTTAGTGCTCTGAATATATCCTGCCAGTCCTTTCTGGCCTTCCAGGTCTCTGTGGATAGGTCTGTGGCCACTCTAATATTTCAACTGTTGTAGGTTACTCTTCTCCTGAGCTGCTTTCAGGATTTTCTCTTTGTCTCTGAGACTCGTAAGTTTTACTATTAGATGTTGGGGTATTGATCTATTTTTATTGATTTTGAGAGGGGTTCTCTGTGCCTCCTGGATTTTGATGCCTGTTTCCTTTCCCAAATTAGGGAAGTTCTCTGCTATAATTTGCTCCAATATACCTTCTGCCCCTCTCTCTCTTTCTTCTTCTTCTGGGATCCCAATTATTCTAATGTTGTTTCATCTTATGGTATCGCTTATCTCTTGAATTCTGCCCTTGTGATCCAGTAGTTGTTTATCTCTCTTTTTCTCAACTTCTTTATTTTCCATCATTTGGTCTTCTATATCACTGATTCTCTCTTTTGCCTCATTTATCCTGGCAGTTAGTGCTCCCATTTTTGATTGTACCTCATTAATAGCCTTTTTGATTTCGACTTGGTTAGATTTCAGTTCTTTTGTTTCTCCAGAAAGGGTTTCTCTAATAAACTTCCATGCTTTTTTCAAGCATAGCTAGTGTCTTTAAAGTTATGATTCTGAACTCTAGATCCGTCATCATACTAATGTCCGTATTGAGCAGGTCCCTGGCAGTCGGTACTACCTCTTTTTCTTTTTGTTGACGTGATTTTTTCTGTCTTGTCATTTTGTCCACAAGAGAATAGGTGAATGAGAGAACAAAATGCAAACAGGGTAACAACATACCCAGAAAATATACTCTAAACAAATCATAGAAGACCTTAAGCCAGGTGAAAAGAAAGGGAAAAAAAGAAAAAAGGAAAAGATAAAAACAAAGAAAAGCAGAACAAAACAACCAAAAAAAAAACCAGAATATGATCAAATATGATCAGGCTGGTGCATAGATCAGTGCCACCCAGTAGATTCCGGATGTATTTTGGTCTGTTAGAAGAAAGTGCCTCCCAAAATTTTAAAGAAAGAAAAACTTACATATGTACAAAAATAAGGGTTGATATGATGAAGGGATGGAATATGACTCTAAAAATGAAAATTATAAAAAATTTTATAAAAGGAATTTATAAGAAGTTGTTTGAAAAAAGAAAGAAGAGGATTTAAAAAAGAAAAGATAAGAAAAAAGGGAGAGAATGTGATCAGGCAGGAGACTAGAACAAAGCCATACACTAGAGATTTAGGGTATATTTTGATATGTTAGAAGAAACTATCTCAAAATTTTAAAGTGAGTGCAACTTATATATATATGCCACAAATAAGGGTAACTACTATGAAGGGACAGAATATGACTCTAAAAATGAAAAATAAAAATGTTTTTTAAAACATTGATTGATAAGATGTTGGTTGAAAAAGGGAAAAAGAAAAATTCAAAAAAAAAAAAAAGACAGTTAAAAAGAAAAAAATTAACTTTGAAAGACTAAAGAATCATGGTAAAAAAGCCATGGATTCTATGTGCAGTAGTCCCCTAGCGCTGGAGTTCTGCCATTCTCATTGATCAGTAAACTTGGTTTCGGCTTGCTGTTCTTGCTGATCTTCTGGGGGAGGGGCCTGTTGCTGTGGTTCTCAAATGTCTTTGTCAGAGGCGGAATTGCCCCACCCTTTCCCAGTCCAGGCTAGGTAATATAGTCGGGTTTGCTCTTGGGACCTTTTGTTCCCTGCAAGCTTTCCGTTGGGCTTTGGAGGCGGAGAGTGAAAATGGCGGCCTCCCAATCTCCACCCGGGAGGAGGCGAGAACTTGGGGACCTGGTCTTCATTGAGCCCCCAGAGAAAATCAGTTAATCACTCCCGTCTTCCTGGTCCCCGGCCGCACTCCGTGCTCACCTGGCCTGTGACCGAGCATTTCTATTTCTGGCGCACGACCCCGTGTGGCATCTCCAAACCCAGCAGATCCCTGCTGTGCACTCCTACGCCACTCCTTCCGGGGGAGGAAGGGGACTCTCCTCAGATCTGCTGCTTGTTGGGCCCCTGCTGGCGGAGCAGTGGCCCGACTGAGCCGCGGATCATGGTTTATGGCAACCCCAAGCTGAGAGCCCGTGCCTGGGCTCCGTCTCTGCAGCCTGCTTCCCCGCTCCGATACCTGGGAGCTCTGCTGCACTCAGGCACCCCCGGTCTTTCTGTTACCCTGAGGGTCCTGAAACCACAGTGTCCTACAAGAAGAGTTCGACCCCCTGCTTAGCCACTGGAGTGATGTCCCTCAGAGGACCCGACTTCTAAAAGTTCTGATTTTGTGCTCCACAGCTCTATCACTTGCCAGAAGCAGCTGGGGGAGGCCCCCTCCCCCGCCGTCTATCCTCCCGAATATCGCCTCGGATTCACTTCTCTGCACATCCTACCTTCCAGAAAGTGGTTGCTTTTCTGTTCAGAGAGTTGTTGCTATTCTTTCTTCGATCTCCTGTTGAGTTTGTAGGTGTTCAGAATGGTTTGATCCCTATCCAGCTGAATTCTTGAGACCAGACGAAATCCAGTGCGCACCTCTTTAGTATGTGATGTGATGTGCTCATTTTACTATCCTGAAATGAGATCAACAGATAACATACCTGCTCATCTGTGTAATTTTTTAAAAGTATGCCCTAAAAACAATATAAAGGATAAATAACAATACGTATTTCAAAACATAACTGTTTCGGCATAAGTAATCAGTTGCTTGCATCCAGATGCAAAATCACTGTGGACACAACAGCAAAGTGAAACCCATGCACAATATTTATTTGCAAACCAAATATAAAGAACTTTGTCACTGGTGCCATAATTTTCCAAGCTGGTGACCAGCTTCTGACAGTTTCAAAACACAGTGGCATCTTCTCTCAAGTTGCCTGATTTTAGGATTCCTGTTTCAGTATGTGTTTTAAAACTGGGCAGCAATTAACTTTTTTTTACATGTAAAATGCCGTGAGGCTTTTTTATTGTTATGTTAATCACCATACATTACATCATTAGTTTTAGATGTAGTGTTCCATCATTCATTGTTTGTGCATAACACCCAGTGTTCCATGCAGAATGTGCCCTCTTTAATACCCATCACCAGGCTAACCCATCCTCCCAACCCCCTTCCCTCTAGAACCCTCAGTTTGTTTTTCAGAGTCCATCATCTCTCATGGTTCATCTCTCCCTCCAATTTCCCCCCTCCTTCATTCTTCCCCTCCTGCTATCTTCTTCTTTTTTTTTTTTCTTAACATTATTGCATTATTTGTTTCAGAGGTACAGATCTGAGATTCAACAGTCTTGCACAATTCACAGCACTTCCCAGAGCACATACCCTCCCCAGTGTCTATCACCCAGTCACCCCATCCCTCCCACCCTCCCCACACTCCAGCAACCCTCAGTTTGTTTCCTGTGATTATGAATTCCTCATATCAGTGAGGACATATGATACATGTCTTTCTCTGATTGACTTATTTTGCTCAGCATAACACCCTCCAGTTCCATCCACGTCATTGCAAATGGCAAGATCTCATTCCTTTTGATGGCTGCATAATATTCCATTGTATATATATATACCACCTCTTCTTTAGCCATTCATCTGTTGATGGACATCTTGGCTCTTTCCACAGTTTGACTATTGTGGACATTGCTGCTATAAACATCGGGGTGCACATACCCCTTCGGATCCCTACATTTGTATCTTTGGGTAAATACCCAGTAGTGCAATTGCTGGATTATATGGTAGCTCTATTTTCAACTTTTTGAGGAACCTCCATACAGTTTTCCAGAGTGGTTGCACCAGCTTGCATTCCCACCAACAGTGTAGGAGGGTTCCCCTTTCTCCGCATCCCTGCCAACATCTGTCGTTTCCTGACTGGTTAATTTTAGCCATTCTGACTGGTGTGAGGTGGTATCTCATTGAGGTTTTGATTTGGATTTCCCTGATGCCAAGTGATGTTGAGCACTTTTTGATGTGTCTGTTGGCCATTAGGATGTCTTCTTTTAAAATGCCATGAAGTTTTTTTTTTTTTTTTTTTTTGCCATGAAGTTTTAACCTACAGATAATTAGGCTTTTCAGGATCATGGGTTTTGTCCAGCAGGACATTGAACTGTGGTATAAGCCCTCACTGTGGAATACTTAAGCAGAGGTGGGATCCCCAAACCTGCCTGTGCCCCTCTGGGTCTCCGGTCTCCCTGGCCAGTAAGCTGTAGGTATATGAGGGACTTTGGCCCCAACACTGTTGGTGGAAGTGATCTGTGGGACTTCTGTACTGAAGCAAGTGACAGCAGGGTCCTCCTCCTTTCCTCCTTCACTCCCTCCCCCAGTGAACAACCCACAGTTACCTGGGAGCCCAGGATGGAGGAGGGTCCCACACCTGCATGAGGCTCCTCACGTGCAAGAAATAAACCTGCCTTGGGTTAAGACCCTGAGAATTTGGCATTTTCTATTGTGACACCTGGTGTTTATTATCCTTCCAAACACAGGACCTATCCTTTGCATTGCAATGTATTTGTGTCATGACCTGCACCCACTAAACACCAGAGGGCTCCAGAAGTCATTATGACAAGCAAAGACAGCCTCATGAATCCCCAGAATGCTCCTTGAGGAACCACAGCTTTAGATCCACAGCAAACTAAAAATCTTCATTAGTGATTCTTCTTCCACTTTATGCTTAGAAATAGATTCCTGGCATTTGCTTGAACTGCTTTCTAGTCCTAGTTAAAATTAAGGAAAAATCACCCACACCAATCAGGATTATAGTAACAAACACAGTGAGGCAGAAAGCAAACAGCCTTCTGCTTTGGACCAACCACTCTGTCTTTCACTATTTTGTATTCATCAGGGCACTCGATGGATTTTGCCTCCATACCTCTGGCAGATTCTCTGCATCTGTGATGTCCAGTGCCTTGTGTGGAATGGCTTTGTCCAAGTTGAGAGTTAAGGGACAGAAGGTAAACGTTCTTTCTTGACAGGGCACCATTGGGGAAGATGCTGCATTTAACTGAGTTGCTCTCAGAGTCGATCCACATTGGGTCCCACATTCCAGTGGCCCCCATTGGTCCAGGCACTCTCTGCCCCCCAATCATCAAGGTAGATGGAGGGCCATGTTCAGGAACTCACCTCACATCCATGGTGCTGTCTATGGTGACATTCTGAATCCCTGTCACTCACTTGATGATGTTGACAGAGTCATGAATCTATCTGCCTCTTCCCTTAGGGTGCACTCCTGAGTTGACATTTTGTTTCTCCATGGTGCCCAAGGGACTGACACTGGTATGGAGGACACCTGACCCTGTGTTCTCCATAGATACCAGATTCAACCACAGTATATGGACTCTATTGATAGCAAAGAAATGAAACCAGCAGCCTGTGACAGGCAGCCATAAGTTGCTATTTGCCCCAAACCCACACTCCAGAGACCATCTGCTGTGTTAGGTAAACTCTTTGAGTCACCAAAGATTTAACAGAGGGGTCTCCTGGAAATCTTCAGTCCATTAAACTATTACCAAGCACTATATTGGAAATCAGCAGAGGAAAACATGATCAGATTTTGAATTTTGTTTGCCTACATAAACTAGTTTGGCTTTCACATATGACTAAAAGCAAAAAAGCTAAAATATAGTATGAAATTTAGTATATAATTCCTGGAAATATGATAAAAAACCACCTGGGGATTTGATTTTTGCCATCAATATCGGGGCAGATGTCATGTAAACCTGTCTTCTCTCTACACCACATTCTGTAGGGTGTGAACACCAGTTTTTAAAAGACACAGCTCTTATACTGTTTGATAACATATTTTAACACAAAGACAAGACTTGAAGGGAACACCCCAGACAGCTAAGTGTACTTTCCATTCATTTTTGAGCATCTACTCTGCATTCAACACTGTCATTTTCTTAGGGATACAGAATGGGAAGGCAGAAATCCTGCCCCTGTGAAGCCAACATCATAGTAGGGGCCATTGACAGTAAACAGGTCACTCAGTAAATCACACAGGGCATTAGAAGGTGAAGGCTATGGGAGAACCCAGTGTGAGGAACACAAGAAGGGAAAGCTGGGATGTGAGTGGAAGGAAGGTCACTGAGAAACAAAGCCTGGTATCAGAGAGGGCAGGAGCCCAAACAACACTGAGGTGGGGTGGGGGACATTTTCCACAGGGCAAAGTGGGGCAGTGTGGCTGAAACAGAGTGGAAAGGGGTCCAAGGGAAGTTGGAGAGTGACCTGAAGTGGGAGGAAGTGGGGGAGACTTTAGTCTTACCCTGAAATTAGGGTTTTGAACAGAAAAGTGAACTCGTAAAATTTATGTTTACAATTTTACACACTACAGTGGCTTCAGAGGGGAGAATGGAAAGGTGGTACAGAGAGAACAGCTAGGAGGCATTAGTACTTGACCCTATAAAAGGATTCTGCTCCCTGGACTTGGTAACAGTGATGGAGGCACTGAGGAGCAACCAGAGTCTAGATCTTTGTCTACTTTTGTGTACAGACTGGCTGCAGGTATGGGAGAGGAAAAATGTAGCTGATCACTCCAAGATTTTGGCTAGAGCTGCTACAAACATGGAAGCCATTCATGGAAGATGAGGGAACAGTGGGCAGGGTAAGTACAGGAAGGAGTGCACACTGGATATGGCAGGTGTTGAATATACAAGTTGGGACTTCAGGAAAGAGGTCCTATTCAAGGAGTTATATTTGGACAGAAACAATAGATAGTTTGACAGTTGCAGTAAAGAGCTGGAAGCAATTGGCAACTCAGTAAGGATAACACCATGAAGGGGCTCAAGACCAAGCTCTTGGTACCACAGTATAAAGAGGTTGAGTTGATGAAAAGGCATCTGCAAAGCAGACTGAGAATAAACTAGCAGTGGGGTAAAAGAAAAACAAAGAAGTACAGCTCACTGAGAGCAAGGGAGAGAACTGTTTCTGGGGAGGGATTGGAGGATGGAATCAATGGTGATAAAAACCATAAACCATAAAAAGGATGCCTCATCTTCCCAGCTTAATATACATCTACATGTGATCCCATGTGACATCCCTGTGCCTGTGTAAACACGTTTGTGAACCACAGAGCTGGTGAGCACATGTTGTTTACATACATCACCTTGGCACTGATGGGCATGTGGTTAGTTGGCTATAAAAGATAAATACCTGCTGAGATGTCAACAACCTGAAGGAACAATATATTTATGGAAAATAAACTCTTGTTTACTCAGAAGGTAAAGACACTGATAAGAATGATATTGACTTCAACCTGTAGAGGGAAGGTTTGTCTAATATGCCAGACCCTCAGCAGAAAACCCAGCTTGCCTTAGGTCAAAATAACCCTTGGGGTTACAGAAGGGAGGGGGGTGGTGGGATGGGGTAACCGGGTGATGGGTATTAAGGAGGGCGTGTGCTGTGATGAGCACGTGCTGTTGTATGCAACTAATGAATCATTGAACACTACATCAAAAACTAATAATATGTTGGCTAATTGAATATAATAAAAATAAATAAATTCATAAAAATACATACATACATACATACATACATACATAAAATAAATAAGCCTTGGTCTGCCCACATCTCTCAACAGATCACAGGGCATGCTGACTGAGGAGACAGGGTCAGCTGACAGCCAACAGAGGTCGCTGACATATCAGCAGGGGCTAGCCAGAAGACTGGGGCCATTGGAGGGCCAGACCATATGACGAAATCTCAGGGTGAGGTAGTTGGTCCTTTCTGCCTAGTTAATTCACATAATGGCTTTGCTGCTTAATTAACCCTAATTGCTTGATCAATTAATTGCTTAATTAACTTGGTATGGGAATAAGTGCACATTTATTAAGCAATAAGTGGTTGGTAGCTTTCTTGGTTACTTTTTCCCATTGACATCCTCAAACCAAGGAGTGTTCACATATACCAATTGCCAGCTGGTTCAAATGCCACAAAAACAATGCAGTAACATCAAATAAGGTGCTAAGTGGGCATTGGCTATCATCTTTTGCAGTGTGGCCACCAATGGTAACGTTGAGAAGACTAGTTTGTGTGGATTGGAGTGGATTGAGGAGAAAATAGAAGTGTGGGGATTGGAGGCAGTGAGTCCAAGGGACACTCTTGCTGTAAGGGTCATGGAATTGGGAGGTGGTGGCTGGGGAAGGTAATGGCATCAAGAGAGTATTCCTAACATAGAAGAAAGACTGCATGCTTGCATGCTGTAGGGGAGGGGCAGAGAGAGGAGAAGGTGACATAGGGAGAGAAGTCAGAGTTGCTGGTTGTGGCGTCCCCAAGCCAGCGAAGGGGACAGGAGCCTAGTGCACACACAAGGGCCTGTCTGCCGAGAGTGGGAGAGGGGGTTGTGAACTGAGGATGAAGGCAGCTAGCTGTATGGTGCAGATGCCAGTCTGTGGGGGGCTGGGGTTGGCAGAAAAGCCAGTTTAAGTGAGGAAGAAGATGTGGGTTAAGTCCAATGAAATTATAAGAAAAGATATAATAAAGATAAAAGTAGAAGTCAATGAATAGAAACAAAGTTTAATAGGATGGATCAACAAAGACAGAAGTTTGATTCATTAAAAAGCTAATAAAGTAGGCAAAATCTTTTCCCCCAAAACAGACCATAGAAACAGACCACAGGGATGTTTTTCCTGATGTTTTTCTCCTAAAGCTTCCCATATCTTGCTCCTCTGCCTTGAGCCAGTGCTATTGCTCCTGACCTGACATATGAAAAATACCACCTCCTCTTGCTGGCTCATGGCCCCAGGTTTCCATACACTTGGTCTGACATCATAGAAACATTCCAGCATGCTCTGTCCCACTCAGTGAGTTGGATAATTGCATGATTGTCTTTGTCTAGGTAAGTAAATCTTTTGCTTTGAAGCCCAAAGTGCCAAATGCCAGCAGCACTCTTGGTCAGACCCAGCTCTCTCTATGCTCAACTAAGACAGTGCAGCAGTGCCTGCCATGGCTGCATTCAGAGAGCTACTTTGACACAGCTGGGCCAGGCTGAGTGCCAAAATGGCAAAGCATGGGACTCTATGGTGGAAAAGTCATGGTCCCAAACCTTGCCTAAAGCAGAGTTCCCACACCAACAGAGCTGGCAGGTGGTGTTCCAGCCTTGGGGACAGGGATGTTCTCCCTCACAGGCTAGTCCATCTCTCAGCCTTCACCCACAGTCCATCCCTTTGGAGTAGAGTTCCCTGCTTCTCTGAAAAGCCTCCCTGATTTAGCTGTAAAGAGCATCTTGGAAAACCTTGGAATACCAGCTATAGATCTGGAATAATGCAAAAGCAAATCAATCCCACTTCCATATTATAATGATATGAAATTTGAAAGCAATTCTGATGCCCTCAACCAGAGGTGAATAAGTTAAACATGGCAGGATATGCAGTAGTGAGGTGGGTGGGGTATATGGTGAGGACTGCAGCCACGAGACAGCATGTGCCCATCCTGTGGGGCAGGCCATCATCAGCTCAATCCCACATGGTGGCCATGGGGTAAAATTAGCCAACAATGCCAAATCTTTAGGTTTTTCTGAAAAGAAGTCAGAAATCTAGACTTTTAGTGAAAATGGGTTGGTAATGAATTAGTGGGGTTTTTTTTGTTTTTGTTTTTTTTACAGATTTTATTTATTTATTTGAGAGAGAAAGAGAGCAAGTAGGGGGAGGGAGAGAGACAAGTCATGGCGCCCAACATAGGGCTCAATCCCATGACCCTGAGATCATGAACTGAGCTGAAATCAAGAGTTGGATGCTGAATGAACTGAGCCACCCAGGTGCCCCACACCTGAGGGTTTTTTTTAATAGTACAATCCAACATTTTCATAATCAACATCAACTTTAAGACTTCACTTTTCCAGGATAAACTTACCCAACCCAGTTAGTATCCTTGGTGTCACAAAAGTTTCAGACCTTCAGCCCCAACACCCATAAAGATAATTCTCCTCTTAAAAATCTCAGCAGGGAATGGATTCATCACTTTAACCAAATTTTTTCAGTGTAGTTACAGGGGATTCTTGTCTTTGCTCCAAAGCTGCAGATTTCTATTAATTCAATCTTTGCTTGTCTTGGCTTGTATCATTTGGATTTCTGTTTGGTTAAATCTACCTGTCCTGTGTGTATACAATTTATCTTTTTATTTTTGGTGGAGGACTTTAATCTGTGACTCTTAAAATAAATTGAATTAAGATAGGCGCTGGTGGTGAGGATGTGGGCTGCATTGAGCCTAGGTGCTGGAATTTCTGTGTATTATAAATGACAAGGTCTAGAGTGTGACTGGGGATGTGAGTGGCTGAGGTGGGTAGAGGACAAGGTGTGAAGAGAGGCAGTCAGGAACTGCCAGGACATTGGAAAGAGCCTCCATGTGGATATCCATGTGAGATATGGATTGTTGGGGAAGCTGAAATCCAAGGAATGAAATAGCCCTAGGGAGCCTATAAACAACCACTGTAGAAAGGAGCAGAGGTCAAGGAGAAAGAAAGGCCACATTACATCAGGTTAAAGTGGTAACGGGGCTGTAGAAGAAATGCATTCACCTGGAGTGTGCTACATGGGAGGCAGGTAGCTTCTCTCAACTCCTAGCACAGAGGGAAAGTCCTTGTAATGCCCAATGGGCTTTCCTGGACCAGCTTGTGGCTACTTCTCAGCCTTCACCCTAGCACCTGGCTCACTAGAATTCCATCCACAGGCTTCCTCCCAGTTCCTGGAACAGGCCACACTCCTTCTCACCATGAGCGGACTACTCTCCTGGGGAAATGTCTCCATACTGATTCCCATAGACACCCACCTTTCTCCTGCATTTTGTCAGATCTTGGCACACCTGTCTCCAGAAGGGGACTTCAAATGAGGGGATCTCATTGGGTATGAGTCTACACCTGCATTTCTTAAACTCTCTGGACTCATTTTCCTCACCTCTCAACAGGTGTGGAGTGCTAATCTCATGGCCAAAAGCATGGGGGTGAAAGAGCAGCCATTTGTGAATGGGTCCAGCTCAGTTCCTGGGCTTTGAGCAAAGATTGCCTAAGCCTAAATAATACACGTAAATGTCCACTTAAACAGTGAAATGTTATATAAATAAAAATGTTGGCTTGAAATAACCAGTGTACCTATCAACCCACTGTCATTGCAAAGTGGGGTCTTGGTTGGAAACATCAATTCACACAGGGTGGTAAGGAATGAGGAACTCTCCTTCCCTCTCTCATTTTATTCCCATGTCCTGTGTCCCTATTGCCAACAACTCTGTGGGAGGCAAGGTGTGTGAGGGGAAAGATGGCCATGGCGATACCCAGATTCCAGCTGTGGGGTACTGCTAATGAGCTGCAGCCCTAGGTAATTCACAGGGGGTCAGGGTTCCCACTCTGCCCAATCCAAGAAGGGGTTTGCTCTGGATAACTTGAGGGAGGCCCTTCCATTTCCATCTGACAACCTAGGGTTTTCAGTGGTTCTAAGGATGACAATCACCTCAGAGGGACTCCAGCCCATGCTCTGGCAAAAGGAGTGAATCAGCTACAGAGGTTTCAGCCAAAAGGCCTGTCAGGGTCTACTGCAGCTTCTCTTGCATCTCACAAGCCTCTGTGGAAACCAGAGTCTTCACTACCTGGGCTTGACTTGTAGACTAGGAGTGAAGGCCAGAACACCACCTGAATGCTGCTTGGAGGCCCAATAAGCTTTGTGCTACAGTCCCACACCAGCCCCCAGGAGAATGTGAAACACCCAATTATGTTGATTTGTAATCTAGCTGTACAATTCTGAGTCAAGGAAGTTCCAAGCAGCTCTAAAGAGGACAAAATGCCTAAGATCACTTTTCTCACTGAAATGAAGTGCCTGATGACCAGAATTCAGTTTTCTTTACTGAATAGTCCCAGTTGGATATTCTCTATATGAAGGTCAAATGAATGGAATTTCTGAAGTTCAAAATCTTAAATATCCAGAGTTCAACTAAAACCTTCAAATCCCACTGACCTCTTTCTAATACCAGGCTTTGTAGGACTGAATATTAGAAACAGAGCATCTTATTGTTTTGAGTTATTTAGGAGTGCTTCAGATGTCTGAAGAGGTTATTAAGTTGGACTTTGCTACTTTAAGTGGGGAATTTTCTAAATATTTGAATTAAGGAGTCAGAAGCCCCCCACTTCCCCCACCACCAAACACTGTCACCCATCACTTATCTCTTGCTCCCTTCTCCTTGTGGCTAAAGAAAGGTAAATGGCTGAAAATGTCATAATTCTGGGTAAAGAGCAAGTAAATGCAATCAATAAAGTTCTTTTGTTGATAGCCAATATAAGCCAACTACTTAAACTGAGCAAAAACTCAGCAGCAAATGGAATTTGTAAGAAGGTAACTGGGGTTCCTCAGGAGTTTAAAGAAGGATTGACCATCCCTGCAGTGAGAAAGGAAGCAACCAGAGAGCTCAGCAGGAAACATAAACCCTCTCTGCAATGTTGTTATCAGCTTAGCTCAGGTCCCACCACCTCCAGTGCCTGCATCTGTCAGGTCTTCATATTACAATTTCTGCTAAAAAGCATGTGACAGGCTAAGCCTGGTTGCACAACCAGCCTAGAGGGGTCACACTGTGTCATCAGTTTTGCTGAGGGCCACCCCTGGGAATTACAGCAGGTCCTAGAGAGAGACACAAAGAACAGCCAGTCCACTGGTATTATTGTGCCCAAAGTCCAATTCACATTATGTGGTTATGACTGGCAAAATGGAAATTCAAGATTGATATCCAAGTGAGGGGAAATGCAGTGTGTTGAGCCCCATCTGGCACACTATTTTTGCCACTGAACAAGAACAGGGCTGGTAGGGAAAGGGAGATGCAGGTATCCATGGAGACCAACTCCTGATCAAGTCACCAATGACCAATGGTGTCACTGACCAAAAATACCTCCCCTATGTCACCTTCAGTGCTCAACTTACCTGAATTCTCAGCACCATGAACCATTATGTGATATCCCTTTCTAAGGTCCAATAATGCCATCCATTGTGTTCCCTGCCTGTACATTCTTACTGGTTTCCTCCAACTTGTCTGATTTTCTTCTCTGCCTTTTCAGGATCCTTTCTCAGAAATACCTACCATGTCTCCACTCAAGAAACCCATACCCAGAAGTTGGGTGAGTGATTATTTCTCTCCAGCATGCTGGCTTGAGTCAAGGTTAATTCACTAAACACTATACATCATTTTGTCAGCACAAAATAGGAAGACTTCACTGAGATGCATGTCAACTTCAACAACTTGAACAACTCCCCATTTCTATCTTGCTCAAATTCAAAATTCAGATTTCACAGGAAAGAGAATCTGAGAGGCCCAGCTTGAATGAATTGGCTACTGCCTGAGAGGCCCAGTGATGCAGAACAGCCACCATTGCCACCATCAGGAGCCCCCTAGGGACAGTGCTGAAAGAGGCAAGGACTGTGGTGAGCCGGGAGGTTTACCAGAAGGCTCAACAGAGGGCCAGAGCAAAAGCAAGACTTTACCTAGATTTCCTCCTTACAAGCAACCTGCTCCTCCAGTGGGGAACACCACCCTGCCTTAATAGTTTTATTTCATAAATAGTTCTTTGTTGCTGCAGCAAGCTGGCTTTGGGGGAAGGGAAGGTGGGATTGAAGTGGGTGCAGAGACCTTTGGCCCTTGTCAATGAAGAGAACATCTTCTCAAACATTTATTCTGTTTTCGATAATGTTGAGATTTTATTCACTCCATAAGACAGCACTCTGTTTCTTGATAAGGATGCCCTACAGATGAGGTCTGATGGGACCCACTGGAATTTGAGAAATGTTTCCTTGTAAGCCACTAGGCTAGAGGCAAAAGTACATCTTGTCAAGACTATTCCCACTCCTGTTAAAAATACCTCCCTTAGAGGGGGGTGGGAGGATGGGTTAGCCTGGTGATGGGTATTAAGGAAGGCACGTACTGCATGGAGCACTGGGTGTTACACGAAAACAATGAATCATGGATCACCACATCAAAAACTAATGATGTATTGTATGGTGACTAACATAACATAACAACATAACATAACATAACATAACATAACATAAAATAAAATAAAATAATAAAATAAAATAATAAAATAAAATAAAATAATAAAATTAAATTAAAAATAAAATAACATAAAATAATAAAATAAAATAAAATACCTCCCTTATATTTGGAATTGGTTCCTCCAAGTCGCCTCTGATAGCATGGTTCCAAGGAAAAACAATCAATAATAACACACTGACTCCTATTCCAACCATCAATTCCAGGGCTGGGCAAGTGAACCATGCTGTGTCAGTCTGAGTTCTTTCACAGAATATTTTAAATTGGAGTTTAAACTTTCTTTATGGTAGCAACACTTGGATGATATGGCCCCAGAGAGACCCTCAATTATATTTGTGTATTGTGCAGAAGTAAGTCTGAGAGTGATAACAAATTGCAGAGAAAACCAGAAATGAGAGACAGAAGGGGTAGGAGGCCTGACAGTGATTACTTCTTGGATCCCACATCATTGAAGCCTCACTCTGTCTCTTTCCTTCCTGTGGTTTGGATACATAAGCCAATGAGTTCCCATTTTTATCCTAAACTAGTTTGGGTTTGGCTCCAGAATTTGCAACCAAAAAATTCTGACTTTTGCAGAAACAATCAGTTGTAGAATTGGAGAAATCCAAACAATAGATTCCAAAAGGGTGGACGTAAGTCACAGAGGGACAGAAGAAGAATGTCAGGAGTCACTTCTTCCCTACTGCAGTAGAGAAGTGGCTGGTTACCTAAGATACAGATGCTGTTGGTACCTAGATCACAGCCCCTCAACATTCCCCATCCCAGTGCTGCCAACCCACAGCAGTCACATGACTGTGCCCTCACTGCAAGCAGGCTGAGGAAGAGACATCAGACATTTTCCACTTACATAAAGGAGGCCAGATTTTGCTGCTGTAGGTAGAAGATTCTCAAAGTGTGGGAAGGTGGTTCAGATGTCAGGCAGCCTAAAAGGATGACAAATTCTACTGTGAGCCCCCAACAGATAAAGTCTGCCCAGTTCTGCTCTCAGACATGACCCTTAAGATCATGAGTCAAGCAAAGTGTTCCCAGAGAGAAAACCCAGGAGCTGCTGGATTACCTAACCAGAGAGCCAGGGAGCCAGGAACATATAAAACAAGTCTTACCAACTTCATTTTCTTTGCCCAAAAATATACAGTAAAAACACCCTGGACTAATATTTCTTCTTTTATTTTTCTTTTCTAAAGAACAATTTCCATCACACTTAACTACTTTAGTTCTGAAAGAGCAAATTTAGATGCAGCTCATGTTCCTAACTCTAGTCATCCAAGGGTCTCAGGTGCACTCTTGAACTTGCTGAAGGTTGGTTATGTGAACCAATAACTTCCCCCTTTTTGAGTAAACTAGGTTTTATCAGAATTCTGTCACTTGTAATCCAATTAATTGTGACTCTGAGACTAAATAAGTTTGCTCTGAACAAAGGTTCCTTGTACCTGCTAGCATCCTCATTAAACTGAGAAGATGCATCAGGTTAGCTTTTGCTGCATAGCAAACCTTCCCCCAATGTAGTGACTTAAAACAATAAATATATATTATTGCTTAAGTTTATGTGCTCCTGAATATCTCTGCTGGCCTATGTAGGCTTGGCTGATCTTAGTTGGGTTCACTCATGCCTCTGAGGTCTGCTGACAGGTTGACTGGAATTTGGCTGGTATAGGATGACCTCAGAAACCAGTCTGGTGGTTGGTTGGTTGTCAGCTGGGGTGATGAGCATGACCAGGTTTCATTCTCCAGCAGGCTAACCTGGGCTTGCTCACATAGTGGTTTGGTAGGTTCCTAAAAGGAAGTGTGGAAACATGCAAGGCCTCTACAGTCCAGGTATGTAACTGGTACCCTGTCACTTTCACTGACTCCTATTGTCCAAAAATGGTCACAAGGCCAACCCAGTGTCAGAGATGGAGAACTGGGCCCTGTCTTTTGAGGAGAGGAGGTGTGTAGAATGCTGGCTGTTTTGCAGTCTACCACAGTTGAAAAGAGTCAAATGCATGAAGAATTGCTGTCTCCATTGGTGATGTGCTGCTCCCTGAGAGCCTTCCAAACCTTGTCTCAGGAGGCCCTCTCACCTCCAATCATTGGATGATTTCTAATATAACATCCTTGCCCTTAAACCAGAAATCTTTGTGAGATTCGTTTCCTTAATACCATGTGTGATAAGGACTACTATATTTTATATAAATTACCCAACAATGACAACAGCATGCAAAGTCAACAAGGGAGAGGGGAAAGTGGGAAAGAAATCAGACCAGCCCAAGCCACATTGGTAAGATGAAAACAGAAGCAAATATTAAAAAGAACTTCCTCAAATTTTATAAAGTTTGAGGCATTAATTATAATCTTCCTGTTGCCTAATAAAATCATTCAGGTATATGTATGAAAGAAGACATGATCTTGGCTAAAAGGGAGTAGATTCTAGGGGATGGTTACATGAAGTCTGAGTCTGGTGAGGAAAAATATAGAGGGTCCAGCCCCAGCTGATGCCCTGGAATTTTACTTTTTCCAGCTTTATACACATCTACTTGTAGTCAATTTTCTCAAATTATATAACCTAGCTGATTGTAGGGACTAAGCTAAATGAAGCATGCCTGCCTCCAGAACTAGGCAGGACTCTTCTTAACCATGTGCTCAACTGGTCCAGCTGTGAAGTGTGTGGCTCCACGGGAAGCCATGAAAGCCAAGTACAACCCCAATTTCCCTGCACCCCAAAGCCTTTCAGATTCAGTTATGAGAAGAAGCACTGATGAAAATCTTCAATTCTGACTTTCCTCTAATTTAGGACATAGAAAAACAGTGATCACATGAGTTTCCAAACAGCAAATTTCTCCCCCTGCCCTCCACCAAATTCATATTTCCACTGCTTGTGTTACAGCGTATATTAAAAGATTTTATGAGATTTGGCCCTTTTCAACTCATATAAGAATGTAGTTTATGTTGTTCTCTACATAATAGAGTGTCTTCTTTAAAAGAACTCAAAAGAAAACTTCCTCTCTAAGTTCAGTACCAGAAATAGTTGGGCTTTCCCTAAGCAACTGTTTAGCTTATCTCTCATGGATATCGAGGCCCCTGAGCTGAATATATTCCTATCACTGCTTAATAAAAAGCTTATAATCAAACTTGTAATGAGGGAGGAGTAGGGGACCCCATTTCAACTGATCCCCTGAATTTAGCTGATATCTATCAAACCATTTTGAACACCCATGAAATCAGCCTGAGATGTAAGAATATATATCTGGATCTCTACAAGCAGAAAAGTGACTGCTTTTTGGAAGGTAGGATGTATGAAGTTGTGAATCTGTGGGGAGATATTGGAAGATAAACAGAAGGGAGAGGGAGCTGCCATAAGCTGGCTCCTGGAAAGTGACATAACACCAGAGCACAAAATCAGAACCCTTAGAAATCTGCTCTAGTGAGAGACATCCCTCTCTGAAAGGGGCTCTGGAAATGAAAAGGCAGAATTCTAGACAGGGCATTGTGGTCTCAGATTACAAGGGACCACAGAGCAAAAGGAGATTCCTGAAACAGTAGAGGGCCCGAGCATTGGAGCCAGGAAACAGGTTATGGTCAGTGAGCCCGGGAAGGGACTCTCAGTTCAGATCTCCATAAACTGAGGGCTGGCCAGTCAATAACCACTCTTTCCTTGAACAGCCTGAAAAAATCTGGACCCTGTGCCTGCTACCAGGCAAAAACTCACAGAGCAGTAGTGGCCAGGAAAGAGCTTTAGGGAGGAACCCAGACCTGATTCTGGAGCTCCAGATGCAGATGCGCAAGGGAGCCTGCAGCTGCTCGTGGTTTTAGAATCACAAAGGGCAGAGGCACTCCCAGGCCCCTGAGACTACCCCTGAGAGATTTGCTGTGGGCGTGCACCGTGGGGAGCTGCGGTTTTCAGTGGAGCATGCAGGAGTGGACACTGTTTGTCCTGGAGGGTTTATTAAAGAGAGCAGACTGCGAATTTTCTGCTCTGGGCCAGAGATTTGGCTGAGGCCCTTTTTGCTCTGATCCTCTGAAGAGGTGGGGAAAGCCTCCAGGGAACAAAAGACAAAGAAGTCTGGTTTCCACTGAGCCCATCCCCCTGACAGGGTGGGGCAACTCCGCACAGGCAGGTTTACCTGAGAAACAGCTCGGCAGGCCCCTGCCTCAAAAGACAGGCTTGAAGAACAGGTGGATGACAATCCTATGGATTCCATAAGATTGTAAAATCCCAATATCAGGGGAAAATTGTATATTGAGCTCCAGGTGTGGCCTCATGATTGTTTATTTTTCAGATATAATTCTCCTTTTCTTTTCTTTTTTTTCCTCTTCTCATGCTTTTTTCTTTGTTGTATTTTTCTTTTTACTTTCTCCTCATTTCAACTAGATGTCTATTATATCAACTCATTTTTTCATAGTGCCTTTTAACTTGTATTTATACAAAACTTTATTTTTTATAGATATATGCTTTATTTTAGCCCGTTTTTCATTCTATTCTGTTTTACCTTTATATATATATATATATACAAGTTTTATTTTCCTTGTAATTGTGGGATATGTCCTCTAACATACAGACCAAAATACACCCAAGAACAACTGAAGCACCATGCTTTGTCCACACTGAGAGATTATAACCTCTCTCCCCTACCCCCCTTTTTTTTAAATTTTTAAATTTTTAAATTTTGTTCTTGTGTTTCATTTTGGCTTTGTTTTTTGGTAGTGGTGTTTGACCACTCCAGATTTTGCTAGGGTGCATCTAGCTTGGGTCATGGTTGATATTTTAGACTCTGTTCATTCCCTTAACGATCCATCAACAGAATGACTAGGAAGAGGAACTCTCAACAAAGAAAATAACCTGAAACAATGTCCTCTGCCACAGAACTAATAGATATGGATATTAGCAAGATGTCAGAGATAGAATTCAGGAGAGCAATCATGAAGACAATACAAGGCTTGAAAAAAGCATTAGTGACAATACAGAATCTCTAAGGGCAGAAATGAGATCTAATCAGGCTGAATGTAAAAATGCTATGAATGAGATGCAGCCTAAACTGGATACTCTAACAGCCAGGGTAAATGTGACAGAAGAACAAATCAGTGATCTAGAAGATTAGCCAATAGAAAGGAAGGAACTCAGGAAGATTGGGATAGGCAGCTAGTAGTCAATGAAAATAGAGAGATCAATGATGGCATCAGACGTTCCAATGTCAGAATTATTGGGATCCCTGAGGGGGTGGAGAGAGAGAGAGAGGACTAGAAGGTATACTTGAAAAATCATAGCTGAGAACTTCCCTAACCTGGGGAAGGAAACAAGCATTTGTGTCCAAGAGGCAGTGAGGACCCCTCCCAAAATCAATAAAAATAGATCAACATCCCAACATATAATAGTGAAGTTTGCAAATCTTAGAGCCAAGGAAGCTATCCTGAGAGCAGCTAAGGGGAAGAGATTTCTTACATACAGAGGGAGGAACATCAGAATAACATAAGGCCTGTCCACAGAAACCTGGAAAGACACAAAGGACTGGCAAGATATATTCAGGGTACTAATTGAAAAGAACATGCAGCAAAGAATACTTTATCCAGCCAGGCTGTCATTCAGAATGGATGGAGAGATAAAGAACTTCCCAGGACAGGACGAAACTGAAAGAACATGTGACCACCAAGCCAGCCCTGCAAGAAATATTAAGGGAGATTCTGTAAGCAAAGAGAAACCCCAAGAGTCACATAGAACAGAAAGAAACAGAAAATCTACAGAAACAAGGACTTTACAGGCAACACAATGGCACTAAATTCATATCTTTCAATAGTTATTCTGAATGTAAATAGGCTGAATGCTCCCATGAAAAGACACAGGGTTTCAGTTAAATAAAAAAGCAGGACCCACCCATATGCTGTCTACAAGAGACTCATTTTGAATCTAAAGACACCTCCAGATTGAAAGTGAGGGCATGGAGAACTATTTACCATGCTAATGGACCTCAGAAGAAAGCTGGGGTTAGATTTTAAACCAAAGACTGTAGTAAGAGTTGTAGAAGGACATTATATCATACTTAAAGGGTCTATCCAACAAAAAGATCTAACAATTGTAAATATCTATGCCCCCAACATGGGAGCAGCCAATTATATAAACCAATTAATAACCAAAATAAAGAAACATATTGATAATAATGCATTACTAGTAGGAGACCTCAACACTCCACTCTCAGAAATGGACAGATCATCTAAGCAGAAGATCAACAAAGAAACAAGAGCTTTGAAGGACACATTGGACCAGATGGACTTCATAGATATATACAGAACATTCCGTCCTAACACAACAGAATACTCATTCTTCTTGAGTGCACATGGAACTTTCTCCAGAATAGATCACATACTGGGTCACAAATCAGGTCTCAACCAATACCAAAAGATTGAGATTATCCCCTGCATATTTTCAGACCACAGTACTGTGAAACTGGAACTCAACCACAAGAAGAAATTTAGAAGGAATTCAAACACTTGGAAGTTAAAGAGCATCCTGCTGAAGAATGACTGGGTCAACCAGGAAATTAAAGAGAACTTAAACAATTCATTGAAACTAATGAGAATGAAAACACATCAGTCCAAAACCTATGGGATACAGAAAAGGCGATCCTAAGGGGGAAATACATAGCCATCCAAGCCTCTTTCAAAAAAGATGGAAAAATCCCAAATGCACAAACTAACCTTACACCTAAAGGACCTGGAGAAAGAACAGCAAATAAGGCCTAAACCAAGCAGGAGAAGAGAAATAATAAAGAGGCTGCCAAAATTCGTGTCTAGTAGCATAGTGACCCCTACCGCCCTCTCCTGAATGCAGAACTCACGCTCCCTGAAACTCAAACAGTACTTTTCCTTCCTGTCAAATTTGACTTTCTCTTGGGTAAAGGTGAAAAAATAAATGTACATAATAAATATAAAGTTTTAAAGGATCTTGCCTGATTCCAAATAATTCAGCAAAATAGACTTTCTCTACAGTACGGTTGAGCAGAATTTTACAAAAGCCCAAATCTAATTCCTCAAGAGCCAGTGAATTCTTTGGAGCCAGATGATGAAAACAGAAATATTTCAAAAGTCAATCCAGTCCCTTTCACCCTCAGTTCCTGCAGATGCAGCATGAGCCCAAGGTTTGCAGGACCTAGATATTTTTTCTCAAATATCTCCCCAAGGAGGGAACCACCTGGTGTCCTCCTTGGAGACAGCCATCCTAAACCTTATCTGTTAACTGCATCCTGCTCCCAGATTGAACAGGATCACCCTTCCCCAGGTACTGACAGCTCAAGTGTCAGGTGTGTTTCCTGATGCTAATGATACATGTTAGCCCAAATCAGCCACTCCGCCTCAAGCTGTTTAGGGATCTGCATGGCAGACAGGTGTGCCCCTGATAGCTTCCAGGGGGCCTCCATGTCCTTAGCAGGGTAGAAATGGTTCCAGAGATGAGGGTGCCAGGCACAAAAGACTCTCTTTGTAACAGAGAATATAAACTGGAAAAAAAAAAAAAAGATTTCCATTGTTAAGTCATTTGGGATGCTCAAAGTCTCATATGTGACCCAAAAGAAAAGACAAGAATACAGAAAACTGGTTGGACTTCGGGTCAATTTTATTTAATGTCCATAGAACTTTCCTCACACACTGCTCAAAAGGTTACAATCCTGATATCATCATATCCAGAACTATTTATTTTTTTAAAGATTTTATTTATTTATTTGACAGAGAGAGAGATAGCTAGAGCAGGAACACAAGCAGGGGGGGTGGGAGAGGCAGAGGCAGGCTTCCTGCCGAACAGGGAGCCCGATGTGGGACTCGATCCCAGGACCCCAGGATCATGACCTGAGCCGAAGGCAGACGCTTAACGACTGAGCCACCCAGGTGCCCAGATCCAGAATTATTTTAAAGTGAAAATGTAGGTTGTTTGACCATTAGGATGTTCCTCTCCCTCTCTCCCTCTGTGTGTGTGTGTGTGTGTGTGTGTCTGTCTGTCAGTCTCTGCCTCTCTCTCACACACACACAGTTTGGATAAGTGGCTGTAGAAAAATCTTAAAAAAACATAAAAATGGAAGGGCACAGATCTTATACTCCCCTAGGTTGCTGCTAGAGACTTCAATGATATCCACCTTATGTTATTTCCTATGGCTGTTGAAAGAGATTAGCACAAATTCAGTAGCTTAAAATAACAAAAATGTATTAATTTACAGTTCTGGAGGTAGGAGGTCTAAAATGGGTTTCATAGGGCTGGCATCAAGGCATCAACAGGGCTCTAAAAGAGAATCTATTCCTTGCCTTTTCTACCTTCTAGATGTGCTTCCATTCTTTGACTAGTGGCTTCATCACTCAAACCTCGGCTTCTGTTGTCACATCTGCTTCTCTGACTTTGAAGCCCTTCGTCTATCTTGTACCTTGTAATTACATTATGCCTACCTGTATAATCCAGGTTAATCTCCCCATCTCAAGACCCTTAACTTAATCACACCTGCAAGGTCTCTTTTGCCATGTCAGGTAACATATTCCAAGGTTGCAGGATTAAGACAGGGATGTCTTTGGAGACATTTCTCTGCCTCCACACAACTCATCTATAACTCTACCCTCTTTCCCTCTTGAAAGGCTGCTGTCAGGACAAAACCATCCTAATTCCCCATGGCATCCATTCCTCAGCCAATGGTGACTGGATCAGAGGTGGGCATGCATCTCCAACTCTGTCAGTGAAACAACCCTCTGAGGGTATGTATATGGGACAGAGATTCCACTGCAGACCTGAGCTGAATACTCATGTGTACTTAGGCTACTGATCTGGGATGTGGGTCATGGGAAAGCACCAACATGGTGGAGAAGGCAGTCTGCAGAGAGAAGTAAAGCAATGCATAGATACAGGAAGGATGTAGCCAAAGGACAATCAAGTGGAAGAGATGGATGACCTCTTCTTACAACTGTGCTGGACTTCTCACCTGCTGTGTTCCTGGATGAGAGGTCTGGTTTAATATAACTAATCTGCTTAATACTTGAGTTCCTTAGGTGGATTTCTGTTACACACCCCGAATGCTACACAGCTATGATAACTTAAGCAGGAGAGTTTAAAAGATTAAACTACAGCCCCTGTTTTGTCTCCTCCTCCTGTATAGCATCTGTTTGTTTTTACAACCTCTGCAAAACAAGATGACTCAAGACCATCGACACACAGTGTGTGCCTGTGGTTGATAGATCTTCTACAAAAATAAGGGGGAAATGGTCTGTGGAAAGGAGGAAACAAAATTACACTAGAGGTTAAATTTTTATCAGGACTGAGATCATATACCCCACAGTGGGAGTGGGAAAATCGGGGCCTTTTACATGTTCAGAAGGAAGGAAGTTTCTTGTATTATTGCCTCTCAAGTTAGTCAAGTATGGGGAACCTGGACTGAATACATAAAATAAATATCTCATCAAGGCACAGTTAACAACTGCACAAAATAATGCTCTAAACACTAGTTTCATAACAAGAAGAACCCTTGTGTTTGAACTGAATCACGCTCCCCTTCTCCAGGAAAATTTAATGGAATTAAGTCTCCTCTGTTCCCACTTAAAAGTTCATACATAATCATAGCAGGTTATTACACAGACAGAAATACAAGACTGCAAAGACAGAGCTGGTATATAATGCAATTTATTTCTGCCAGTAACAAATCGCCCCCTTGGTAACGGAAGGAAGATATGAAATAGAGGCTAAGGGAAAGTAACATCCTTTCTCCAAAATGTTGCAGCAGATGCACCTTTCTTGTGGGCTACTTGGGAGCTAATAGAATTGCTGCTATTTCATTTCTCCATGTGGTGAGCTCAACAGCCTCTGCTGATATCAAGATGACTTGGCACTGCTTGGCCTCTGCCAAGTTGGCCTATGGACAAGTATTTCTGGAAAATTATTAACTTTTTATCAACTTAAGCAGGACCTTATTCTAAATTTTATTTTAATAATCATAGATGTGGTAGAAAATATCAGCCAAGACAATATGTCAGTTACTAAACCCAAAGAAAGTCAGGCAAAAGCTTTTGAATTTATTTACTAAGTTCATGGTAATATATTAGGAAAGATCTGTCTTGCAGTCAGAGTGGCCTGCTCCAATTCCTGGTCCTGTCACTTTGTACTGGGGTAGGCTCTAATTGTTTGCTTGACATACCTACATCTTGATTTCACAGAAAACCTCCTACATACTTGAGAGGGGTTTGGTGGAGATAGATTGAGGTACTGCATGCATCACACCCAACCGGGCTTCAAACACAAAGCGAGTACTTGATGTAGGGTCAGGTACTTGTATATATGCTTTGTTTTATGGAGCTGAACTGAGTCTAACTAACTCTATAAAACACTGTTATAAAGAGAATTCCAATTCTAGATGGTGGTCTATACTCAAATAATTACATCCACTTGTTCAAAAAGATTCTAATAATTTAGAGACATCAAAAAGACAAATGAATAGCCTATAGCCCATGATGAGTAGGAAGACTCCATGCCATAAAGATGTCAATTCTTCTCAAATGCAATTACAGTCAAAACCTCAACAGACTTTTTGTTGTGTATGCAATTTTAGGTTTCTAAAACCTAATGTATGGATACAGCAAGATTGGACAAGACACTCCTGAAGAAGTAAAAGAAAATGGAAGGGGCCATCCTACCAAATATTATCAAGCTACAGTCATGAAGACTGCAGAGTTATTCATGCAGGATTGAAGAAGTGACAGTAGAGCAGAAGGGAGCCCAGAAACAGGCCCACCCAGAAAAGTGTGCATTGTCAGTCCCCAGGGGAAGAAAGGACTGCTTAGCAAGCAGAGACACATATTCATTGTTATCCATGCAGCAAATTGAATTAACACATCACCTCATACACAAAAATAATTTCAAGATGGAAGAAGAAGGTATGCTAGGTTATCATAGATTATTCTCTGATAATAAATACCCCCAAATTTCACTGCTTGACCTAACGACATTTATTTCTTGCTCACATCAGATTTGCTGTAGCTCTTAGAACTCTCCAGGGCCACCATTCTCCACACTGCAGCTAATCACTCCAAGGTGCTTTGATCTTGTGGCCACTCCACAACAATATGTGCATCCTGAATTGTAGCAGCAGTGGATGCAAGTGTAGGGAATCATGCACTGGCTCTTAAATGTTTCCACAAGAACTGACACATATCTCTTTTTGCTCAACTTTCTTTGGGCAGACAACTTATAGGACCCTGCCTGTCTGAAAATGGACTAATGCTACATACAACAAGAACAAGCCATGCAAACAAAATGTTATTGAAAGGGGAAAAAAAAGTCCCTGAAGAAACACATATTCCTATAGCATTTTTATAAAGTTTTAAAACATTAAAAATAAATATTATTTAGACATATGTTTTTAAAGGTCAAACTTGCATATTTAAAAAGAGAATGAATAAAACCAAATTCAGAGTGATGGTTACCTCTGTGGACAGAGCAGAGGTGGAAAAGGGAAGATACATAGGCTGGTGGGAGTAGGTAAATTTGTTTCCATTCTTGAAGCATTGGCCCAGGATCACTGGGTATTGAAAGAAAGTCAACAATTCCAAGGGAAGCAACCAGGGGTCAATAAAAATAAGTCTTTCCATAGGAAATTAGATAGTTCAGAAGGGAATATTTCTAAAAAAAATCTAATGTATCTTCAGATGTATTTGAGAGACATATTTGAAGAAAAAAAAATATTTTCTTGTTCTTTGATCATTTCCTGGCAGCCTATCATTGTCTTATAGATGCAGTTTCTCAAATATGACTGAAGATATTTTGGAATTTTAAAAATAGTACTGTTCCTAGGGTTAAGAAGGCTATTTGTTACACTTTTTCCAGAGTGTACATATTTCCTGGGGTGTGGTATGTCCTTTTAAGCTGCAGATTCAGCTCTTTCTTCTAAGAAATTTGGTTTTATTACATTTTGGAAAGAAATTTGTTTCCATTCTATTTGTCCCTCATCTTCACAAATCCCAATGCATGCATGTGATCTCTTTCTCTGATGTCATATAATGTCTTGCATGAATTCCTGTTTCTCTTTTAACACTTTGTGCAGTGATGGTGCTTACTTTATTTGAACCTTTTGACAACTATGTGTTCAGACTCACCCTCTTTGGTTAATTTATCTTCTGGCATATGCTTTTTACTTCATTTTGCTTTTATTTATTCTTTCTAATATATATACACAGATCATTTCTGCTTATCTCTCATTGTTGAACCAGGACTGATGAAGCATGATGGACATGGAGAAGGGAAGAAGCGTGTTGTGGGAACTCATTCTATTTGGTCTTTTTGGTTCATGTATCAAAAGACATTCATTCATATGCCTCTCTGTGATTAGCAATTTACCCAAATAAATTATTTTCTTTTCCCTAGCAGGTGCATTTCTCCTCAGTTTTCTGTTAGAGATATTGGTAAAGTCCCAAGCTGTCTGGGTTGCAATCTGGTCTTTTCATATTATCTCCCTCTTTCTCCTCAAACATTACCCTGGGCTGAGAGGTAAGTCTGAATCATGGATACTACTCCAGTCTTTCCTCTTTGCTGCTCTTTTGTGTAAAACTGCATCTTTCAAAACTTATTCCCTGCCTTTTGAATGACCCCCAAGCCCCTAATATCTGTCTAATTACAGAACTTCTCGACATGTCTTAGGACAGAGACTTACACCTTTGGGGAAATGTGGATCTTGCTTGAGATTCAAGAAACAAAAGGCATTTAGAAACTCCAGAAAAAACACACACATACATGCAAACTTTCAAGAAAGGCATAACATAAATGTGAATCCAACTAAAATGTTGTCTAATGAGCAGTGGAGGGAAGTAGCTTGTCTTTTACTCTAGAAATATTCTGCTCTGCATGCCCTAGGGTCATAATATTGGGTTTGGAGAAAGGAATGCAACTCAACTATAAGACTAGGCTCTGGATAAATAATATTTATCATAAGTTTGTTAAGGAAATGTGTTGATTTTGAACTCTTAAATCAACCTACAAAGTACACAAAACTTAATTTTGGTACAGAATATAAAATAAATGTTAACAGGGATTGGAGAGTGGGTATAGAAATAGAGATGACAAGAGATAGAAATCTCATTTTAAAAATATGTACTTAATCATATCACTTATGTTTATACTGTAATTAATAAGAGTACTTTCTAAAATTTGGAAGAGACCAGAAGAAGAGAGGGAAGTGATTTAAGGGAACTAAATTTTAAAATTTCAAAACAGAATTACTAGATAACATCTGAGAATTCTTTTAAGATGAATGAAATTGCTGAATGGCCTATGACCATTTTGGTGGCAACAACCAAAACTCATAATAGAAAGGGTTGAAAGACATGGTGGGGAGGAATTTGTGGTGTACAGGGGGCTGTGCTTTTTATTATATGCTCGTGTGGGTTTTTTTCTTATTTTTCTTTACCACATGTTTGTGTTGTTTTGATAAATATTAAAACATAAACAAAAACTAATGATGTTCTGTATGGTGACTAACACAACATAATAAAAAGTTATAAAACAAAACAAACATAAATTTTTAAATTACCTCTTATGTAAAAATAATTGTACATCTACTCTACTCAAATTTCTCAATGTTTGAGCTCACTGATCCCAAACACAATATAACCATTTTGCTATCTGGCACCATGTGGGCTCATTCTGTGGCACTAACTCCAAATTCTCTTTGCCTTGAATTGCTCTCTAGCTGAAAATAAACGTGTTGACCTCTCAGACCTGGAAGGAAGGTGACAACCACCACTTGTCTGAATTCTGTCTGGAAAACTAACGCAAATGAGAACAACAGTTTTTACTCATACTACAGTTTCCCAAAATGATTAATGATGGGGAAGAGCCACTATACCTCTGCCCTTCTCAGAGTTAAGACCCATCTTCACTGTTGGGTTAATAGCAAGGTTATTTTGCTACACTTTTGTGCAGGCCAATACCTCTGAATATTTTTAAGTGTCTCACATGATCAAAAGTAATAAATTAGGGCGCCTGGGTGGCTCAGTCGTTAAGCGTCTGCCTTCGGCTCAGGTCATGATCCCAGGGTCCTGGGATTGAGTCCCACATCAGGCTCCCTGCTCCGCGGGAAGCCTGCTTCTCCCTCTCCCACTCCCCCTGCTTGTGCTCTCACTATGTCTCTCTCTGTCAAATAAATAAATAAAATCTTTAAAAAAAAGTAATAAATTACATCAGCATTGCTGGTGTTGTGGCTGAGTGTTTATCTCTGCTACAACTCAGTCTAAGTCATTTCCTTGGTGTTAGTTGTGATCTCTCCCCTTTCATTCATAATTTTATTAATTTGGGTCCTTTCTCTTTTCTTTTGGATAAGTCTGGCCAGTGGTTTATCGATCTTATTAATTCTTTCAAAGAACCAGCTTCTAGTTTCGTTGATCTGATCTACTGTGTTTCTGGTTCCTAATTCATTGATCTCTGCTCTAATCTTAATTATTTCTCTCTAATGTGTGGCTTAAGCATCATTTGTTCCTTTTTCTCTAGTTCTTTAAGGTGTAAAGTAGGTTGGTGAATTCAGGATTTTTCTATTTTTTTGAGTGAGGCTTGGACGGCTATGTATGTCCCCCTTAGAACCACCTTTGCAGTATCCCATAGGTTTTGGACAACTGTGTTTTCATTCTCATTAGTTTCCATGATTATTTTAGTTCTTCTTTGATTTCCTCGTTGACCCAAACATTCTTGAGCAGAGTAGTCTTTAGCTTCCAAGTGTTTGAATTTCGTCCAAATTTTTTCTTGTGATTCAGTTCCAGTTTAAAAGCCTTATGGTCTGAGAATATGCAGGAATTAATCTCAGCCTTTTGGTAGTGGTTGAGACCTGATTTGTGACCCAGTATGTGGTCTATTCTGGAGAAAGTTCTATGTGCGCTCGAGAATGAGTATTCTGTTGTTTTAGAGTGGAATGTTCTGTATATATCTATGAGTTCCATCTGGTCTAGTGTGTCATTCAAAGCTCTTCTTTTTTTTTTTATGCTATGTTAATCACCATACATTACATCATTAGATTTTGATGTAGTGTTCCATGATTCATTGTTTGCAAATAACACCCAGTGCTCCATGCAGAATGTGCCCTCTTTATTATTATTTTTTTAACATTTTATTTATTTATTTGTCAGAGAGAGACAGATCACAAGCAGGGAGAGCAGCAGGCAGAGGGAGAAGCAGGCTCCCTGCTAAGCAGGGAGCCTGATGTGGGACTCGATCCCAGTACACTAGGATCATGACCTGAGCTGAAGGCAGCCACTTAACTGACTGAGCCACCCAGGAGTCCCGAATGTGCCCTCTTTAATACCCATCACTAGGCTAACCAATCCCCCCACCCCCCTCCTCTCTAGAACCTTCAGTTTATTTTTCAGGGTCCATAGTCTCTCATGGTTCGTCTCCCCCCTCCGATTTCCCCCCTTCATTCTTCCCCTCCTCCTATCTTCTTCTTTTTTTTTTTTTAACATATAATGCATTATTTGTTTTAGAGGTACAGATCTGTGACTCAACAGTCTTACACAATTCATAGCACTCAGCATAGCACATACCCTACCCAATGTCTATCAACCAGGCACCCCATCCCTCCCAACCCTCACCACTCTAGCAACATTCAGTTTGTTTCCTGACATTAAGAATTCCTCATATCAGTGAGGTCAAATGATACATGTCTTTCTCTGATTGACTTATTTCACTCACCATAACACCCTCCAGTTCCAACCACATTGTTTCAAATGGCAAGATCTCATTCCTTCTGATGGCTGCATAATATTCCATTGTATGTATATATATATATATATATATATATATATATATATATATATATATATCACACATCTTTTTTTTTTTTAAGATTTTATTTATTTGTGAGACAGAGAATGAGAGACAGAGAGCATGAGAGGGAGGAGGGTCAGAGGGAGAACCAGACTCCCCGCTGAGCAGGGAGCCAGATGTGGGACTCGATCCCCGAACTCCAGGATCATGACCTAAGCCGAAGGCAGTCACTTAACCAACTGAGCCACCAAGGCGCCCTACCACATCTTCTTTATCCATTCATCTGTCGATGGACATCTTGGCTCTTTCCACAGTTTGACTATTGGAGACATTGCTGCTATAAACATCGGGGTGCATGTACCCCTTTGGATCACGACATTTGTAACTTTGGGGTAAATACCCAGAGGTGCAATTGCAGGATCATATGGTAGTTCCATTTTCAACTTTTCGGGGAACCTCCATAGTGTTTTTCAGAGTGGTTGCACCAGCTTGCATTCCCACCAACAGTGTAGGAGGGTTCCCCTTTCTCCGCATCCCCGCCAACATCTGTCGTTTCCTGACTTGTTAATTTTAGCCATTCTGACTGGTGTGAGGTGGTATCTCATTGAGGTTTTGATTTGGATTTCCCTGATGCCAAGCGATACTGAGCACTTGTTCATGTGTCTCTTGGCCATTTGGATGTCTTCTTTGGAAAAATGTCTGTTCATGTCTTCTGCCCATTTCTTGACTAGATCATTTGTTCTTTGAGTGTTGAGTTTGATGAGTTCTTTATAGATTTTGGATACTAGCCCTTTATCTGATATGTCATTTGCAAATATCTTCTCCCATTCTGTC